>NC_081799.1:18644518-18989518 GCF_963082965.1 Carassius carassius
TATGCTCATCAGTCTCAATCAGTGGTGTTTTCTTCTGTCCTTTAAACATTACCTGTAATTTTCCATGAATTGGGTACAAAAGGGGGCATAAAGGTCTTAAAAAGGTAGGTTTTTTAATGTCAGTGAAAGGAGTTCCTTTGACTTCTGATTGCTAACTTCAAATATCATACTAAATTTTAAAGAAAACCTTTTATTTTCTATTAATTTTATATGGGAATAAATAATGAAGTAATAAATATAAATAAATAAACATATACACACCCCATACATTAAAGAATGTTTTCAATGTATAGTTTACATTTTTAGATAAAGTCAGGTGAGACAGGCCAAAACCAAGATTGGAGGGAGGGTGGTGCTGACATTTCAGTTGTTTAAAACTAGCTATATCTTATGCTAGCTTAATTTTGTTACATAATGGTTTATGTGATGACTCTCACAACAAAAGCATGGGATTTTTTGCTCGCTGTTTTAAAGTCATGGGATCAAAAGTGTAATGCATTCATGAAAAGTGCCACCTCTACTTTTCTTCGTTTCTTTTTTCTCTTTCTCTCTTTCTCTGTGGGCTTTTTTGTTGGCTGCAAGACCTTGAGTTAATACAAACAGTCATCTTACCACCATGCAGCCGCAGCTGTACAAATGACTATGCTACCTTGTAAATAAATGACAACGTAAAATCCCATCCATATGGCTCCAGGTCAAGTACTTAGCTAAAATGATTTACAGCCCAAAACGTAGATAAACATTATGGAGTACAGGTGGTCCGCACGTATGTGTGTGTGTGTTCCCTGATGGAGACCAACACTGCTCCCACAAATCACACTCTGGTTACAGAGGAGTTCTGACTCGGTCCCTTTCCTCTGCTCCAGTGCCAGAAAGTACAAACTCATTCTGGCTTTGGTTCATCCAATTTTAGAAGACGCTTTTCCCTCTAAAACCCAAAGCATCCATATTTGTGTGGGCTGAGATTTGTATGAGAAAGCCTTTTTAGTTGTGTAGTCAGCACGTGACCCTTGAACTTAAGCAGAACCAAAGAATTAGCTGGCGCACATGTCAGATTTTTTTTCAAATGTCTGTTTATTTTGTGAAATTTTGTATTCTGTTTGTGCATGTGTCTATGGCAACCTGTGCAAACACTGAGCTTTTGTATTAGTACAAGAAGATCGCAATCGAGGGTTCGATTTTTTTATATGTTTCAGCTCTTGATTAGTTCAGGTTAAATGCATAACTGCTCTGTCATTTCCCCAAAGAAATTTAAATTTAAATTTGCACGCCTCCAGATGTTTCATTTGGCTTAGAAGGAACTTCCTTCATGCATTACCTTTCCACCATTAGATATCAGATTAATTTATCTCTAAAGACCTTGGATTTTAAACCTCAAATGTGTCATATCATGAGAAATCAAAAAATCTGTGGTGTTTCTGAGATTCCAAGTTGTTTGCCAACTCCAAGACTGAAATTTAAATAAATATTTGTTCAAAACCAGCTCTCAAATCTCATTGGTCATGGAATCACTGAGCAGATTTCGAAAGATTTGAGAGGTCACAAGATACACAACAACAAATGAAATCTGGCATGAGTCAAATTTAGTTCGACCCTAATTTGAATGTGCATAAGTGAATTACATAAATGAACTTTTTTCCTCCCCCAGATGCAACAAAGTTTCATTCAAATGGCAGTACATTGGTTGGATCCAGCATTCGTGGCACACGCTCCAAGGCGGAGCTTCAGGAGTTGATGGAGAGCTTGCAGCGCAGGAAGTCCGCTCTGGAGGCCAGCTTAAAGGCTACTGCAGATCGTGGTTACCTCACCTTGTCCCCACCTCCCAGTCCCCAGTCGGCATCATCCTATCTACAGGACCGTCCACCCCTTTCTATACGAGTCCCTTCTCCTTATACACCCTCCAGCAGCTTGAGCATGCCACCATCACCTCATCACTCAGAGCGGCCCATAAGTCCAGTCCCAACCCACACTCGCGCCCGACACCAATCGCAGGACAACTTGTTGCTTTGCCTCCCTTCGGAAGGGCGACATCCTAACACTGCCAACTCGCTTCTTTCTATGTGGAATGGCTCTTCTTCATCTTACATGACCGATGCTCATCTTTCATCTCGCCGTGGTCCAAGCGGGGCAGCCAGCATGCCCTCCAGTCCTCGCTTGGGGCGCAGGCTGATAGCAAGGGATGGGGAGTCCACCGTTGACCCATCGCTTCGCCAAAGGAAATACTCCACTGGCTCTCTAAATGGCCTGGGAGGACATAGTCTCTCTCTGCCCAGGTTGTTTCGAGGAGATGCCCCGGTGCTTTCTTTGCCACCCCGACGCACCACCAAACCACGCCGCAGCCTTCAATACTTGGAGAAGCCTCCAGATGTGACTGTGACAGCCAACATGACTAGCAGTTCTCGCCGGGCCAGCCTCTGTTCCGTAGGTTCTGCCCCATGTTTGGATCTAGGAGTAGGAGAAAGGCGGCTGTCGTTTGGTAAAGGTGGCCTGGGGCCTGGCATGGGGCCAAGGAGAGGCAGTATCAGTTCTCTCAGTGGAAAAGAAGAACTCAGAGATTATCATCAGAGACAAAGAGATGAGAGACTACGAGAACAGGAAGTGGAAAGATTGGTAAGAGGACCTTCAGTCACCCAGAGAAACCGTTACACTAATGCGTTTAAAGCAGTGAGTCAGTGAATCAAATTTTAGGCTCCATAATAATTATTATTATCTATTTATCTTTTTAGTTTTAAAATCATTTCAGTGTTGAAAAACACATCACATGATTTTGAAAAAATATCCAAGACTGAAATTTAAATAAATATTTGTTCAAAACCAGCTCTCAAATCTCATTGGTCATGGAACCACTGAGCAGATTTCGAAAGATTTGAGAGGTCACAAGATACACAACAACAAATGAAATCTGGCATGATTCAAAGTTAGTTCGACCCTAATTTGAATGTGCATAAGTGAATTACATAAATGAACTTTTTCCCCCCACAGATGTGTGTATATATATTGATATTTTTTATTTAGTTTTATCTGATATAAAATTGATATATACAATAAATTATAAATATATTAAAATATATTACAGATAATATTTTATTATTTCATGTTTATTTTTATTATATTATATTATATATCACTTTTGTGTCTTGAGTCACATTACAGCTTACTTTTTTACCTACAGCTCTATAAATTCATAAGTTCATAGAAAGCAATGATTAAGGGAGGTAACTTTGTTAGTATTATGAAATATTGTTTTGACTTTAATTCCTTATAATTCTAAGGCTTGAATTCAGCTCTTTGGGTCTCCGTTTACTTCCTTTGAGACAGTGGTGAGACATGAAAGTGTCTTAGATGCTTTGATCTGTGCCGTTTTCTTGGCTCAGAGCATTATAAGTGCGGTTCACTGGATTGTTCACACTCCTTCATGCGCTACAGACTTAACAAATTTTTATTCACAGCTAAACCAAAACCTTACATTTGTATGAACCAGCTGGTAAACACACTCTAAATTAGTTTTTGCTCTAGAAGGTCACATGATAACCGAGCTAAATCGGTGCATCTGTAGTCAAACCATCTGATCTGACCGCAATTGGAGTGTGCAGTGTATGTATGTGTCTTTGTTTGTGTGCAACTAAATGAGTTCAGTTCCACAAGGCCAAATCCCACAATGCACTGCTAAAGAGATAAAAAATCTAATCAATGTGTTTTATGTAAAATCTAATATTTTTTAAAGATTTACTCCAAACTATTGAGCCAGCCAGTTTTGTATATAATATTATGTTTTAGATACAATGCTGTCTAAACTCTGAGAGTAGTCGAAAATGCTTCTATTTTGCATTAAATCAGATTACAAAAGACATAAACAAAATCTTAAATATTAATTTTGCATCATAATGATTTTTTTTAAATCTGTCAGTGATTATTGTCAATGAATAACATTTTTTAATTCCACTCTAGGAACGTCAGCGTCTCGAGACTATCCTGTGCCTGTGCTCTGAGCTGGGCCGGTCTGAACTGTGCCGGATGGAGACCAACTCGGGTGTCTCAGCTGTATCGGACCTACAGAAGATCAACCGAGAGCTGGAGAAGCTGCAGGTGTCTGATGATGAATCAGTGTTCTCAGACTCTGCAGCAGTGTCTCTGGACAGCGGGTTTCTGGGTAAGGGTCGTGGAGAGATCCTGACCCAGAGACAGCGCAGACTCAGTGGACACAGGGAGACCAGGCCCCAGTCACCCACCACCAGCCTGCGGAGCTCAGTACCTTCACCCTCTCCACACCTCCGCAGCAAGGTGAGAATCTGTGCCATATCTTCATGTTCATATCTTCCTGAATGCTAAAAAGGACTTTTAATTTTCCAACCATGAAAGCTCCTTCACACCAAGAACTATAACAACAAAGATAATAATAACGCTAAATATATTAGCTTATTAGCACACCAATGCACAATATCATTCTGTTTATTATAAGTCCATGATGCAGTTTTGTCATCTGCCACTTTCATTGCTCGAGGTCTTTAAAGCAAGATGGATTCTGATTGGCTGTCAATGTTTTTATCATTCAATTGCTGGAAAAATGGTTTTAAAAGTAATTCCAACATTATTGTTCCTCTGTAGTCTGGATTCTGCTGTTCTTTTAAGCTAAGATCAATTTATATCAAACTATATCCTTATCATTATTGTTAAAGTTATCATACTTGTTGCGAACGGGTCTTTACTGATATAAACAGTGAATGTCCAGGTCATACTGTATTTCATCCCATTGTTGTATTTTTTGAATGATAATTATGTATATTATTCTCATTACTACATTCTTATTACTTTAATGTAAAATAAATAATTTATATATTATTGATTTATGTATTATTTGTATAAGGTATTTCCCATAATTTGTAGTATATGTTGTACCAAATTTAATGTATGCTGAATTAATAAAAAAAAACATTTTAATACAAAATGTAATACAAAAAGATTTAACACAAAAAATATAAAAAAATTAAAAAGCATGAATTGCCATAATTCTCTTTAATGTAAAAAAAAAAAAAAAAAATATATATATATATATATATATATATATATATATATATTGCATTCATCTTAGTATTTGTTGTACAGTTAGTAAATGCTCATTTTACAATTTTTTTTTATAGTAACTTCAGATTAGTAATTTCTTTATAAGATTCACACTACTATGTATTTCAGCTACAAATTACATAGTTATTTCTTGCCACAGTGACATTTGTTCTTACTATATATATATGTATTCAAATCTAAAGCAGTCTCCAGTTATGTACTCGATATCCCATATTGAATTAATGATGCAGTGGAAAGTATGTAGTCCTAAGGGATCTAAAGTATGCAAAACAGTTTGGGAATGCTGTGGAGTCTTTATACCTAACTGATATAGTCTGATTCTAAACAGCACTACACACTGAACTTTGACCTTTTAAAAACGCTAATCTCGCACTCTTTGCAGCGACACCAAAACAAGTTTTAAAACAGATTCTGTCTGTGTTTAAATTGCATAAGATGTCAACTCCAGTTTACGAGGGGATGGTGGACTCTGTGGAAGAAGTGTTTTTCCAAGGGATACTTATAATGACATAATGGTATGTTTGAGTTTAATAGACCTGCTCAGGAGGAAAAGGCAGTTATTGCTTCTCCTGCAATAGGAGAGGAACAGGAAATGACTCTATTCCCAGTGGATTTGCTATTCATATGTGTGCTCGAGACACAGATGACAGTAATTATTGGAAAGAAACACAGAAATGCAAGGAAAGAATGCAGATCTGCATATGGTTTCTCCTACGCTTATCCTCTCATTTCGAGCAATATTTTTTTATTAAACTCTGATGTGTCACTCATTTTGATATTGTTGGTGACAGTTTGCATTTAAACATATGCACAGGCCCATCCGCTGCTGGATATTTTTGGTAAATGTCAAATGCATGGAGATTAGACATAAGCCATTATCTTCATTGACTGTGGCAGCTCTGTAGTCTGGCATCTGTTGCTCAGCCACATTCCTCTGTGCTGTCACTGGAAACCTCGTGGCCTCAGAACCGGCCAAGTTTTATATCCATAAGGAGCTGTCATGAGGAGCTGGATATTCATTTTAGAGTTCAGTCTTATGTCATGTCTTAGTGACTGCATTTGTGAATGTAATCCATCTTCTCTACATTACATCGTCATGTATTTGTGATTATATGCTTGTGACTGTTAAATTAGTCAAGGAGAGGTGACGTGATTACTATATTAGACTAATGAATGATGCAGGAGTTCAGCTAAACTATGGTTTGAACAAACAAAATCATTTTTATTTTTTTCTTTCTGTTTCTTTTTAGCAGCTGTCTGAAGACATGCAGCTGAGACAGGAAGTGACACGTATTGAAGAGGAGAGGATTCAGGTGCTTAACAACATCGAGGAACTTGAACAGAAGATCAGAGATCTAGACACACAGATGGACGAGTCTATCAGAGAGGTGTGTGTGTGTGCTTTAAATGAGAAGTTGTATGTGTTTTTAAGTTTAGTAATCATTCCTGAAGCTCCAACAGTAGTGCGTGGCGCTAGCAACGCCAAGATCATGGGCCCAATTCCCAGAAATCACAAGCTGTTTCAATTAAAAGCATCTGAGAAATGCATTAATGTAAAAGTCTTCATGTCTGCCAGTAAATAACTCTTACAGATGGACTCGCTAGACTTTTATACTTTTATTCTACAGTGTTATTTTAGTATTAAAGGAACACTCCACTATTTTCCAACTCCCCTAGAGTTAAACATTTGAGTTTTACTGTTTTTGAATCCATTCAGCCGATCTCTGGGTCCAGCGGTAGCACTTTTAGCTTAAAGGGTTAGTTCACCCAGATAGCAAATTTATGTAATTAATAACTTACCCTGATGTTGTTTCAAACCCGTAAGACCTCCGTTTATCTTTGGAACACAGTTTATAATATTTTAGATTTAGTCCGAGAGCTCTCAGTCCCTCCATTGAAACTGTGTGTACGGTATACTGTCCATGTCCAGAAAGGTAAGAAAAACATCATCAAAGTAGTCCATGTGAAACCAGAGGGTCGGTTAGAATTTTGAAGCATCGAAAATACATTTTGGTCCAAAAATAGCAAAAACGACGACTTTATTCAGCATTGTCTTCTCTTCCATGTCTGTTGTGTGAGAGAGTTAGAAACAAAGCAGTCTGGATATCCGGTTCGCAAACGAATCATTCAGTTCACCAAATCGAACTGAATCGTTTTAAATGGTTCGCATCTCTAATACACATTAATCCACAAATGACTTAAGCTGTTAACTTTTTAATGTGGCTGACACTCCCTCTGAGTTCAAACAAACCAATATCCCGGAGTAATGCATGCACTCAAACAGTACACTGACTGAACTGCTGTGAAGAGAGAACTAAAGATGACCACCGAGCCGAGTCAGATAATGAACGAAATATTGACTCGTTTACGAGTGAAGAACCGGTTGCATCGGTTTTCGGATCACCAGTAGTTCTTTCGCAGAGTTCGATTCAATAAACCTGTTGAAGAAAACAGTACACCGGTTCTTTAGCGCTCAACGTAATGGCGTCATTGGCGATGATTGCCCTTGATTCAAGCCTTCGGTTTACCCGCGCTCATAACACTAGCACAGAATCAGTTCAGAATCAATCACCAAAAGAATCAGTTCAGTTCAGACGCCCTGTGTGTCGGTCTGCTTCACGCTGAATCACACATGCGCAGTATCATCAGCTCCTCGATTCACGAATTGGACACGTCTGACAGAAAGTCTTTCGTTCATTATCTGGCTTGGCTTGGTGTTCATCTTCAGTTCTCTCTTCACAGCAGTTCAGTCAGTGTACTGTTTGATTGCATGCATTACTCCGGGATATTGGTTTGTTTGAACTCAGAGGGAGTGTCAGCCACATTAAAAAAGTTAACAGCTTAAGTAATTTGTGGATTAATGCGTATTAGAGATGCGAACCGTTTAAAACGATTCAGTTCGATTTGGTGAACTGAATGATTTGTTCGCGAACCGGATATCCAGACTGCTTTGATTTGAACTCTCTCACAACAGACACGGAAGAGAAGACAATGCTGAATAAAGTCGTAGTTTTTGCTATTTATGGACCAAAATGTATTTTCGATGCTTCAAAAAATTCTAACTGACCCTCTGATGTCACATGGACTACTTTGATGATGTTTTTCTTACCTTTCTGGACATGGACAGTATACCGTACACACAGTTTCAATGGAGGGACTGAGAGCTCTCGGACTAAATCTAAAATATCCTAAACTGTGTTCCAAAGATAAACGGAGGTCTTACGGCTTTGAAACAACATGAGGGTAAGTTATTAATTACATAAATTTGCTATCTGGGTGAACTAACCCTTTAACTTAGCATAGATCATTGAATCTGATTAGACTGTTAGCATCTCACCCAAAATTAACCAAAAGAGTTTTTATATTTTTCCTATTTAAAACTTGACTCTTCTGTAGTTACATCGTGTACTAAGACTGACGGAAAATAAAAGGTTGCAATTTTCTAGGCCGATATGCCTAGGAATTATACTCTCATTCCGACGTCATAATCAAGGAACTTTGCTGCCGTACCATGGATGCCGAGTGATGTTACACAGCGCCTGAAAATACTCCCCAGCTAGTTTGTGTAGTTGCATTAAAAATGGTAAAACTCAACTGACCTATTTTTAAAAATTGTGTAGTGTTCCTTAAATTATGTACTTCTATAGACTTTTTTATGTTTTGAATAAGCTTTTATTTTTATATTGTCAGTTTTATTTGAATTTAAGTAGTTTTTGTTATTTTTTTTCTTTATAGCTTTTCAGTTTCAGTCATTTTAGTACTTCATCTTAAACTTAATTGACAACTCTTTCAATTACCAAAACATATTTTTTACTGCTTTAAGTTCTAGTTGTGCAGTGAAGCTTAAGTCAATAAACATTTCAATCTGTCATTAGATGGAGGTGGAGAGAGCTCTTTTAGACGGGGAGCAGGAGGCAGAAGTGGCTCAGCTGCAGAGCGATAAAGAAATGCTGGAGCAGCTCAACGAAAAAATGGCCAACATGGAGAAAAATGCTAAAAAAAATCAAACTCAGGTAAACATCTTGTGGCAAAGTAAGTTGTACAGCTTGAAATGATTCAATATAGTATATCAGAGCTACAGGACAAAGATTTTTTTTTTCCAAAAAGAAAATAAAACAAGAGGGTATTCAAAATCATGAGAAATCATGATTTATGTGCAAGTTTGCACTTAATACTTCACCCTAAAATACAAATTTTACTTTAGGATGTAGATGAGTTCTTTCTTCATCTGAACAGATTTGGAGAAATGTAGCATTACATAATTTGCTCATCAATAGATTCTCTGCAGTGAATAAGAACCGTCAGAATGAGACACCACGATAATTCACAAGTAATCCACATGTCTCCTGCCCATCTTATGAGGCAAAAAAGCTGAAAATCCACTGGTGAGCAAATTATAAAATGCAAAATTTCTCCAAATCTGTTATGATGAAAAACAAACAGTTCTAGATCTTGAATGGCCTGAGGTGAGTACATTCAAATTTTCAAGTTATCTATTTCTTGATAAATTAGACAGAGGAAAGCTTGTACTTTGTTATTAAAAGCATACACTGACGTCGCATCTACCTACCATTTTTCCAGTTTTCCTTGCTCTAACCCAAACTTGCTCTTTCTCTATTTCTTTGTCCGTCCTATTTGTGCCCATCTCACCACTGTGTGCTCTTGTATGTGTGCGTCATCCGTACGGTAGGACAAAGCCCTGTTGGAGGCAGAGAGAGTTAAAGTAGAGAGGCTAGCTGAGCTGATCTCAGAGCAGAAGACCCAGTTGGACACCTGTCCTGAAGCACTGAAGGAGCAGCTCCAGAATCAGCTATCCAGGGTCAGTCAGTTACCGTGGTCTCCCTCATACCTGCGCCCACCAACTATCCTGCTGTCTGTCTCTCACAAACACTTCCTGATGTCTTATTTCCTCTCTGCAACAGCTCTGGAAATACCTTGTGTTCTTGTTGGTAGGCCTTTCTTCTCTGTGTCTTTTAACATACTAAAGTGTCCTGAGAATTTGACCTTTTGTCTCTTTTCTGTTTAGCACAATCTTGTTGAGTTATCTCAGATTTTTCAGTTTAGTTTAGTTTGGAGTTGCACCATGATGTAAAAAATGCAATCTATTGACTCGTGCTCAGTGTTCTTGGCTTTTTTGCGTAGGACACGGAAGCTTTGGAAGCAGAAACGAAGCGTTTTGAAGATCTGGAGTTTCAGCAGCTGGAAAAAGAGAGCCGTCAAGATGAAGAGAAGGAGACACAGACGCAGCAACTCCTCAGAGAGATTGCAGAATATCAGAGATCTGTTGTCACTCGCAAGGTGTGTAGAGGATTTTAATTGTGGAGTGTTTGTGTGTGGACGAAGAGCTTTTTAGAATCCTATTTTTCCTTCTGCACATAAAAACTGCATCCATTAAAGGAGCGGCTACTAACCCTGAAGAAGCAGTCGACCCAGATTACCCAGCAGGCACAGCGGGAAAAGGAGAACTTTTTTAAGGAGAAGAGCAACCTCATTTATATGCTCCAAAGGGTGAATATGTTTACACAGAATGTGTTTATATGAGTATAATATATCCATACATAAACATACAGTGCCTGTGAGAAGTATTTGGACTCTTCGTCCACATTTAAACTGTATACCAATTTTCAGTGATCAACTTTTTTTTAATTTTTTAAAATATATACATCAGTAGCGTACATATTTTTGCACATAAAATAAAATACCAGCACTGAACACAAATTACATACAACTGGCAAAGCCTATATTAATCTAAATAAATGGATTAATTAATTTCATTGCATATCAAACCAAGAAGTTGCAAACAAACAATAAGAAAGTATGTTTCTCTGACTTCTCCATTTAATTATTTTTTATTTATTTATTTAAAGATATTTTTTCAACTACTTTCAACTATGAACTTGACTGTTTTTCAGTAGATGTAAATCATTTCCTTTAAGATATCATCATGGACACATTCCACTTAACTAAAAATGGCACAGTATGTATAAAATGTACATTTTTGAAATTTGTATAAACGTCTTCTTAATATGAAATGTTTTGCTTGAACATTGTGCTCGTACTACCTTTCTTTAGAGTAAATGACATAATATCCATACATAATGTGTAAAGATCAATTTGTTAATTTCTGAATGGTCTCCTAATAATTTATTTTCAGGAACGGGAAAACCTTGCATCTCTGGAAAGGAAGTACTCTGAACTGACAGGTGGTCAAGCCTTTTCTCTCAACCCTGTGTCCATGAAGGAGGTAACACAAACCATTTCTATGAGTAAAGAAACTAAGCTCAGTTGTGACGAGGAAGGATATTCAATCAATATTGAAAGACTTTTATTTTACCTGTCTCTTTGAATGTTCCAGCACTTTCGCACTCTGGAGGAGAGGAGGCGGAGCAATGGCAGTAAAGAGGGCGGAGTTCTGCTGAGTGACGGCGGAATGTCCCGTAAAAGAGAGAGGCTGAGCTCCGGAACCTTAAACTCTCCCCTTAATCACAGTCTGTCTCCCAAGGTCAGACAACAGATACGGCACATAGGAAAAGTATTTGACACCATCTTAAAAAAATCGATTGAAATTTAACATTTCAGCATGGATTGTTTTGTTAAGTGGAAGAGAGGTTTAAACAGTCTCTTAATCCTCTAGCCCCATATGCCACTGTCTCAAAGCTCTAGCTGTGGAAGTGTACTCCCCCGCACTCTGTCTGTCACCTCCCGTGACCTGGACACCCGCCGCCTGCTCAAGGGTAACCTACGACACTGACAAGTCATATCTCTGAAATCTATTAAGTATATTTGTATAAGTTAAACATATGCAAATAAATAATATGTATTATATAAATAATAATACACTTCACTTCAATACACTTAGTGATGTATAACTATTTTTGCCTGTTATTTGTATTGTATGTATATAAATATTGTATTATTTTGATTTACATAAATTTTCTTTTTTTATGTTCTTTGAATTTATATTGTTGCTATTTGACTGTTTTGCGATTATTCATTGAAATGTCAATGTTTTCAATCATTTTTATAAAACGAAATGTATATTCATTATAATCTAATTCAATTTATAAATATATAGTAACCTTTTTTTATTGTTTAGATATAAACTAATCTAAATTTCTATAAGACTTTGAAAACTAGAAATTTCATAATATTATAAATATAATACAAATATCTCAATATATTGATAGAATACAACTTATTCCTTCATGGTACTTTATAAACATCAGTAATACTTCAAATCATGCAGTGTAACACCCTAGCAATCACTTAGAAACTAAATATAATGTTGGCTGATATATGTATACACTACCAGAGAAAAGTTTTGTATAATTTAAGATTGGTAAAATATTTTGTTACCCAAGGCTGCATTTATTTGAACAAAAATGCAGTAAAAAACGTAATATTGTGAAATATTATTACAATTTAATACAACTGTTTTCTGTTTGAATTTATTTATAAAGTGTAATTTATTCCTGTGAGGACAGCTGGTTTTTAGCAGCCTTTTCTGCAGTATTCAGTCCTTCAGAAATGATTTTTTTCCCCCTTTGTTCATGGAGTAGGCCAGCTGTTTTTGAACGACGAGAGGCAGAGAATGAGTGAGATGTCAAATAGGACAGTTTCAGAGACCAACGTCTTTCTGGAGCCATTCCACTACATGGATAATGGACACAACTTTGACACAATGAGTGTTGACAGTACCGAAAGCCTAGAGACCAGCATTTCGGCCTGTTCACCGGACAACATCTCAAGGTGAGACCAGGACTTTGTTCCAGATCAGGACAGGTCTGTTCTAACAATTCAAAGTTTTTATTTTGCATTTAGTTTTTATGCATTTATCTTGTCCATTTTATAGATATTCTCTGGAAAGCTAAAATGTTTTTTTTTTGTAGAATAAGAAAAGGATTTAAAGCATAGTAAACAGTAACGTCCACTTTAAAGGCAGCTTTATAAACACACTTAATCATGATAGTGTTGCCATTCAAATTGTGTGTAGTGAGTAAGAAGTGTGTGTATCTCTATTGACTGCATAAATGTATTTATTACTGTTTATAAAGATGCTGTATAGACGGAAGTCTGCCTTTAAGTATCCTAGATATACACACGTCCTGCCTGGGGAATTTTTATTGCATTCCAAGGTCGCTCCAAGGAGCTGAAGCTTAAGATGCTCTGGGACACATTGCCAGATGAGGTCGAGGGTTTTAAACCTCTGGTTTTATTGGACAATATATTATTTTAATATGAAATTCACTACTGAAATCTTATTAAGACCTGAAAATCATCAGTGTAAAACACGCTGTCTAACAAAAGTGTGTGTGTGGTCTGTACAGCGCCAGCACAGCTAATATGGCGAAGATAGAGGAGATGGAGCGCATGCTAAGAGAAGCTCAAGCTGAGAAGAACAGGCTGCTGGAGCACAGGGTACATCCGTTTCTCTCAATCTGCACGCTTCTTACAAAGATACCAATATACAGATGCTTGAAAACCGAACTTTTCTTTCTTCTCTGCAGGAGCGAGAGATGGAGTTGCGCAGGCAGGCTCTTGAAGATGAGAGGAGAAGGAGGGAGGAATTGGAGAGGAGACTGCAGGAAGAGACAAACCGACGACAGAAACTAGTGGAGAGAGAGGTGAAGCTCCGGGAAGTGAAAGAGAGAGAACAGAGAGAGACAGAGACAAGAAAAGTGGAGCAGAGGGAGATTCATCTTAAAGCATTTCATGCAATTTTAAACTCTATTTATGGAAGCACAGATTTAGACAAACATTTTTAATAATCAATAAACAATAATAAATGCAAATAGATATTCTAATATAACAATTTGCAAAAATGTCTAATATTTGTTCTTCTAAGCTTTTTTTAGTACCAGATATATTTGTTTTTATATATGTTTTTTTTTAAAGCAGCTAAATCTGTTTGTTTTTTATGTCATGAGACACAGCCAGGATCCAAAATTAACTTTTTGCCATGTCATCACTGTTAGATGATTATTAGAAGTTATATAATATATATATATAAATATATATAAAAATATATATATAAATTTATATATAAAATGTATTTTTATATTTTTTACAGACAAGTGCCTGTATTTTGCATTATAACTGTTAAGATTTTTTTGTAATCGATATTTATAGATTATATTTTTAGCAGAAAAAGTTTAATATCCTGTAAAACGCCATAAATCAAATATTATTTAGTAGTAGTAGTAGTTATAATAATAATAACACTTATTCAGATAAAACAAACAAAAACAGCTTAACAAAATCTAAAAGAGAACAAAAGCAAAAAAACATCAATCACACGTTAAAACCTCATGGCCGATTATTTTAATTTGATCAGTAAACCGTCTATAAATATGTGTGGCTGATAAATCATTCCATCTCTGCATCTGATCTAATATGTAACATTTTTAACATATAATGTAGCTAGTCAAGCGGATTTCTTCTGTCACTTTTTACAAACGTGCATGCATGTATTTACACAGAAACACTCATTAATTAAATTTTTGCTGTTTGTGTGTCTAGTCTCGTCCTTTGACACGATACCTCCCGGTGAGAAAGGATGACTTTGACCTGAGAGGTCACATCGAGGCAGCGGGTCACCATCCTGAAACTTGTTTTCACCTGGCCATCACAGAGAAGACCTGCAGGGGGTTCTTGGTCAAAATGGGTGGGAAAATCAAAACCTGGAAGAAGCGCTGGTTCGTCTTTGACCGCAATCGAAGGACGCTAGCATATTATTCTGGTAATTACACTGAATATTTAGTAAAGCCTATCAAGCTTTATCAACCATGTCTGTTGCATTTATTTATTGCAATACCTCTAAATGAAACAGTGAAATGCAAACTTGAATTATAAACTAAATAAGTCTTATTACTAAGCAATTCCAAATAAATTTGCCATGAAACTGGTTTATACCACAAGGGGGCAAAACTGAGCTGTGCCCTTCACAAACGCCACAGGCTACGTCCAGCACTATCCTGCAAATCAAACCAAATTATTCTGTATAAACAATACAGCTTAATAAAGGTTCAACCACATGCTCTTTTAAAAGATAAAAACATGGTTTTATTTTTCTCCAGATAAACATGAGACCAAAATGAAGGGTGTTATCTACTTCCAAGCTATTGAGGAAGTGTATTACGACCACCTAAAGAACGCACACAAGGTGGGCTGCAGTCTACTGCATACATACTATTAATAGCTATACTGATTTTATGAAAAGGGTGAAAAATGTTAATCAGTATTTTCCTAAAGTTAATCTTTTTTATCAACACTTTTATTCTGTCAGAGCCCAAACCCCTCTCTGACGTTTAGCGTGAAGACACATGACCGGGTTTATTACATGGTGGCTCCTTCCCCAGAGGCCATGAGAATCTGGATGGATGTTATCGTCACGGGATCGGAGGGATGTACGCATTTCCTGGTGTGACATTTAACAAGCCCAAAGTGACCTTCGCACTTCAGCTCGGCCTGCTGAAAGGGTCCTCATTTCTGAAGAGGGTACATTTCTTTGATTCTCTTTTATTAGTAGTGAGGGTGGCGTGAGTGTCGACTGTACGTTTTACAGACATCCATGACCTAGTTTGGAAAAACTGGTGCTTTACCCACTGCGTCCTGTCTTGAGTTTACAGAGGCAGCTTTAAGACTTCAGAGGTATCAACTCTTGAATTTTTCATCCTGTTTTTTTTTTCAGTTCCGGGGTGAGACTTAGAACAGCTGTAAATATGAAATCACTCACCATTTTTACAAATGTGCCAACTTATAATGAAGCTGGATATACCTCAAAGATTAACCAAACACCAAAAGCAAACTGTTCCTGGAGTGCTATACAGACATCAGGGTATCGTTCAGTACTTTTTTTTTTTTTTTAAATGACCCTTGTATCTCTGTACACTTTGTATTATTCCCTCATTTACCAAGTGCCTTACATTACATCTGATGAGAATAACTATATATTTAGCTATAAGAACAGACTGTGGTTATTATAAGTGTTATTTTGTATCGACCAATTGTGCCTCCCTGATGCTCAGGAACTTTCCAGAAGGAAGAATTTAGCACCAAAGACGAGCTGAATTTGTGTTTCAGCATGATATGAATGTAGTAACTTGACACCAATCACTTAAGGTGCCATCTTTAATAGACAAGGCTCTTGATGATTTAGCACAAATGCATATTTTCATAAGATTTTAGATTAGAATCATTGATTTCTTGATTGTGTGTTGTACTGCAATTGACCAGCAGAGGGTTTTATCTTTCAATGATATTGAAATGATTACAGAATTTATTCACTGCAACAATTTCATTTGACCCTTAAGTTGAAATTTGAGATGTTAAAAGTTTAGTTTTATTCCCGCTGAACAAATCTATATGCATGTCTGAACTTTTTGATGTCATTTTTGTTATGTAAGAATCGTTATATTTTCATTTATAATAATAATAATACAGTAATTATATGAATATTGATGTCAGGATGTCAAAAAAATGAACACAGGTGCTATCTGACAGCAAAACGTTGTCTAGTTCAGTGGTTCTCAAGCAGTGTTGGGCTAGTTACTCAAAAAAATTCATATTGCTCATTACTAGTAACTCCTTTCAAAAGAAATATTATTACATTAGCAGGTAGAACCAACCAAACACTTTGAGATTCGCAGTAGACAAAGTCAAAGCACTACTACACAATTTACATGTAACATTAATGTTTGTTTCTATTCTTACTCCCTTCAAAATGATAATAATGGCTATATGATGTGGGCTTCTCTATCTTCTGACAAAGCTAGCTTGCTGCATTGGTGACATCACATGCACACACGCAAGACAATGATTATTAAAATTAACAGGGTTGATTGAATTTTTGAATTTCAAATCATTCGATTGTGACAAAAGTAACTAGCTATTGTAACTAGTAACTAGCCATTTTTTGGATGGTAACTGTAATATTATTACTTAAATTTTATTAGTAATTAGTTACACTAATAGTTACTAGTAAAAGTATTATTACTGCAATGTGTTACTAGTAACTAGTTACTGCCCAACACTGTTCTCAAGTGCTTTTGCTTCAGGAACCAGATTTTCAGACACGCAGATTTTGACGTCAATAACATGATATGGGATGTGTTTTTTCATAAACTTTTTTATTTTACCATCCAAATGATGTACTGTTTTAAGGGTAATTGCAAATAATTTGCATTGCTTTTCCCATGCCTTCATACCAGTTAAGAACCACTGATCTTTGAAGACCAAATTGTCTTCATCATTCTTGTTTTCATTTAGTCTCATTTAAATCACGGCATCGTTTCTGGCAAACACTTACATTTTCGCCAACAATTTAGGCTGTGAAATGAATTACTTTTAGTTTGCCAGCCAGTAGATCAATGCTGATGTGCACTTTGCGACTAAACCATTTTTAGCTATTCTTTTTCCGATTTCATTCAGTAAACAAAACAGTACACTACAGGATAAGCACAGCAAAGCATTATATAGATCAAAGTACTTATTTAAAATATATCTTTTATATTTTGTGTTTATCAGTATTTTCTTAAAACCATTCAGTGTTTTTTAAATAAAAGCAATATTCTTATTGTAAGCATGTTTTGAGATCATTAAAAATGTGAACCATAATAAAATCATATGTATGAGTAAAGCATATGCATTTTTTCAGTTGTCTGTATTGTGAAAATTATGACTGATTGTTGGTTTTCAATGTTTAGCTGAATGTTTGTTTATATTTATTCTTTGTGATGAATAGCTGTAGAACATGGCTGCAAAATGAGACATGCAGGCCCTGAAACATGAACACCTTTCGCTCGCACCCTCTCACCTCCCATCCACCCAAAAACAAGAGTGATTCAATTAATACATTTCAGCCGGTATGTTCAATACAGTCCATCTGTCGCATATACTACCACATGCTACATGCTATGTTCATTTTGGACGGATAAATTGTATTACATGTGTAATGTGAGAGTCCATTTTAGCACTCCTTGCCTCCTCACCACACCCCTCCTCTTCGTGGTCCCCCATTGGCTGACCTATTGAGGTTGCCATAGCAACATTTTTTTCTTCTTCCAGTGGATAATTAGCCAAACATCTCCTAACAGAGAACATCTTTTCACCGGGGGTGTTTATATACACCGATAGGGAATAAGACACAAGCGTTCTGTTGTCATGACCTGTTTTAAACTATCAGGAGAGTTTATGACAATCCATTTTGATCATAATGGTGCATTTGTTCTGAAGAAGTAACATAAGCCCAAGGGTATTTAATATCAAGAAACCTTTTTTCCGAGTTTCATGCTTCAAAACAAATCTCACAAAGACATGATGGTGTTAAGCTCATGTTTGGAAGCACATCAACTAAAAGCATATTCAGATGATATTAAATCACTTTTTAATCCTATTCGTTGTGACCTCATCTGCTGCATTAAACAGTTGTGTTTGTCTGCACGTGTAATTGTGAATATGGCTAGCAAGTCCGCCATCATTTAATGCCATCTGCTTGAGGGGAGGATCGCCTCTGGTAAAGTCTTGCTTGGCTGCATTATATGCCATTAGATTTAGACAATACTGTGTAACTAAGGCTCAAAATAGGACCCTCATGCAGGATTTATCTCCCTGCACTGTTCAATCATATTCATTTGCACCCCTAGATCAGACCACAGGCTGTGTTTGACATTTTTTGCTTAAATGATTCATGTCAAATTTTGTAACTGAGGCTATGCGATCATCATTATTTGTAGTGTTTGGTGCAGCACATGCAACAGACGAGTTAGTGCGTAAGGCTTTCATCTTTCATCGACTCCAGGGGGTGACAGATCCATAAGCAAAGGATGGTTTCCATTAACAGTGGGCTGCTCTTTGACTAATCACCCTGTGAAGTGGTGAAGTCCTCGTGTTTTTCCAGTTAAACAATCCCACTGCCCTGGGCTCTGATTTGGACAACAGAGCCTTGTTTGTGCTGTGTCTCTGTGAGGAGTTTTGTCTGTAAATATCAATCCTTTGTTTTTCTTTTTCCTTATGGGAAAACTGCAACCCCCCTCTACCTCTGTTCCTCCCGTGATGGATATCAATGCCTGAATCTCATCCCTATAAACATCAGTTACTTTTAACGTGATTACAATACTAGGAGTTAAAATGGCTGTAGATGAAAATGGAAGAACGTGAGAAAACGAGATCCCTGCGCACCGCTTTTAGCATTTCTTGCTATGTCACGACCATCAAAAAGCACAGCTGTGATGGAACCGAAAGGCTTTCTTTTTTCCGACCCTCCCCTTCCTTGTTCTCCCTCTCCATCTATACCACAATCCCTCTCTGTCTCATTCTCTCGCTGTGCACCACTGTTCCTCCATTTTAGCCTTCATTCATTTGCTCAGTTATATTTTATATAGGTTGATGATGATCTAGAGCCTCCCGCATTTAAATATCTGTGTCCTCGTAGACAACGTAACGCTTTAGAAATGTTTCATTTGCATGCAGCAGCTGCATGGTTGCGTGGTGGGAATTCTATAGCATCTACACTTACAGCTCACTGACCAGGGAATGCTGACATTCATGAGGTTTGCTATTCAGGTCAGTGGGTTTTTCAAAACAGCATGGCACTGTAGAGGAACCTGGGGGCTGGGGGGGGGGTCTTAATAGTGGACAGCTCTGTAGGGTTCCACTCCTACTGTCTGTCCTCGAACCAAAGAGTAACACGGTTACATAATGTCACTACAGAGGACACAGTCAGTCTCTCACAACCTAATTCTGTCATATGCAATCCATTCCCATATCATAAAGCAACCTGCAACAGTTCAATGTATTATCACATTTTATTGATTAAATAGGAAACATTGTGACATTAAGATAATCACACCCACTCATTCACATACACACAAAAATAGTCATCTGTTAAACATGTGCATGTGATGGCAACTTCAAAAAACGAAAAAGATAAACATAACATCACTGTCATCCATGAAAGTCTTAGCTTACCTATAACACCAACTGTCTGTGAAACATCACCTCTACTGTCCATAGCCTTCTTTAATGCAGTCTCACACAATGTTCAGTGCAGGCAGAAAAAAATAAATTAAATCCACAGATCCATATGCCTCCTGGTTCTTTGATGACGTTATATACATTTGTTACAGCTGACAGGCACTGTGTGATTTAACACAGTGTTTAAAAAAACAATGAGAAAGGGACATTGGTGGGGAGAGGAAAAGGAGTGAGATGGCTCATCTTGTTGAAAAAGTAGGGCATGCGTTCTGCTACATACATTCAAAAGATACTGTGGAATATCCTGTCTTGGCATGAACTGTGAACTGTACAGGTAAGAGATTCTGTTTGTTTGCATACAATACAAAGGAGCTCCAAGAAGACTAACATTGATCCACAAAGTTCACTTGAAAATAAAAAAACTGGAAAAGGACACCAGACAAAAAAATTCTAAAAAAGATGTCCAAGTAACAAATGCTACGAAGATCCCTCCATTGCTCTGTAAGAAAACTTTTTTTATTCCTGTGTGGCAAGTAGGATGATAAGAAAAAAGCACCTTTGTGATGATACTGGGCTCCTCTGGTGTTGTAGACCTGGATGAAAGACCACAAGACTCAGTGTTGTATTAATTGTTTCTTCTCTGAGGCTTTTAATTACCACAAAAGACCATTACAGACTATTAAGATGCCGGAGATAATGGATGGATACATTGCTTGTTTCTTCAGAGAAGGTCTACATGGCTTTGGATTCCAGGTGAGGGCTCTTGTGCTTTAGTGCCTGCCATTTAATTTGCATGTTTGGTTGCCATAGGGATCACTTAGACAGGGCCTGTGTGTGTGCTGTCTGTTCCTGGTCGCACACAGAGTTGAATCCACAGCATCAGTGTGTTCAACAGTTATGTGAATAAAAACACAGAGCTGATAAAAGAATTGTGTGATTGTCACCAGTGTGTAAATTAGTTCAAATAATGGTAACAATCCAGTTGTTCTTGTGCTGCAAAAAAGGTGTAAACCAGGCGCAGTGATGCCTGATTGAATATCAAAAAGTAAATCTTGAAAAAACTGTTGCCAGTGGAATGTTCCAGGATTTTGCCATAGACAGCATTGGTATAGCAATTATTTTCGGGTGATGGCAGCTGTAGCTGTTGGTGCAGGCTTATTGCTGGTCCGACGAACGGGCATTTTGGACACCGGTATCTTGGAACGTGTAGCTTCTGCCCTCCCCTGTACTGAATGATAGGTTGCAGTAGATCCATGTTTGATTGGGATCTTGGACTCCCGGGTTAAGCTTGTGGCACCAGCTGCAGGACGTGCTGATGTCTGGAAACCAAGTTTTCCATCAAAAATGTCTTCTTGGCTTGGGGTGATAGCCCCTGATTCTGTGGAGACATCACTAAGGGCCTCCTTGCTGCTGCTTTCCCGTGAGAGAGTGAATGGGCTCTCCTCTTCATGTACTGGTGTTGGTAGATTGGAGTGGTCCTCATCTCCATTGGGCTGGGAATCTCTATGATGCAGCTTAGGAGGTCTGCCTCCCCCACTAACAGGGATCTTACTCAGAGTTGCAGGCTTCACTGCAGGGCCCCTTTTCACTGCCTTGGTGATGCTTTGAGCAGCCACTGAGTCTCTATTGTCAGTTCCTTCTTGTCTTACCAGGTCCTCCCTTAAATCTATCCTGGAATCATCATCTGATCTTTTTGAAGAAATGAAGGATGGAGTAATACCAGACGGAGACTTCAGGATTGGAACTTGTGGTGCAGAGGTAACTGTGGGTGATTTTGCGGTGACAGAGGAAGAGATAAGAACATGGGGTTTAGCTACAGGTGCAGATGGCTCAGAGATGGAGGTTTTCCTTACAGATGCTGTGCCAAATTGGCTATTCGATTTTGAAGTTTGTCCTGTGGGTTGTTTAGTCTCAAGCTTGGCAATAGGAGCAGTGTTTCGGCTTGTCGACAATCCAAATGTTGTTACAAGTTTTGGTCTTGGTGTTGGTGCAGGGGCTGGGGTAGGTTTACCAAAAGGTGGTGGATAAGGGATGTATTTGGTCGCAGAGGTAGAAGTATTATGTTTGGATTCATGGGTAATGCTTGGAGTGGGTTTTGTTGCAGGAGCAGGGGCTTGGGTAGGTTTAGGTACAGGGGTTGGGGCAGGTTCAGTTTTAGGAATTGCAGCAGGTTCAGGGGTAGAACTAATTGTGGGTGAGGGGGAGGTTTCAGAAGGAGGGGTTGAGATAGATGGAGGAATAGGTGTATAGCTTGGCATAGGTTTGATCATTGTGGAGCTAGCTATTGCGTCAGGCTTGATTTCAGGGCTGGATTGAGGGGACAGGGCAGGTTTAGCTGGGGTAATGGTAGATTTGGTTGTGGGGCTTGATATAGGCTGTGTGAAGGAGGCCAATGTAGGGGTTGGGGTAACTGGAGTAGTTGTTGCAGTTGCCGTGGCTTGAGGTGTTTGGATAGGTGTTGGGGTAGTTTGGGTTATAGGCATAGCTGATGGCATAGGGGTGGGTTTGGAGAGAGGGCTGGATGTTGGGGTAGGGATAAAAGGGCCAGTAGGCGTAGACGGTGACATTTTGGTCACCGGAGAGGATGTTGAGGTAACTGCATGTTTTGTCAAAGGGCTGGGAATAGGCTTGGTGGTGGTAGGCGACGGGGTGGGTTTGGTGGCTAAAGTAGGGGAAGATTTGGAGGAGATGTTTGGGCTGAGAGTAGAAGTGGGGGAAGGGCTGGGCTTTGATCTGTTAGAAGTCGTAGAAGATGAAGTCTTCTCTGAATTATCCACTTTCAATGTGCTAGGTGCTCCCTCCATTCGACTGCTAGCTTTGACCCATTCTGCCTCTACATCTGCTACAATATCTCCACATGCTGTCAGTGAATCAAAGCTTAAAATTGATGAGATATCTCCTAGCAGTGTGCTCAAGCGTTCATTTGCTGGAGGTTTGCTTGCTCCGCTCACCTTTGCAGAGACTTCAGATGACGTAGGGCCCTCCTGTGGTGTAGGCTTTTCCTCCGTCACCTCCACAGAGCGAGGTGGAGGCCCAGGTGTCAGCGTGAGACTCTCCTTTATGATCTCAACACTGTTGGAGCGAGAAGCTAGAAGGGGAGGGCCAGGTTCAGCTTCCTCATCATCATCTTTCTCCTTACCACGCCAGCGCACTGTACCAAACAATCCCTTCAGGCCCTTCCGTTGCCGCCCGGGCCTCTGAAACTCAGTCTGAGCTTGCCGTTCTCCCGTAAGTCCCCGTCTGCCTTTGCGAAGCATATTTAGGAAGCTCAGAGACTTAGCAGAGGTGAGAGAAGAGATGGACTGCCTCGTAGGAGTAGTTTCTGAATTCATGTTCTCACCTGTGAACTCCTCCATTGGAGCATCATCCTGTTGACTTTCATCCTCTTGGTCAAGATCCACCTGCTCTGCCTCTGCTTCTGGGGCAGTAGGCTCATTTAATCCTTCCAGGGTTTTGCTCCTTGATGGCGTTGATTTAGGGCCATCTCCTTTGCCACGTATGGAGAAGATGCTAGCGACACTGCTCCCAGGTTTCCGCTTGCTGAACAGTTTGAAGGCTTTTCTGATTTTACCTGGAGGCTGAGGGTCACATGGTGGTGGTTCACAGCTCTCAGACTGTGCATCCATATTCCAGCTCCACTGCAGTGTGTCTTTACCTTCGTCTCGGTGTCTCGGTCTATGCTCACACGCTCTCTCTTTGTAACCTCACACTCAGATGAATGAAATACAACTCTAAATAGAATAAATAAATAAATTACCTTTTCCCTTTTATATCTCTGTAGACAGTTTTTGCTAGCAACGTGCATCTATCTCCGTCTCCACTCTCTTTCCCTCTTTTTTAAGCGCTCCCTTTTTCTCTCTCTGCTGTGCTCCCTCCTTAGCCTCCGCCCTCCCTCTCCCTCCCTTTCTCTCTGCTCCTCTCCTCTGGCTGCTCCAGCTGGTCACCATGGCAACTGAGGGTCTAAGCAGCTTTCGTCAGCAATGGAGCGGAGCCAGGGGCTGTCATCATCCTACCCTCTTTCCTTCTTTCTCTCTCCCTATCCACTCCCTGTTTTCATCCAGTGTGTTCCCATCTCTCACATTTCAGTTACTCATCCAGATTTATCCTTCCTTTTCGTGACCGAGTTCTCTTCATATCAGCATCACTGCTGCATATGGAACAAAGGACAACACGGGCAGCAACTGGCTTTGTTTACGGCATCCCTGCTGGGATAGATTTACAAACAAGCCACTCAAAATATCAATCTGATTGGAATGTTATCACTCCAAGCCTGTGTATTGAATTTATGTTTATCAGAGGGAGAATATATTGAAGGGGTGTTGAAATGTTGTAATTAATAAAGCTATGATTTGAATTAATTGTCAAGTCGTTAGTCAAGTCTATTTCCTTCACTTTCCCCATCTCTTATCATCTAACATGCACTGTCTTTCTCTAACAATTTTCCTTCTCTCATTCTGCCCCTCCCAATCAACCACCCACAACCCCCCCCCCCCCCCCCCCCACACACACACATAATTCCTGTAGGACATAAGTACATGTTCTACATTATGTGCTTGGAGCCCCTCCTATTGCTAAGCTGTGTCACACTTATTTCTCTAGGGTTTTATTGACACAAGGATTCCAGTCATTAGAACTCATTTTTATCAGCATGCCCTACGTCATGGATCTGACCAATCTTTCCCTTCCAGTATCCCCATCTCTGCATATTGATGCCTCTTGCTGTCTTTTATAATCAGCCCGTTTTCAAAGTATTTCTCTCTCCCCATTTGTCTCTTTTTTTCCATTTATGTATGAGATTACATATCGCACCCATCTCTTTTTTTGCACATCCATCTTGTTGATGTATATCATGAGTTTTCAGCTAAGTGGATTTTATATGCACATTACAAATAAATAAACTATGATATGTTGCATAATTCTAGAATAAAGAAGTGTTAAACTTAGACTTTAAGAAAATCAGAAATACATTACTCATTTAGCAGAAATTAAGACATTTAACAGACGCTTTTTTTACCCTTACAAATGTTGACAATGGAATATGAAAATGGAGAAAAAAGAAACTTGATTTTAGTCGGATTTCACTGGCACCAGGTGAGCCATGACTGTCATTGGTTTCCCCTGAAAAGTAGTTAAGTGCATGACACTTGGTCTGCTTCTGTCTATGTACATCTAATTTTCTGTCCTTATCTGCTCAGTATTCTCTCTTTTAAAACAGACCACTTCCTCCTTCCTTCACACATCACAACAAAACAATGAATGCTTTCATTGGGGCTCACTAAACAGGGGCAAACCGCCAGACCGAACAACACATTTCTTTGTGCTGAGACACAAATAGTTACGAAAAAAAAGAGTGATAGGCTAGAACAAATGCTAGAAGAGATAAACCACCCACGAATGTGCCACCTAATTGAATAGGCTAATCTTCTTAAAACACTTGTCAATTCAGTTTTTTTTACTATTAGAGAAGCATCAAAAATCATTATATTGTGAATCATCTTGTGACGTACATCAGAGTGAAACAGATTACAGGTAAAATAAATCTGAAATAGATTAAGTAAAAAAAAATTAGAATTGAGTTGGTTCTATCGTTTGTTGTTTGGATGAAAGTAGATCTAAATTACATGGTTTAAGTGAACAAAAATTAATAGAGAAGTCTGGCATATACTGTATGTTACCAGGGAGAAGTCATTTTGTTATTATAAAATTTTTCAAGGAATAGTTTACCCAAAAATGAAAAATTGCTGAAAATTTTGTCACTTTCCAAGGCCATCCAAGATGTAGATGAGTTTGTTCGTTCATCAGAACATGAAATTTAACATTATATCACATGCTAACCAATTGATCCTCTGCAGTGAATGGGTGCCATCAGAATGAGTCCACAATCCACAAGTAAACAGTACTTGATCTGTGCATATTTTACTTTTGATTCAGATGAGGATGAAGCAACTTTTTCACTGGTCCTGGAGAAAGCATTATTATGGATAGAAGACACGTATTTTAGTAGGAAACAATGGTTTGAAGATAAAATATATATAAAGTAATATATAAATAAATAACGTAATGAATGTTTATTACAAACATGCAGCTTTTCCATTGGACAAGGCATTGAGTGATGGACTGAAGTCATACTCGTATCAGCTGTCTGAATTCTTGTTCTGACGGCACCCATTCACTGCAGAGGATCAACTGGTGATGCTCATTTTTGGGTGAACCATTCATTCAATAAAAACTGTCAATGGATGAATTGTTCACAATAAAATAAAAAATTCGCATTTACATTTTGTTTTCAGTTCATGCCGACTTCAATGTAACAGCACGTGACTGCTGTGCTCCATTGACTTTACAAAAATTTGATCAGTAACCTATATCAAAATTCACAGCATGGTCATCCAGTGCAAGAAGACTAATTTAGAGGAATGAGAATTTCAGAATTTTTCAGACTGAGTTTAGATGTCATAAAAAGGCCCAAGCATGAGGTATAGTTTGTTAAAGGACGTTTTGCTTAATGTATAGCTAGAAACTACTGATATATCAGTCAGGTGTGTCATAAGATGCTCAAGACTGTAATTGTATCATTTGAAATGAATTTCTCCTGATTATAACTGCTTAAAAAAGGGACTCGTTATATCAATATTTAAAGCGCAGAGCACAAAAACAGTGTTTGTGTGTGAGAGAGTATTTGATCAAGAGCAGGAGTTATAAATCGGGCTCAGCACAAGATCTACTTATCACACGTGAACAGACAATTTGTTCTTTGTTTCATGTTTAGTTGGTTCTCTGACGAACTCAATTCTGAAACCTCCTGAGGAGAAGAGCAGAGATGGAGAGAAAGGACCAGAGGGGTCTGTTCTCTACAGAATAGAGAAATGAAACACATCTGGAAACGATACTGCAGTTCCCCTGCAGAACAGGGCACAGGGATTGAACACGAATCTAACAAAGCTTACAAATAAACCGACTTAGCATACAGCCCACCAAGCCAGCAAACTATCTAACAATAAATCAATTTATGCTCAAATGCAAAGTAGCACATTAATAAAAGTGACGTTTGGGACATCCAGTCTAACTCATTTAATTAGAGTAAACCTAGCTGGATGATTCAAATCCATCCAGACTGTAATATATAGCGTGTTCTTTTCTGTCCCTGGCTCAAGTCCTCTCACCTCTTCATTGTAAGGTTGCCAGGCTTTCACAACACAACCCGCCCAATCGCTACACAAAAACTAGCCCGATTGCATTTCGACGGAGACTCCCCGTTTAAAATCGCGTTCTGTGGGGGTAAAATACACGTTTTTGGCGGGGTTTCCCTGGTAACATTCACACTCCAATGGTTAAATATCACGTTATCGTGATCTCTTTAACCCGCAGCAACAGCAATAAAGTAGCCCAAATCCGCGGTAAAATCGCAGTCTTGGCAACGCTGCTACACTGTCTCAGTGGCAGACCAACAGTGACGCTTAAACTACCGCGCTGCTTCCCTCTGCTGACGTAATGCAGAATTGCTAGTGAAATATTCTATTATTTTTTTGTTTTGTTCTGTTTCTTATTTAATTACACGAATAAAACCATAGCTGTAACAGTGATGACACATTCTCATAAAAATATGAATTTTAAAAGTGATAGATCATAGATTAATGAAACAACGCCAGACTGTAAAATTTATGACATATGTAAATCAACTAAATAAAAGTGGAAAAAAAATAAAAGCATTAGTAACTTTCAACATGGTGCGCACATTTAAACAGCGGTAATTACTTTGACTTGGTTTGACTTAAACATGTGGTAAAAATAATTAATACAATATATTTACTGAAGTATATTTCAAAATATATTATGTATATGAAGAAATATATTTCATCCATTTTTGTTTATTTTTGATAATATATTAAAACATGTTTTAATGCATTTAAAAATGTTTCGACTTTTATATTTTTCAGTTTAACAAAATGCATTCACATACAGCCTATATTTAACATCTGAAGCACTTATTTGTGAACATCAGTTTCCTTCTAAACATACAAATAAATAAAATTGAATAAAAAATAAATATTTTACACACACATACACAGACACACACACACACACACACACACACACACACACACACACACACACACACACACACACACACACACACACACACAGACACACAAACACCGGGCAGAAGTTTGGGATCAGTAAGACTTTTTCTTATGTCTTTTTGCATGTCTTTTTAAAGACGTCTCTTATACTCATCAAGGCTGCATTTATTTGACCAAAAATACAGAAAAAGGTTTCTATTTTAATATCCTTTAAAATATAATTTATTTACAGTATGTGATGCAAAGCTGGATTTTCATCAACCATTACTCCATGAAGTGTCACATGATCCTTATAAGAAATCATTTTAATATGCTGATTTATTATTAGAATTAGCGATGTTGGCAACAGTTTTTTTCGTGATTCTTTAATGAATAAAAAGTCAAAAGGAACAGCATTAGTTCAAAATATAAATATTTTCTAACAGTATAAATCTTTGCTATCACTTCTTAACAATTTAACACATCCTTGCTGAATAAAAGTTCAAAAAAAGAAAGAATAAAAATTGACTGACCCCAAACTCTTGAACTAAAGAGTGTATTGTTAGAAAAGATTTCTATTTTAAATAAATGCTCTTCTTTTTAACTTTTTATTAAAAAAAAAAATAATCACAGGTTTCCAGCACTGATAATAAATCAGTATATTAGAATGATTTCTGAAGGATCATGTTACACTGAAGACTACAATAATAATGTTGAAAATTCAGCTTTGCATCACAGGAATAAATTACATTTGAATATATATTAAAATAGAAAAAAAATATTTTACATCATAATAATGTTTCACAATATTACATTCCCCCCTGTATTTTTGATCAAATAAATGCAGCCTTGATGAGCACAAGAAATTCCTGTTAAAAACATAAAAGAAATTATGTATGTATGTATGTAGCCTAGGTATGCATGTAAATATACTTGAGCCAGGGACAGATATATATATATATATATAAACCTAATAAAAGTTTTTAATTCATTATATGACTACTGTATATGTATTTTCTTGACCTTTCATTGAGCTTTGCAGTGTACAAAATATATTTGGCATACAATTAAAAGATTTTGACCAGAAAAAAAAATGCCGTACAAGTAGTGAATAGTCTTTTAAAGCCTCACGCTGATGAAACAACAAAATTATTTAAGTTAAGTCTGATAAAATGTAAGACAGAATGACAATGAACGCGATTTAATTTTGCCTATACTGTTCCTTTAAGGTTTATTTATCACACAGAAATACATCGAATAAAATTGTGCGTTTATTCTATTATTAATTAAAAAAAGAGTACATTGAAGAGCAATCGTACGATAATGGGGAATTAATGTGTTCCTGCTGTGAAGTAGCTCTTTGTTTTTGTCCGCACATCTACCGGACGATACTCGTGCCGTGACGTCACCGACACCCTTTCCGAGGGTCGGATTAAAGATGGCGCCCTCTCATGCGGTAAGATGCTGTCAACGGGGTTTATCCTGGATACCTGTGATTTTTATCAACCTGGTCGTGTGCTGGTCCTACTACGCTTACGTGGTGGAGCTCTGTATATGTAAGTGTCGACCTAAGATGACTTGGCTGAATGCAGCACAGCAGATAAAAGTTGCTGGTTAGTTGTTGCAGTGGTTTGGGCAGGAAGTGTCAGTAACTGACTGGTACAAGATACGTTTCGAAATTTTGCTCAGTTTCTCAGTATAGTAACGTTACTCATATTTGTGCATAATTCATGTCGAATGTCATGAATTGTTTATGAACTTGTGTTTTGATATCAATTATTGTATACAGTGCAGGTTCAAGCTCGAGCGATAGCTAAGCCCAGCTGTTAAACTGACGACGCCTGATAATTAAAGCGCTTGAGATCTCACTCACTGAAAATAACGTAAACATATTAGTTATTTTCAATAATATTCCCATTTCAGATTATACAGCAAAGTATGTCTGTCAGGAAGATATAATCTGACCAATAAACTTGTTTTTCATTAGTCAGAGGAGTAGTTGTTCATGTCTAGCAGTGTCATTTAGTGTGATACGCTGTTCTTTTATGCTGGCCTTTACTGGAAATGTATAGTTTCTCGTTACTTTATTTTTATAATAAGTTTATTATATGGAATATTTATGATTTTTAAAATTCCATTTTCACAATGCAGTGTTTTTCTTCTTTTGATAATTAACTCAAAAATGAAATTTTTATCACTTCTATTTCATAGGTGAACTATTAGTTTAAGTGAACTGCAACAAAGCTAAAAGTGATTCGTTTTATTTATAATGTTTTTTTTTTTTAGAAATAAAGTGTGAAACGTGAATGACCGTAAACATCTGTGATGTCGAAGTATATAACTTGAGCAGTTGTTAAGCACTTCACAGTGAGCTCTATACTCACTGCAGTTCCACCCAGTTATTACTTCCTCTTCTGTGTCTAAAAATACTAATTTCATTGTGTGTTGGGTCCATTTATTACTCTAGTAAAGTGCTGTGATATATCATTAATCCTTCCTTATTGATTCCCCCTCTTTTTTTTCTGTGATGGTCTGTAGATTTGACATGATGAACTCATGGTGACCTATGAGAGTTGAAGGGAAAAGTTCAAATTGACCCCCACCCCTGTTTCTTATTTTAACAAATGAAACAACGATTTTGAGTGACATGAGTGAAAAACTCTCATAAAAGATTAATTTAAGCAGTAATAAATCATAGATTAGTACAATCTAACACCAGTGAGACATAAATGAACCAAGTTGAAAAAACAAAGGAAAATGGAAAAAGAAACTTTATATATGATGCATTCATTTAAATACCCTACATATTTTGACTTAAAAAGTACTTTTAAATATTTAGTAATTTATTGAAATATTTAATAAAGTATAAATAATAAAAGTTAATTTACATAAGAGTAGCAAGTAAATGTTTTTTTTATTTCACAAATGAAGCAAGGGGTGGAACATCAACGACACACTCTAATAAAAGATTTTTAAAATAAATATTTACATGCTTATTAAAATGTTTGATAAAATAAAAATGAATGTATAATTAAAACAAATATTTAACTATAAAAAAAAATCTCTTTTAAAAACCGACTCCTACTGTCAGAGATTTCACTGACTGTGCCATCACGACATGCATCTGTCAGTCACTCGTTGAGTCGTCATGAAAACCAGGGTATTCCATCCGTGACTGACACAAGGCTCTTTCTGACCAGATGGCAGTACCAGTCGCCTGGCGCTCTGGTCTTACTGGGCTGATCTAGTGGGAACTGGAAGGGTGTTGAGAGAGAATTAGAATCCCAGCACTCAGCAGATGGCTTTGTGAATTGGGCCAGTTGTTCTTGATGGGATTTCTGATTGATCTTTGCTTCTTTCTCTCTGCAGACACAATCGCTAACACAGAGGAGCAAGGTAAGAGGAACTCCAGTGTAACCAAACACACAATATTGCAAAAACAGTTAACTAATCTTTCTCTTAGCTAATCTGGCCAGCTGCTGTTCTCTTAATCACATGTTTTGTCATACCAGAATGAACAAAACATCCCATTTAGATTATGAAGTAACAGCTATTATTGTGTTATTAAGTAAGTATGAATTCTGATTTGTTTTACTAAAATTCCCCTCATGCTGTTTTTCTTGCAGTTATTTATCTGATAGTGTTTCACGTCTTTTTCTTCATGTTCATATGGTCTTACTGGAAGACCATCATTTCCAAGCCTGCCAGCCCCTCAAAAGAGGTACTCTTTGTCTCTCTGTCCATGTTTCTTTATTTACATATTTAATGTTTAATATACTTAGTCTAGCACTGTTGCTGTTTTCCTGAGAATGTGGGCAAGTTGTACAACTTATCCATGTTGCCATCTGTCTAACCTCTACCAAGTAACAGATTAATTAATAGATACACCAACTTAAATGGCTAATGTTATAGTTATAACCATTTAGTTTTTAAATAGTGTTTTAATTATTAGGCACTGTATTATTAGTATGTAGCATTGTTTTTTTCAGAACAGACATATTTAGATTCAGTAGTCCTGTGTTGTTTTCGTTAACTTTAAAATAAAACTCAAACTATTAAAATCTAAATAAAGCTAAAATATAACTATTGGATGATAGTAAAATCAATAATAGAAAATAGGAACCGTTGCTTAGGAAACTAGCAGATATACAAAAGTACTAAAATGACTAAAACTGAAATAGCAAATTAAAGCTGAACAGATAAAAAAAAACAATTATTAAAACAAAATGAAATAAAATAAACTGAGACTATAAAAATAAAAGGCATAAAACAAATGTAATGCTATTTAAATTGTACTAAAACAACACTGCACTCGTCTAGATCTTGTTAATGGTTTCTTATTGCTTGGCTCTCAGGTTCTCATTCCACCTGGGCTGTGTGGGAGCAAAATATTTATTATTCTGTAATGTGTATGTGGTTGGCTTCAGGCTCTGTAATGTTCCTCACATCTGGAGGAGCAGCAGAAGCAGCAGGAGGCTTTCAACTCTGGCTGCTCTGTAGTTTTATTACCACAGAATATAATGACAGAGAAGAGGAAGACAGATGGGAAGTGAGCACACATGCTCAAACAAGTCCGGCTCACAGAATTTCATGTGTCTGCCATCTTGTCAATGAATATGGCGAAAATGATACTAAAATTGTCTTTCTTAAAAATGAGAATTTCTGGTTGAATTTAGTTATATATGCAGATTCACATTGGTCTTTTCCCATACACATCTCCATCTAACATCCTGTTGTCTCTCTTAGTTCTGTCTCCCTAAAGCAGATAAAGAGCTATATGAGAAAGAGGAGTTTCCAGAGGCCCAGCAGGAAATCCTGAAGAGAGTGGCCAGAAATTTGCCCATATATACACGCACAGGATCTGGGGGTAAGCTTATGAACTTACAATGGCATTGAAATCCCCCATTCTTTTTTTTAAATTCAGCCAACCACTTGTGTACCTTTTAAAAGTATATTTAAAACTTATAACACAAAATGTGTCATTTAAAGTTTGCATCAACTATTTTAATCAAACTGTTACGGTGATAACATATGCAATATACAAATTAAAAAGCATTAAATTATACAAATAATTTTTTTATTTGCATATTGTTATTGTGATTGGCTGTCTTTGACTTATACACTACCATTCAACAGTTTGAGGTCAGTGAGATTTTGTTAATGTTTCTTAAAGGCTATCATCACAACTGCTGCATTTATTTAATCAAAAATTGAATAAAAACTGTAATATGGTGAAATATTACAATTTAAAATAACTGTTTTCTGTTTTAAGAAAATAATATTTATTATTGTATATTATTATTCTATTTTAATATACATTAAAATCGAATTTATTTCTGTAATGCAAAGCTGAATTTTCAGCATCATTATGCCTGTCTTCAGTATCCCATGATCCTTCAGAAATCATTCTAATAAGCTGATTTGGTACTCTAGAAGAATTTTCTTTTCTTTAATAGTTGTGCTGCTTAATATTTTTGTTGCAGCTGTGATATTATCATCAGGATTCTTTAATTAATAGAAAGTTCTAAAGAACAGCATTAAAAAAAACTGGCAAAATGGCCAATGCGTTTAACAGACCAGAAATAGAAGATCCTCCAATAACCAACAGGTCTGGTGTTTGGGTGCACTTTGGATTCCCTGTAAGCTATAATGGTGATGGCAAGAGAGTGGTGGATAAAAACAACGATATGTCACATCTAGGGTACACCAGCGGGAATACAAAAAAAAAACACCAGTGGGAATACTTGAAACATGTCAACTCATTTACGCCGACATCACCTTAGTGTGTCAGTATCTGGGAAAAGACGGAAAAAAGGAGAAACATACAACAAACTATCCTCGCAGCATTTAGACAGACATTTCCAACGGATTCAAACAGGGCAAAAGACATCACCACGGCGATTGGTAGGCTACATTTAAGTTATAGCCGCGGATATGAGACCTTACTATTTACCATTCATTCTATCATCACCATTATAGCTTACAGGGAATCCAAAGTGCACCCAAACACCAGACCTGTTGGTTATTGAAGGATCTTCTATTTCTGGTCTGTTAAACGCATTAGCCATTTTGCAACGAGCCTTCAGCGCGTACTGAGTGAGCGAGCGCCTAGGTTTTAAGAACATGCTTATTGTATTTGAGCCCCGTTACAATATTCCTTCACGAGCCCATTTCAGACAGACCGTAATTCCTGCTTTGTTCCAAAAAACATAAGCCCTATAGAGAACCAATTGAGTAAAAACACACTCAATATAAAGAGTTATAGAGTTCCATATAAAAAGTTACATCTTTGTATTTGTTCATAACTAATATAACATTTTCATTTTTTTTTTTTATAAGGAGCTGTTTTTGTTTTATACAGTATGCTGCTAAGAAAACACCATAGAAGATGGGTAAAGAATAGCTCCATCATTGTTCAATGTAAAAAAAAAAAAAAACATACTTTGTTAGTTTTAATAAATAAAACATTTTTGAAAAATCAAGGAAATTTATCTGCCAATTTTTTCTTTTTGCTGTATCTAAAACGTACCGAACCGAACCGAACCGTGACACCAGTGTATTGTATCGAACCGAACCGTGAATTTTGTGAACTGTTACACCCCTAGTATGTATGTATGTGTATATATATATATATATATATATATATATATATATATGTATATATGTATGTGTATGTGTATATATGTATGTGTATGTGTATATATGTATGTGTATGTGTATATATGTATGTGTATGTGTATATATGTATGTGTATGTGTATATATGTATATGTATATGTGTATATATATATATTGTATATGTGTATATGTGTATATATATGTATGTATATATATATATATGTATATGTATGTGTTTGTGTGTGTTTGTGTGTGTATACACATGCATACTGTCACTTGATCAAGTAAATTAATCATTCATTATTTTCTGTAAAAATACATAAATAATTAATGAGCTCAAACATTTGAATAGTTGTGTATGTAACCATGTCTATATTAATGACACAATGTTCAGTTTTTTGAATGAGTCCTCTGTCCTCCTCAGCTATCCGGTACTGTGACCGCTGTCAGTTGATCAAGCCGGACAGATGTCATCACTGCTCCACCTGCGACACGTGAGTCCACTCAGAAAACATAGTTGCCTTGCTTGTATTGGATTTGCATAATATGTATTTTGATCCTTTCCCCCCCCCAGATGCGTCCTGAAAATGGATCACCACTGTCCATGGTACGTACTGGGGATTCGTTCAGTTTGTATTCTAAAATTAGGTTGCCACAAAATTTGTCATGGGTGCTTTAGCTACTACTAACTCTGTGTTTTTCTCTGTGTTCTTCCAGGGTTAATAACTGTGTTGGATTCTCCAACTATAAGTTCTTTGTGCTGTTCCTGGCATACTCTATGCTGTACTGCGTCTACATCGCCGCCACAGTTTTGCAGTACTTTATCAAGTTCTGGACAGTAAGTCCACACATTTAAACAAAGACATCTGATTCCTTTCATTTATCACACTTCTCGCTTCACACCTTCTGCTATATCAGAGAGTCAACTTCAGCTTGTCTTTCCATTAATCTGTTCTCCTGTCTGCATGAAAATGAACTTAGCCTAAATAATTATGTGAAGGCTAATGTACAGTCAGGTAGTCATTATCACAACATTTTTGGATTTATTTAGCTTACTATATCCTGCTTATTACACAGCTACACTAAATAAAATAAATATATAAATTGATTTGAGTTTAAATTATCTTAAGTGGCAAATATAAAGACTTCTATAAAGATTTCTATTTCAAATAAAACTTTCTATTTGTCAAAGAATCCTAAACATTTTTTTTTATTAAGCAGCACAACTGTTTTAACATCGATAATAATGATAAATGTTTCAGAATTTGCATATTAGAATGATTTCTGAAGAATAATGTGATACTTAAGACTGGAGTAATGATGCTGAAAATCTATTTTCAAATATATCAAAATATAAAGCGGTTCTTTAAAAAGAAATAATATTTTTAAAATTTTGCTATTATAATATAATAAAATAAGCTGCTTTGTTTTGATTTGAGACTTCTTTCAAAACATTAAAAATCATACCAACATATAACATTATATGTTTTTCTCCATATATTTTTACTAAAACATTTACATTTGTAAATGCCATGCAATGATCTTTGTGTGTGCGTGTCAGTTCTTGAGACACAGAAAGAAGGAAGAAAAAAGGGATGTGTCTGCTTCTAACATACTGTCTGTGTTTTTAACACTTTGTCTGAAGCTTTGCAGACGGAGGGCTATAGAGCATTGTCCGGAGGTAAACCACTCACGCTTGCTTTGCACTGTTCTGACTGTGGGCGCTGGTTTTGTGTTGCACTGTTACTCATTTTGCTTTGTATTCTCTTACTGATTAAAATAAACAGCAGTGTTGCAATAAAGTGTGTGGTTTAGCATATTACATATACAGATGCATTTATTGGTTCTGAACCAATCCCAAAAAACACTTCTTTTTTTTTTTTGTCAATTTCTCATGCTTTGCTTTCTTGCTCAACAGAATCACCTGCCAGACACTCATGCAAAGTTCCACGTGTTGTTCCTGTTCTTTGTGGCGGCCATGTTCTTCATCAGTATCCTGTCACTCTTCAGCTACCACCTGTGGCTCGTGGGAAAAAACAGAACCACTATAGGTAAGTGTACGAGTGTTGTTGTTGCTTGCTTTTTTTTCCATCTCTTCCGTTTCCTTCTCCTTTTTAACATCTTTTTTTTGGTTGAAATGTGATGGAGGATTAAAAGGAGGCTTTTATTCTAGTATGTTTTTAGATTTGTATTTCTTATTCTTCTACTTCTCTTTCTTTTCCTTCCTTTCCTCCTCTTTCTCCTTATACTATTGAAATGTCAATATTTGCTCCTCCTTATTTTTCATCATATTTTTCTTATAGTTCTTTAGTTTCGGAAAAATAAATTGTGGTTGGTTGTCTTTTGCAACACTGTGAACACTGCTGTTTCTTTCAGGAAATGCCTGTCTAGTAAATACAGTTATTGCTTATTTAGAGTCTAATTACTTCCTTAAAAGAATTTCAGACCAGTTTGTTCTTCTAGTCCTCCTATCTCTTTGTTCCATATTTTGACCTATTTTTCAACATCGTTTTTTACTGGCAAGTCACATGTTCAGCCATCCAATAAAACTTATAGAAGTGAAATGTAAATGAATGTGGGGGTGGATTGCGGGCATGCTTATGAACAATATTTTATTGTCAAACTTCAAGAAGAAAAAAAACATTCTGTGCTCTACAGTGCAGTTTGGATGCACCTCCAAAAGTTTGTTCTAAAGTTAAGGGTGTTATTTGTGTTGTGTAGAGCAGGAACAGACCCCATTCTAATCTCTCATCCATCTGTTCAGAGGCATTCAGGGCACCGGTGTTCAGAAATGGCCCAGATAAAAATGGCTTCACTCTGGGCTTCCGCAAGAATGTCACACAGGTGTTCGGAGACCAAAAGAAGTGTTGGTGCTTGCCCCTTTACAGCAGGTACAAAACACATCCATCAAGTATCATTTGTAGGTTCCTATGATTTCAACAAGGAGGAAAACATGGGCGAAAAAGTGGAATCCAGTCATAAAAATGGAGTTTACTGTATAATGCAGAATATCATAGAATTGAATAAATCAAAAAGCGTGCTTAACGCTTACAGTGTTTTCAGCCTCTATCGCCTCAATACATGAGTACATGAACACATGAACATAATCTCTAGAACTGCATTTTACCGACTCTTTTGAGAAAAACTATCGTCATATCATATACAAACAGAAACCTAAAGGTCTTCACAGCAACCCGTCAAAATAAAAGTTTGGTTTAACTTGAAGAAACTTTCACAGAAATATATTACTTAATGTAATGTAAGTTCTACTACTGCTAATACAATTATTATTAAACCATTATTCTACAAGGAATATTTGCAAGAAAAATTATTTGCCAGAATTTAACACTGTATTTTTTTTAGAGAAAAAAGTTTATAATTTTAAATGAATTCTATTAATTAGATATGCTTTTGATTATTAAAATTTAATAAATACATTAAATTGGTATCCAGAAAATTAATGGAAGACACAGAATTTGGACAAAATATACCTGAATTTGAAAATGTATTTTTTAGGACCATAAAATCTTTATTTTTAATTAACATTTCAATACATTGCTGTAAAAACAGAAAAAGACACAGAACCCAGAGAAATTAAAACAGGAAAAAAAAAATGGAATTTGGGAAATTGTTTTACGGAATTTGGAAAAAATAAAACTGATTTCATAGGGCACTACATCTGGGATTTTACAGTGTTTAAGAGGGAGATCTGCATTTCAATCAAAGATTACAAAACGTAAACTTTTTTTCCTTTGGAATAATTGTACACAAATGAATCATTCACAGTTCAATGCATGAATGTGTTTTAAGACATCGAATAACATGTAAATTCATGTTAATATTAACTTTATAAGCATTCTCATGAGATGTTTTTGGCAGGTTATGGTAACTGTTAAGTGTTTTTTTTCCTCTAGTTTGGGTGACGGCTGCACATTCCCTATCCGCCTAGTCAACACTGACTCAGAGCAAGGCAATGTGGAACACCAGGGCATTAAATGGTAATTACATTCTCATTTGTTAACAATACCACTAGTCACTTGAATGACAGATAGTATAATTCTGCAGTTTGTCATGAAGACTAATTAAACTATGATTATTTTTCCCCTCAGCTGTTTCAGATCATTTCATTATCTCAATTTTTTAAAATCCCAGATCTGTTTTCCCAGAAACATAGTCATTAATAGTATAATGTCGTGAGGTAAGGTCAGTGAAAACATCTGTAAGCGTTTGTGACTGACTGACACATAATGGTTGTTCTGTTAACAGCACTGTTGATGGACAGACAAACCCCAGACCTCTGAGTGAGTCACAGAATCATCTCCTAGGCAACAATATGCACTCTGAGGAGCAGAAAGACGGCAGCCCGGCGAACATCGGTACATCAACACTCAGCTTTCACACCCCTCATATATGCCAGAGAACACTGTGAATTTGAGGCATCACTAGACAGTATTAAAAATCCAGTGACTTCCCTGAAACTTTACTGAGCTTGTTTAATGTTCCTTAATATACACCCGCCTGCTTCCTAATGTAGTCGGCTGATTACACTGTAATATGAGCAAATGTATGCATTTATGAAATTGATCTCTATTGGTTTCTCTTGCAGAGGTATGTCAGCCTGTTTCAATTACCATGGAGAATGAGTCATAATCAGGTGAGTCTTCAGTCTGAACATCCAGCCAGTTAAGGCCTGTTCACACCAAGGACGGTAACTATAAAGATAATTTTAAATATATAGTTCTAAAAATCATCTTTAATATTAAAGAATAGCAGAGTTCACACCACAGCTATAACGATAAAAGCACAGAGAAACTATATGGTTGGAATCACTTTAAGACCTATTGTTTTCCAGTTGCTTAACAAAAAAAACATTGAGACCCAATCAGAATCAATCCTGCTACAACAATCTTTAGATTTTAAAGCAGCAGACGTGCATGCGCATAGAATTAATAGACAATATCGACCACTGAAGTGGACGCTAGTATAGTTATCGTTCTTGGAGTGGACGGGCCTTTACTGTCACTGAGGTTGAGGGATTTAGTTTGGGCTGGTGTGACAGTGGTTTCATTCAGAAGATTCATCAGACTGATTCAGTAAAGAGCAGTAAAGGCCTGTGCACACCAAGAATGATAGCTATAAAGCTAGTTATAACAATAACTATATAAGTGTCCACACCAACAGATAATATCATTGTTTGTTATGAGTGCATTTAAATGCTCTTGCTTGTTCAAGTCTGGTAGAGTCTGGTTGTCAATGTTTTATTGTTCATTCATTCTGAAAGTGATTATTCCTCTTTATAGTTTTGATGAGGACATGTAAAAGTATTAGAACAATTATTAAACTTTATAGCAATAGGTATAAATGGTTGTTTAAAGGGTTAGTTCACCTAAAAATGAAAATTAGCCCCTGTTTTATGTACCCTCATGGTATCCTAGGTGTTTATGACTTTCTTCTTTTAGATGAATCCAATCAGAGTTATAGGTAGGTGTTTTTTTAAACACTCCAAAAGTACTCAAATAAAGCGAATACATCCGTAATAAAACATGCCTCACACAGTGCCGGGAAGTGGGGAAAAGTCCTCCTGTAGTGAAATTAATGAGTTTTTGTAAGAAAAATATCCATATTTCAAATGTTATGAACACTTTTCTCTTACTCCTGCTAACGGATGATGCAGCACGTATGCACAGCGCACGCGCTGGTGAGATATGCTAGTTTCATGAGTTTGTTTACAGGAGCAAAGGATGCAAAGTTTTCTTACCTAAGCAAAAGAAAACCAGTCTCCTTTTGGCTTATATCGAAATCCTCCAACATTTTTCTTTACAAATCCTCGGTTTGTGCTTGAAATTTGTGGCCGCCGTTTTGTTTTGCTGTCCTTCCTCTGCGCTTCATGTGCTACACCTGCATCCTACGTCATCCTCCCGGAACAGCATGCACGTATGACAGCGTAAGTGAGAGAAAAGTGTATATAATATTTTAAATATGCCATGAGGGCGAGTAAAGCCATAATTTTCATTTTTTGTTGAACTTACCTTTTAAGGCCTGTTCACACCAAGAATGATGACTATAAATATATTAGCATCCACACCAGTGGATAATAACTTTCTGTTTATGATGGGCATGAGCTGCAGTTATTCCACGTGCTGTTTTAAATGCTCAAGCTCATGTTTGAGTGGCAAATTATTATTTTATTTCTTCATCTGAATGGTTTGAAACTTGCTAAAGGTTTTGAGGAAAAAAAATAATGTACATGATTCAAAAAGGTTTAAATGGTTGTGGGAAAAAAACTCTTGTATTGTTCGCGGTTGAAAATGACCACATTGGAAATGAGTGGGAAGCAAATTTCATCTAGTAGAAATGTTTGGTACTGCACCCAAACAAAATCTTATTTAAAAGATATCAACTTCAAATTTGTAACACAACTAAAGATTTTTAGCTTTGATTTTTTTTTTTTTTTTTTTGGAAAATATAAATTAAGTGTTTTTGTTCATTTTTCATATACTACCACTTTAGGTTAAGTTTATTTAAAAAAGAAAAAGGGATTTCAACTATATCCTCTCTGTTATCATCATCTTCACAGTTGTTGGATGTACTTCTCTTTTCTTAAAGATTAGTTCAACTAGTCATTTTAGCAATTAAAAGTTCTTGTTATCTTTGCACAAAAGTTGTTTCCATAAAGGTTTTCTCTTTGCTTACAGGACTTTGGAATGGCTCCAGGATATTTTCCTCTCTGAAGAGTACTGTTGTCATAAGACCTCATGTGAAAGAGCGCACAGTCCTCAGATATCATGCCTTAAGGTTAGCAGCATTCTCTCGTATAGAAACGACCTGCAGCGCGTCGCTGTATCTCCCTGCACTCATATCCACAGACTCCCAAGCTCTTCACACCAAACATCCACTCAACTCAATAGCTCTTTCACTGGGTTTTATGATGTTGTGACTAAAACACTTTCTTTTCTCCAAACTTGCACATTTATTTGACCAAAATACCCTAAAATGACCTTCAGGTTGCTCTGTCCAATGTGTAATGTATTTATACTGGTTTATCTCTGGGACGACTTCATTTTTGTAGACCAAAAAAGTCAGGCAGGTGTTGCTACCCAAGATGCACTTTTGTCACCAAGGATTTAAGTGGAATGCTGACGTTTACGGATATGAATAACCATGAAAAGTGTATTGCAGTATTTGATTAAAATGTGATGTTCAGTTAAGCTACATTTCACTACACGGCAACTTCAGCCTCAGCTAGTTTCTCAAGTATTTAGTTTAACAGAAAGTGCAATGAGGTATTTAATTCTTTCACTCTAGATCTTTACATTAATGTACTCTATTTGTGGAAAACTCTATTTAGTATTAAGTGATGTCCAGCAACTTTGACACATCTACCCATTTATTAACACTATTTTTCCCCCCGCTGCATTTAAATGTTTTCACTTTTTCCAAACCGCATGCCCCTCTTAGCATTATACTATCAGCTTTGTGCCTTCAAATGAGGGTTAAATTTTGCAGCAGCAGATGGTGAATAGTGACCGTAAAGCACACTTAAGATTTCCAGGTTGTGTAGCACATGCAGCTCAGTTGTTTATTACATAAGGAACTCAGGCCAAGATGTTACTTTTGCCACCTTCAGTTTAAGTTTGAAGACCGCTGAAGTTTTTATTTCACATGTTGATGTATAGTTTTGTTTCTGGTGTACAGTGAGGTCTGTTTACAGCTGCATTGGAGGACTCTGACCTCATAAGGAAGCTCTTGTGTGACTGAAATACATGCATTTCTCTGCATGAACAAGATATGAGTGTTAATATGTTCAAGACTCATCATTACAGAGTCGATGCTCATGGAAGTCACTGAATCATGTTTTGTTTTCGTTTTTTTAGTTTTATAGAATTTTCTATTTCTGTTATTGCATGTTAATGTGAAAAGTATTGAAAAGCAATGAAGGGCTGATGATTTCCTGCTTTAATCGTGACCTCTCTATAGCTGAACCTGAGCTGACCTAATTATAGCACCATCATACTGAAATCTACCATGTGTGTAAAAATAATTCCTGATAGGCTGCTGCATCTGCTGGAAGTCACATGCTATTTGTCTGAGGTCACGATTGTCTTTATGAACATTTCTACAAGCAAGGACAGTGATTATGCCAAATATAATCATTTTAATATCAAGGAACTCACTAATCAATCACTTACTCCCTCATGTGTAATATATTACTGGAATAATTACTTTGAATACCAAACATATATATATAGGATCATTTTCTTTTTTCGATTTTTGTTATTTCTTAAATTGTACAGAATTTTCAACTTTTTTTGTACTTACCCTGCAGGCCAGTTCATGATGTTATATTTGAAGATGTTTCTGAAATCTGAACAGTTTGCATAGATTTTCCATGCATTCTAATCCAATTTAATGTTTGTACTTTTGTGCAGATTTAACAAGTATTCAATGTATGCATTATAGAATTAAGACTTAATAATAATAAAAATTCAGCACTTTGAGAGCATGTGACTGAGTTTGACACTAAGAAAGGAATAATGTAAATCGTTTTGGGTAACAAACAATAACAGAATTTTCTTTTTAGGTTGAACTAATTTAATAAACAAAGTGACCTCATCTACAGTCCTGAAAATGCAGGGTATTTAGTTGTTAGCTTTTGTCTGGTAAATTAGAAAAGCCATTTCAGATTTACATCAAAACCCACTGTTACATAAATGCTTACTTTGATTACAAAAAAAAAAAAAATCCTGTAATCAGTATAAAACAGTGACATCTACAGTTCAAACCAAAGCACAGGCCAAACAGCACAAATGATTAACTCAGAAATTATTTTTAATTAAATCCACATCACAAAGAAATCAGGAAGACTTGTAATTATAGGTGAATAATTCAGATGCTGCTGTTTCTTACCACATAACAGAAAGGGGAGGATATTTTGAGCATTAAAACAATGACTGTAACAAGCTGACATGCCAGGTCCTATTAGGACTACAATACTTAAGCTTTGGAAATGGAAAAATACACTAAAACGCAAGGACAGACAAACCACTCGACTTAATACAGACATGAAAATAATTTGCACAGAACATCTGAAAACATTACCAAGCCTATAAAGTATGAACTAGATGCATTAGTTTTCTTTATAGTTTTGAGGGGGAAAAAGGAAACCTTTCTATTAGCTCGACCTCAAAAATGCAGATTTCTGTTCAGAGACAGATAAACTAATTTTAGTCTGTATTAAAACTACTGTGATGACAGATTCATTACTTCAGTATTTACTCGACACACAGATGTTACAATCTTATATTCTGATTTGGATTTACACACTCATAAAGATGCTACTACAGAAGATCAGACAGTTATGAGGGTGTTACAACTAAACCACATGACCTAAATGAAAAAGAGAACCTGACAGTCCAAACTGAAGTCAAAAATGCAATGCAAACTTAAATAAGCAGGTAAAAATCATAAGAGCTTTAAAACAATCATGCTTCAAGCGATGAAAATGCAATCAGGGCCTCATGGGCCACTAAAGTGGAACGTGAGACCGCCACATGCCCCCCCTACTGGAGCTCTTGCCTAATCGCAGGCCCTTTGCTGGAATGAGCTCATCCGCAGCATGTGTGACTTCACACAAACACTACAAGCTGACACTCTCTCGCTCACACACGTACACCCCGCATGCTTCCTCTTTATCCTGGCTTTTAATCAACGCCCAAATCAGCTAAGCTGGTTTCAACCCCCTCCAATCATGTCTATCTCACCCTCAGAAGTAAGCAGTTATCTATGCACGCTGCATTGTACGGGGAAAATCCTCATTTCTTTCTTGTAAAATGGCTTGATGTGTCACGCCGCTCTATTTTTTTTTTTTTGTCGGTTTGACAAAAGGCTTGTAGTATTTCTCCTCTTAATATTCATCCTCTCTGTGTGACAATTTCTTCATCTCCTCCCAACTTTTGCAGTGGAGGATGATTGGTTTGTACAGCGGTAGGTCAGTTCTGCACTTCAGCCTACTTTAGCCCAGATCAGGAACGCTGGGATGTCCCGGACAGGTACATTGCGTGTGAGAGCTTTGACTCGCAGATTACGATCATCTGTGAGCAAGACAACCTCCCTGCGTAACCTCACCGGCCCATCTGGAGAACACAAAACATGAAGAAACAAACTCATCTAGGGCTGCAAAACGATTAATCGCATTCAAAATAAAAGTTAATGTTTACATACATACTATATGGGTGTACTGTGTATATTTATTATGTATATGTAAATACACACACATACATGTTTAAACTTATTTTTAATGCGATTAATTGCGATTAAGCGTTTAACCCTAAACTCATCAACATCTTAGATGACCTGAGTTTCTAGTTAACTATTTCTTTAAAACATAGCGATCATACAGTCAATTGCCGTAAACTGTGAAAATGGATTGATAATTCAAAACAAATTCAGTAATGCAAAAGTGTGTCCTGTTTGAATTGCCCCTAACAAGTAAAAGTAAGTGAACTGACTTCTCTCGGCAGGCATGAAGTCCTTGGCTTTGTCCTGACAGTAGTGCAGACAGCAGGACAGGATGACATCATCGTTGTTGCCCTGGGGAGACAGAGAGTCGCACAAATGTGTGGGCGGCTTTAAAATAGAGCTTAAAGTCTCGTGTGCATTTCTGAACTTCTTAAGTGATTTTTCACACTAGAGTTGCTGGTTGATGTGAAAGCCATTTTCCAAACTTGGATGCACACCATAGAACCGTGTTGGAGTCTTACGTTCCCTGAAGATCATCGTTAGACTAATCATCTGCAGTCTGTCTGTCGCGTTACTTATGAGAGTCTAAAGACAGATGATTTTAAAAGCGTTATTAAGGTAATTATAAAGATATTAAGGTCATATTAATGCAGTCCTTAATACCAATATTTACGTATTTAATGTTGTAGAAGTAAACCACTACTGATGACAAACAGCTGCCTTGAACAATGAAAGACAAACTTACAGTGGTTCAGATCCAAATATGTGTCAAATCATCTATAAATCACATTTTATCAAATAAATGTACTCATTTGTAAGTCGCTTTGGATAAAAGCGTCTGCTAAATGACTAAATGTAAATGTAAATAAAACAACATGAAAAGAAACTCGCAGCAGAGAGAGGAACAGAATGGGAGTGTGAACTACGTATGAACCAGCAGAAATTTTTAGCGCCACCATTCTTTCACAAAGGGAAGGAAACACGTACCTTTTGTCCAGAAGTATCTTCACTGCGAAAGGCGATGGACTCCAGTGTGTTTCCTCTGCTGGTGAGCGCTCTGATGCAGGGATCTTTAGATTCAAATGCTTTCTCCAGAAACATGACCGCTGATCTGGCTCTCTCCTGCACCTGTCGGGCATGTGCACCGTTACCGACCCCCTCACGACTGTCCTGCCCTTTAGCCAGACCATCCAACTCCGTGATCACTGTCATAAGGACACAGAAACATGAAACATAAAAGTGAAACATCTGTGTGTATTTTAATCATCAAAGAGGGTCTCACCAATAAGAGGCAGAACCAGGATGTACGTCCCACAGGCCAGAAGCTTCCTCAGGCCGTCCAGATGATCTATGAAGCCATTTGTGTCCGGGACCAGATAGAACGGCCTGATCTCAATCTCCAGCTGGCCACCCGTCTGCAGAACAGCCTGAAGGACAGAAACAGATACTTGCTCAGCTCTATATCATTAGCTTGAAATATTCTGCTGTAAGAATCATTAAATGTTTAAAGTAGACAAGGTGTACAGATAAAGATGGCATCTGGAGATACCTGTATCTTGTCCCGCCGTTTCTGCTGCTGCGCCAGCTTGTGTGTGAGAGCATGGCGCCGTGCCCTCAGCTCTCTGATATCATCCTCGCTTCCGTCTCCTTCCATCTCTCCATCGATCTCCCCTTCCGATGCAGAAAGAGACGATTCCTCCACAATGACATCATCCTCCTGAGAAAACAGAGAAAGTAGTCGTGCTCTGTTAACCACACTCTCTGAGTTACTGGAAAAATTATTGTCTCAGATTTGAGGAAAAGCAAAATACATCCCGGTAATGAGAGATACGCTGTACCTGTTCTTGTGTTTGTGCCTTGTTCTCTGTGATTACACTGGGTAAAGTAGGTGTTGCCATGGAAATGTACTTTCCTCCCTTAAAAGCCAGCAGTGGTTCTTCCTGCCCGCACAGAGCTTCCAGGAAGTACTTCAGAACGGTCACTCTCTTACAGTCCGCTGCTATAGCCTACACATAAAAACAATCATTCAGATTTGAAATAACTACAGTAGCTAAGTTGATTTATTAGAGAACAAGTTTAATATTATAAAATACAAATTAATTGGACTTAATTCAGCCTAATTCAGTTGTGTGTGATTTCTATGAATAATCTGAATAAGAACGACACCACATATCCACTCTCATTTATAACTAAATGATGAAAAAGTCTGCTAATTGATTTAATAAATCAAAATAAGGTTTTAACTAAAGTCATTTGGCTTTGTCAGTCTTTGTATAAACGAACTTGATTATCATCGACCATTTTCTTTCCTCAAAAGAAGAATTAACACATTAAGGGTGCTTTCACACTAGCACTTTTGGTGCGCACACGGGTTCGATTGACGTCAGAGTTCGGTTCGTTTGGATGATGTGAACGCTGTCTTCCGTACTCTGGTGTGCACCCGCAAACCGTATTCGAGACCGGTTAAAAACGGTGGTCTGGGGTATGGTTCGCTGCTGAAGAGAACAATCATACCAAATCGCAGAAGTGAACCACTATTAATGACGTATTATTTGATGAAAACGTGTGTTTCACTCACTTTCCTCTCAAGCGTGGCTGACACGCTGCAAGCAGAGAGCTGCATATCTAATTTCTGTTTGCCTTCAGCGTTCTTTAGAGCATTTGAAGTACATTCATAAGACCGAAGCAAGTGCTGTTATGTACGGGGGGGGAGCAATCGAACTCTGGTTCGGACCAGGCAAGTGAACCAAGAGTGAAAAAGCACTCTTACACTGAATGGACCAAAAAAATATAAAATAAAATCTATAATACACTTCATATTATAGCAACTTGGATTAAAAAAGCTTAAAAAATAAAAAAGGCAAAAAAATAAACAGCAAATAAATAGTCTATTTTAATCTACCGAGGGCCTTATATTATCCACCAGACAGGCAATAATAGACTGGACTACAAACATTTTTTTTATAATAATAATAATAATTAAAAGAAAAAGGTAAATTGTAGTAAACTTTAAATTAAAATAAACAATAAACAACTAAATATAGACAGAATTTTCCAAAAAAAAAACATTTTGAAAAATTTGAACAAAAGAACTACAAAAGAAATAAGAAGATAACAGTAAATTGAAATTTCAAATTACTGTAATCTATTGATAGTCCTAAATTTGATATATTCTTCACCTAGCAGGTGATCATGGACTGACTGAATAATATACACACACACACACACACATATTATATTATATATTAATGTAATCTACTGACCCTAATTTTGACAACACAATCCATAGGGGAGTACATTACTGACCGCATCAGTTCCTTGGTCTATATAGCAAGCTTCCTGTGGGGCAGCGAGCAGCGGGACAAAGCCAGAGAGCATTTTGTCCTCCTCCAGCTGTAGGACTCGGAGTTCCTCATCTCCTTCTCCGTCTACATCAGCTTTATAGAGCAGAACCTCACCGTGATACACACGGGCCAAAGAGTTGCACAGATCTGCAAGACACTGCCACACATCTGGACTCCCCCTAGAAAACAAAGTACCACATCAACCACAGCTCAGATTCAAATCAACACCGCCCTGAGCTCGTAACGCAAGCAGGACTCACTGAATACCGCAGGGGGGAGGGTTCCACTTGTCTGGGTGGCCGAGCATCCAATCGGACCAGACCTTCATGCTGGGCAGCAGCTCTCTGAGGTCGGGAGGGAAGACAGACACCCGCACCATCCCCTCCTCATCATCCATTTCATCAAACTCCCCCAGCTCTTCTGCTGGGATAGGCTCTGGCAGAGACAAAAAAGAAGCAAACAATTAGACAAATCTGAATAGAAGTCACAAATACAGAGAGTATCTTTATGCTGTCTATGTAGGCAGCACACTAGTGAAACAGGCACTTTTGACTCACCAGCAGGTGTTTCTTTTAGGAGTTCAGTGCAACGTTGGACAAGGAGACCAAACATAGCTAAACCAAGAGATATGGTCTGCTCCTCTAAAACAGACCGAGTTTCACCTTGCCCTTCAGCTACGAGAAAGAGAGATTTAGAGACACAGCAAAGTAAGAAGCAAGAGAGATTCTTTTCAATGGACCGTCAGGATCTACGGCCACTGATAATGTTGAATCTTTACCTCTGATCTGTGCATAATGGATGGTGAACATGTTAATAGTGATGATTTGCAGCATGCGTGTGCTACCGAGGGGGGAGGGGCTGTGCTGGAGGAGGGCCCGAAACTCCTGCAACACTCGACTGGCTACAGCAGGAAAACTCTCCATCCTGAGGACCAATCACAACAATTATGCAAATTAGTACAAAATATTCTCAATTAAAATTATTTTCTGTGTTAATTATCAGCCTGTCATGTTTTGTTTTATTTATTAAATGCCATATCACCATCAAAGTCTATTTTCATGGCAGCTCAAAGTAGAAATTAACAATCATAGTAACAAAATTTTAATCAAAATATTATATACAAAAATGTAGTGGTGTACAATATTGAAAAAGAAAAGATCTCAATATTTTGGGGGATTTTTTCAATAACGATAATTAGACGATATTTTGTGTTATTGTGCTGATATCGGACTGCTGGGGGCAACTGCAGATTTCGATATTCTTCATATTCTGTGTGGTCTGTTCACATCAGTGATAGAAATGAATCTTTTCCTATAAGTTTAAATAGATTTTTACCTTTTATGGGCATTTTTACCATTTTTAAATTTTTTTCTAAAGGTGTGCATCTTTTGAGTCAAATTACATTTACATTTAATTAGTCAATTAAGAATAAAAAGACATTTAGGCTGTAACCAAACAAATAAAATCAGTATCAAGTAGGGGTGTAACGATACGTGTATTCGTACCGGACTGTTTCGGTACAGGGCTTTCGGTACGGTGCACGTGTGTACCGAATGACCGAATGCAATATTTTGTATGCAGAACATAGGTACATTTTCGTGTTTCCAAACGAACATATTAAGTGGCGGAAGTCTCCGCGTTCAGCGTAAATCCCGCCCTGCAGCTGATTCTAAGGCCGGTGACACACTGGCTGCGTGGCGTGAGCGTGGCGTTTCTGCTGCGTGTCAGTTGCGTGACGGCTGCTTCGCGTTTTCTGTGTCTTTACACACCAGAATCGTGCCTGACGCGGCGCTGGCGCGCTGCTGCTACTGTAGGTGACATAGAGGGAGGCCGCCGACAGACCAGGATCTTGTCTTCACGACAACAATATCTATACTTCATGTTGAGCATAAATATAAAGCCTACTGATAAAGGACACCGTCAACAGTATTGACGGCAAAATAGACTATGTTTGACAAGTGCAATATGCCAGTGTGTCACCGGCCTAAGGTTTTCAAAACGCATCCCGCGAGTGTGAACATCACTACAACTAGGAAAAAAAAAAACGATTGTAATTCAAACGCAGCTCCCATCGGCATTTAAACAGACCTTTGCTCTTAATTCTGATCGGTCCAACACCGAAATCTGAGCAGGTCTAAAAACTGAAACTGTTGATGCTGCATTTTACACTTTGGAAAAGTTATATATATATATATATATATATTAAATATGAGCAGGCCTACAAGCTGGGATTGGTAATGCTGCACTGTAATCATAGTTATTTATTTATTTATTTTTTTCATTATATTTTATTATATGATATTGGTTTGAGACAGAGTATTTTATTTAGTGGAGAACTTTGCAGCAGTATTTTATTTCTTATTCTTTTTTTATTTTATATATATTTTATTAAAAAGTATTTAAAAAAAAGTGTAAACAAATTGTTTAAAAAAGTTTATAGTAATGAACAACCTGCAGTTTAAATGTTTGCATTTCTTTCCCTTACTGTACTGAAAATGAACCGAACCGTGGCTTTAAAACCGAGGTACGTACCGAACCGTGATTTTTGAGTACTGTTACACCCCTAGTATGCATAATGGTTTGATATTTTAAACATGAAACATTGAATACTGCTATTTGGAATTATTTTTAAATGTGAAGTTAAAACCACCAGTAGGTGGCAGCTAGCCACTGTTAAGGGAGTCATTGCAATTGAACAGAATCATTTAAATGGTTCATTCAGGAATGAAACACAGCCATGTTGTTTAGAGACGCAAAACCGTGCAGTGCCTGTGATTGGAATTATTTTTTGTTCGTGAAATGGAGTAAAAACAGGCAATGTGATGTCTAAAACGCGAGTCCCTTAATATTAACTTATTGCTTATTGAACTGTTGTAGAAAAAAAAAAGGCACTCCTCGTGAGATTTTAACTGGGCTATATGAAATCTGAATATAAATGGCTACTTTTTCTGCCCCCATATCTTGAAATTTGTGACCATTCTTAATGCATTTTAATAGACTGAATCACTTAATGTATGCATGGCCTCCATAGATTTTTTTGTTTTGTTTGTTTTTGCAAAATACTCAATGTCAAACATCACATCGTTAAAACAGCAATCACGATATTATCGCAGACGATAATATATCTCACACCCCTACAAAAATGTAACAATATTTTCCATACAATATAAAGCTGCACGATTCTGGATAAATTGAGAATCATGATTTTTTTTTGTCTCCGGTAGAGACCACAATTCTCCCACAATTCTGAACTGAACTAAATGGTGTCTGACAAAATATTATTGCAGCAGTGTTTAAAAGGGTTTCATTAATTTAAATTAACTATTAAATACTTTAATATGTATTTAAAATATACTTAATACACACATTTTTAATAGTCAAATTTTGAAGTGGTTTTAATGAATGATTCGATGTCAAAATTTTAACAGCCACTTTTCGCCCTCTGAAGCTCTAATACAGTATAAAAAAATATAAAATATTTAATTTTTATATTTGGTCCTCCCAGAACAAGTCTTTTTAAACATTAATTACATCTCTGAATAACACACTTGCCAAATATAATTGAAGCTTTTATTCCAATCCAATATGTTTTTAGTTAGTGCTGTAAATTGACTAGTTCTGATCCAAAAGCATTCCTTTCAGGAGCCGTTGCTTACTATACATAATCTAGGACCTCTTCTAAAATCAGCCCTCAAAGTTCACAATATGATTAGACTAGATAATAACTTTCGCTCCCATTTTATATTAGGTGGTCTAAACTACTATGTACTTGCATAAAATAAGCACAACGTACTTAGGATAGGGACAGGTTTGGTAGTATGGGTAGGTTTAAGGGTGGGTTAAGGTGTTAGGGATGGGTCAACAGTAGGGCTGGGCGATAAATTTATATAAATTTCCTAAATAAACGATAACACGTGTTCGATAAATGTTCCATATATTGTTTATGAGGCAACGGCGGAACGAAAAAACGCTAGTCATTTGAAGCGTGCTATATAGACCGTTTATCCGGTTGGATCAAAGTTTAAATGTCGGCGTGTGGTGAGCTTCACTAGAACAGATGCGTAAAGCTGCACTCACATTAGCAGCGACTTTTGCCTCCCCTCCATCTTTCTGCCACTTTTAATCTACAAATCTCAATAATTTACCATAGATGTACTGTAGCACCACTAACTGCACCATGGTATTGTGTCAGAAATGTGGGTATTCGTGTCAAATTGTATTATATTATTAATGTTGACATGTACTGAAGGAGTAATGGAATATAATTACATTACTTTTTCTGATTAAGCTATAGCGTGTGTCTTTATACTAAATGAATTTATTTTATTTTTATTTATTTATTTTATGCATTAAGCAGACGCTTTTATCCAAAGCGACTTACATTGCATTCAGGCTAACAATTTTCTCCTATCATGTGTTCCCCGGGATTCGAACCCCCAACCTTGCGCTTCTTAACGCAATGCTCTACCACTTGAGCTACAGGAACACTGTTTTTTCCAGTGGTATTGGGGTGCTATATTTGTGGGTTTTAACTGATTATCACGATCTAAATGTATGCTACTATGGAATACCAATGGTTAAAAAAATAAAACACACACACACACACACCTCAAACAGTCAGAATAATTAAATTTCACCCTATAAAAATGAGATTGCTACAAAATTTACAGATATTACTGATTTTGATGAACATAAATCTACACCTGCATCCTAATTCGAGCTACAATTAAATGTGTATACATGTGTAGACAGAAAAAAAGTTATATACTTATCATGCAACACAAACCTGTTTCTAGAGTTAAAACAATATTACTCATTAGCACATGCAGGACTAAGATTTTTTTTCTATTAACATTTATTTTACAGAAAAATTACAGTAAAGGTGTAACGAATTCAAAAACAGTGTTTGTCATGTTATGATCATAAAGAATAGTATAAAACTACAATTAACAGTGTTTTTTTTTACAACTTTCACATTGGAGCAAAAATAGGCCTTTAAAATTGAAAGAAATAAAAAAAATTGACATTTATTGTGATAATTATCGATACTGACTGATATGAAAACAAATTATCATAATTGTTTGGCCGTATCACCCAACAGTGTAATTATAAGTGTAATTACAGATGTAATTACATGCATGTATTTTTTAAAGGGGTGGTTGATTGCGATTTCACTTTTTTAACGTTTGTTAGTGTGTAATGTTGCTGTTTGAGCATAAACAATATCCGCAAAGATATTGACAAAAGACAAAATGGATGTTTACACCAAATCTGTTGACATTAAGACTTACCCTACTTTAGTGAAGAGCTTTCCGTGAGCATGCAGGAAACTCAAAATAAATCTCTTGTTAAGCTGTAAAGAAAATGACAGAAAAATTTAAGAAGAGTAATTCAACTCTTTAGCTAAAATTATTGTAATTATAGTGACCGTTCATCAAAGTAAAAAATAGCTCATGTTTTCCCCCTCAAACCAATAGCTCCATAGGTTTGCACAGTCACCAAGACTCAACACACAAACAAAACAATCAGAAAATTGACAAACTCGCCAAAGGATGAGCACCTTGTTTAGCTGATAAACCTAAAGCGCTCTCATTTAATTAAATCAGTGTACTGCCTGAAGCAGCGGGCTCAGATCAACCTGCTAACCCTTACAAAAGACGAATGGTGGGGTGGAAGAGATCAACTTTCTTAAAGTGTAAGTGTGCATTTGTTGCTGACATGGGCAAGTATCCAAGGTTACCAAAATGATGGATGCATCACGGCACAATGATGCTCTTTTCTGCCACTGATGGGTGACTCATAGTCAGCCTCTTCCTGTGCAACTCATAAACAACTCAACGTGACCTCTTTGGCTCTCCTAATGTGCACGGGTGTTTGTACGTGTCATATGTGTGCCTGTTTGTGCCCGCTTCTTGAAACATTTGTGAAAACATTTGTGAAAACATTTGCGTGGCTCAGAGGAATATTTCTTGCCTTAAGTGCAACAGGCACTTAAAATTTCAATCAATTAAAATTTGATGTTTTTGATGGATGTTGTTTATAAAAAAAAAAAAAAAGATATAAAAAAAAAAAAGTATCTGTTTGTTAACAGATGTATCAGCAATGGTTGCATTTTATTTTGTCATTTCTCTGAAGCAAAGCTCTCAAACGAATTTAACCGTGAGCAGAGCAAATGACAAATATGTTTAAAAAAGCACTCACATCACTGGGACTCAGAGTTCCCAAATCTCCGTCCTGCTCAGAGTCTTTGCCCGACTCACTACCTGTCGGACGAGAAGTGCCTGGATGCCCGGTGGGACGTATCCAGATCTCCACTCGGGTGGCGTCCTCACCACGACGCCCACCTACATGACCTCGGGGACCACGGGTACCTCCATCTTCCTGCTTCCGTCTACGTTCAATCTGGTCAGCCTTGGTTAGGGAGAAGAACAAATATAAACAAACACTAAGAATACTGACATTTTTCAGCTGCACACCCAATATTGTTTAATATTTATCGAAGCTGGATTATTCTTTTTGAGGAGCAGCATTAAAGTGCATACCTTGCGCTTGGCTTCCTCAAACAGAGTCATCAGACTTTCCTTGGCTGTGAGGATTGGGTTACTGGCGGCTAGACTACGCATGTAATAGTATACAGCATCCAACTTTCGCTTCTAAATAAGAGATGAGGGGAGAAAGAACTGATTTAACTTTAATTGTCATCATATAAGCCAGTATCAAACAAGCAACTCATAATAGACCTCAACCTCATGATTAATATTTTGAATATCAGTGCAAGTAACCAGTCTTAACATTTTTAAATGTATATATTATATATAAATATGTATATATAAAATGTAAATGTTCTAACCCTAAATCTAATAGAAATTCTGTTATGCTGAATTCTCACCGTATATACTGCTAGCAGGGCCAGCTGATTGTAGGGTCTTCCATTTTTTGGAGCAATCTGTTGAGCTTTTAGATACCAACTGCACATGAGAAAAAAAAAAAAAAACTTAACACTAAAATAAAAAAAAACTTAACTGATGTCTTAGTTTGTCATTGGTAAATTATAGATATTATTGATATAAACAAACACACATGTATGTACACTGAAATAGCATACTATACTATAAAATACACCTTTTCTGTTTAATGTGGCCATGAAAGAATTACCTGCGTGCCTTCCCGTAGTTAGCAGAGTCACTAGCCTGTTCACGGTATCGTGCGATATCCCCCTGACAGATCATGCAGCGCTGGGCACTGATCAGAGCATACTTCACCTGCATCAAGGTAAAGTGGATTCACACTTGTTGAATGTGTTCAACAATAGCAGAACTGTCAAGGGCCTGTTACAACTAACTCTTTAAGACATGAAAAACACTACAATGAGAAGTTGCTTAAAGGGCTTAGTTGCTGCTGGGCACATAGTTAATTTATCACGATAGTCCAAAAAAACACAAGGAGTGTACCGTCTTGTGCAGAGGTCTTGCTCGTATAGCCATACAGTCCATATAGTCCTCCAGCTTGAACTGAAAAACAGTCTGCAACTTCTGTAGCAGCGAATCAAAAAAGAATACCCCCTAGGGAAGAAGAAAAAAAAACCATGTTGCTTTTTAAAATCCTGTCACAAATTGTTTATATTACAGAACGATGATATATAAAATACAAAACAAAAATTCACAATTTTATTCTTCCATAAAGACCAGTGAATATTTAAACAATCTAATATGTAAAGCCAAAGCACATTTTGTAAGTCACTCTGGATAAGAGCATCTAAACCAAACTACCATTCAAATGTTTACATATGGTAAGACTGTTAAAATGTTTTTAAAATAAATTATGTTCCAGCTGCATTTATTTGATTAAATTGTGGTAAAACAGTAATATTGTAAAATATAATTTGTTTATGCCGTATTTTTCGGACTATGTCGCACCTGAGTATAAGTCGCATCAGTTCAAAAATACGTCATGATGAGGAAAAAAACACATAAGTCGCACTGGACTATAAGTCGCATTCATTTAGAACCAAGAACCAAGAGAAAACATTACCGTCTACAGCCGCGAGAGGGCACTCTATGCTGCTCAGTGTAGACTACAGGAGCACTGAGCAGCATCTCTGGCAGTATAGAGCGCCCTCTCGCGGCTGTAGACGGTAATGTTTTCTGTTGGTTCATTTCTCTCGGTTCATGTCAAATTAATTTTGATAAATAAGTCGCAACTGACTATAAGTCGCAGGACCAGCCAAACTATGAAAAAAAGTGCGACTTATAGTCCGGAAAATACGGTAATTTAAAACTACTGTTTTCTATTTTAATTACATTTTATATTAAAATGTAATTTACTCCCGTGATGGAAAGCTGAATTTTAAGGAGCCATTATCTGAAACTGTGGCATTTTCTTCCTATTTTTATTTTTTTTTTTTAAATAGAAAAGTTAAAAATAAAAATGTATTTGAAAAATATAGTGTTCCTGTGGCTCAAGTGGTAGAGCATTGCATTAGCAGCGCAAGGTTGTGGGTTCAATTCCCAGGGAACACGTTAGGTAAAAAATGTTAGCTTGAATTCACTGTAAGTCGCTTTAGCGTCTGCTAAATGCATACATTTTAATTTAATATATATTTTTGGAACATTATAAAATGGATAATTTCCCAATTCACTGTATACTCCCTTAATTAAAAAAATTAGACAATGACAAGGACATTCATAAGAAGGATATAGACCACACTGTGAATATCTACCTCTTCCAGTATGGTCATGAGCATGGTTTTTATCTGTGGGGCTGCGTCTGATGTCTGGTCCTTCAGTAGCTGCCTAAACCTCTCAATCACCTGGTAAAACACATTCTTCCACAGAGCCTGATCCAGGTTTTGAGTGTCTGAGAACTCAATGTCTGTCAAAATCACCCGCTCATACAATGTCAGGAGTTCAGCTCTGCATAAACAACAGAAGAAACAGAAATATGTTAAAGAACAAGTTCAACCAAGTTCATTATTACTAACTGTAGAACTCTAATACAACAAATCTTTCCCATGCAAAATGTTCAAAATTTAATACACACCTCAGCTGGGCCATCCTCTCCAATCCCTCCTGGCTCAGTTGTTCCCGGGACAGCAGGTTACTGAGTTGGAGTTCTTGACTATCAGCCAGCCGAAGCAACTTTCCCAGCTCTCCTCTGGTCTGCACCTCTGCGTCTTCTGGAGTGAGACCAGATCCAGCTGGAGAGGGATAACCTTGCCCACCTTGCCCGTAGGGTCCATAAAAAGGTGGCATAGAGGTGGGATACATCCCACTGGAGCCAGGAATTTGGTAGGGAATGTGATATGCATAAGGATAGCGTGGTGGGGTGTTTGGGGAATTGGCCGGTAGCGGATAGCAGTAGGGATTGTCAGAATTCTGGAATTTGTAATAAGCCATGGCAGCGGCTTGCTGGTTTTGAAAAAATTCACCCTGTCGGACAGGAGGACTTCCTGTTGTCTCATCATCAGTGTCCAGAAAGTTCAGTGGCCCACATACACCCTGCTGCAAGTACAAAGCCTGCTGGAGAGATGCATGCTGGGATTGTTGGCTTGACACCAGTGCTGGTTTCTTATCCGGGTTATTTGGGTCCCAAAGGCGTCTTGTCCCTCCTCCACGGCCACCTCTTCCTCGGCCAAGACCCATTCCTCCTCTCATTGTTCTAAGCTGAGGCCCTGGCTCTGGGGTCAAAGTTAGATCAGTGTGGGCAGGAAGCACCAGGATGCCCCTCCCACGACCTCTAGGTTTTTTTTGGCTTGCTTGCTCCTCGCTTGAATTCTTTTCTAAAGAAACTCTCAAAATTCCTCCTCGACCACTAGAAACAGGCATTCTTTGCCCTCTTCTGCCCCCTTCAGGACCTTTGTGGGTGCTCTTGGCTTCATCAGCAACTCTGCCTCTTCTATCTTCTCTCTCCCACACCTCATTTTCCTCCAGTGAATCTGTTGAAGACAATGTCCGTGCCATCCGTCTCCTCGGGCGCCCCTGGCTCCTTCGGATGAACTCTTTCTGTCCAGCAGTATTCTCCGCAGTGCGTGCCGCCAACTGCTGACCCTCCCCTCTAAGTCTCTCAGCTTCAGCCAGACCGTCCATACTGGTCCCACTACTGGCCGAACTCGTGCTGTAGGTGCGGTTCCGAGGACGCCGGATGTCTGACTGAGAATATCGCTTTGAGGCAGAGTTGACTCTGTTTGAATCGGTTCTCTCAGATGGTTTTCCTTTCTCTTTTGGCCTGTTCCCTTGTTGTTTTTCATGGTTCACGTTCTGGTCACGGCTCACCTCTTTTACGCCAACATTTCTCTGCTTTTTTCCTTCAGGCTGATCTGCTTCTGAGCCTTTTCCTCCTCCTTCCCCTTGCTCTTTCTTTGCAAAGCCCTGGTTGTTACCTTTTTCCCTTCCTGCTCTGAATTTCCCATTACCCTTCTCCTTTTTTTTGTCTTCTCCAGCCACTTCATTCCCTCCACCTGCTTGGCTTCTTCGCCCTTCCCCACTAGGTTTTCTCCTGTTTGTACCACCCTGCCCAGCTCCATCTTTGATTTCCTCAGACTCTAAATGGAGATTGCTGACTTTTCCCGTGATACTCTCGACACTATTTTCATTTCTGTTTGCAGAACTGTCTACAGTTCCCTTTGACTCTTCCTTTTTCCTGCCATCTTTCCCTCGCCTGTTTCTACGCTTTTCCTCTTTCTCACACTTAATAATCATTTCAGCAGATTTCCTACTCAGTTCTTCCTCCTCCTCTCTCCTTCGATCGCCATCTAATTCTTTGCTCAACCCCATCTCTTTGTGTACTTGAGACCTTCGTCCCCCTGGCTGATATATCTCACGGTCAGGTTTACGCATCTTTTGTGACTGCTTCGGTGATTTGGGTGTCCTAGCACTTTCAATGCTTTTAACAGCATTTCCATCTACAAATTGGTGGCTATTGTTGCCTATATGTCCTTTAGTGTTATGATTTGCTTCAGGCTGGCTGTGATCATTTGGAAACTCTCCAGTGCCTACATGAGAGCTTCCAGGACTGGTAGGTGAGCCGTCAAGCATTTTGGTGTCATTACCAAAAACACAATCATCCGGTGAGTGCACGGGGTCTGACCCGGCTCCTTCTGCACTGTTCTTATGTCTGCGTGGATGGGCAGCACCAGGTTTGTACCACTGCAAGTCTGGACGTTTGCCATCTCGTTCCCGGTGCTTCTTACCCTCCTCTCGCAATTCTAAGAAAAAGATGACAAAAAATTTTATTGACTGAAGATTACAATAGGACTGTTCATAGACTGCCAACAACAATATTCACAACAATATTTTCATTACTTTTCTTGAAATCACACTTTTACATTTAGACTAGCTCTAGGTTGTCCTTGTCCAAGAATGTGAGAAATCGCAAATGAGAATCATTTAAACTACTTTGTGATAATAACAAAGCTAAAATGAAATCATTTCTACAAATTATTTCCTAAAAATAAATAAATGGCTACACACACGCATTGTACGAAAACTGGGCCAAGCATGTTTCAGAAACTGATGTACAGTCATTACAATGAGGCTCCTGGTTCCTTAAACTAAAAAGCAAATCTTGATTTCTCAGTTCTTTTTTCCTATTTGAAAGGCATCCTGAGGCCACCTAGTGGGCCCTTGCACACGGGCTGAAAAATGCTGCTTTAGGGAAATGTCAATACATTTTAGGAAATGGGTGTTATTTGTACTACTTTATTAAAGATAGAAATATATCACAACTTACAATGCTTTTGTTGATTAAACATTCAAGACCAAATTCCTGTTGCTACGGCATCGGTTGAAAATAACCTGTTGCATGTGCATTGTAACAAGCCAACCCAACCATATAAGTTGACTACAAGCACATAGACAGCGATAATCAAGTTACGGAAGTTAAAGAGCTGTCGTTGGATAGCAGCTTATTTATAAAATCTTCCTTTAAAAGAAATATCTCATTCAAGTTGCCGCCTTCAATAACCAGTAACAGTTAGCATTACACTTACTTCTTTATACAAATAAAAAGCGTATTATTATTTTGAATACGTTGCAGAAAAAACACGCAAGAGATGTTAAATGCTTTCAAAACAAGCGCCGTTCAACCCACATGAGCGACGACTGTTGTTGACTGTTATGCTAGCTAGCTATTAGCAAACTGAACCCCAACTTTAACGTGACATGTCAAAATAAGGCTTGTCTTCGACTACTACCTTTCTTACATAGTTATAAACATTTAGAGAGCTCCTAACCTCTCATACTGTCGCCGTCTGTGGTGAAATTCGACGCTTCTGCTCGAAGCTCCGCGGCTGAAATTCGTACTCTTTCCAGCTCGTCCGCCATTTTCGTCAAAACCAAACACAAACACACGGCGGCTTGGTAGGGCCAAAACGCCATAAAGCCAAAACGCGTTCATAAATCCCGTCATAACGCGGGATATTACAACAAGGCAATACAACTAAAACAAAAAAGGGATCCAAAGAACCGCAGTATAACACACGCACGCTCGCGCGCACACACACACACAAAAGATTATTAAAATAAAACAACAAATGAAAACTATAATATTTTTTAAACGGATAAGTTAACCCAACCCAAAAATTTCTGTCATATTTTTTTACTTTTCTTAATTAACTCAAATATTTACCGTAATTGCAGAATTATTTTTGAAAAACAGTAACAATGGCTTTGTTTTATGGAACTTTCATTTATGAATACATTTATGAATACTGAAATGGTACAGCTAGGCTATACCATTTCAACCCAAATAAAATAAAAATGAAATGGCTGCATATTTAATTATTATTTGTATCCTCTATAATCTGAATAATGAAAAAAATGACTTATTAAATGTGATTTTAATAATTTCTAATAATCAAATATTACATTCAATAAGAAATATAACAACACTTTTTTCATATACGTAATTATTATGCATTTATTTAAATAAATAAATTGACATTTATAGTTATATTTTCACATCATAAAAAATAGTATGGGTGTGTAATTGTTATTAATATTATTATTTTTGTGTGTGTGTGTGTGTGCAAATTACAAGATGGAATAGCTGCTAAAATTGCTCTCAGACTGACTTTAATTAGCCTGCTCTCTCTCTCTCTCTCTCTCTGAGAGACCTTACAGCGTTAGCAAAATGACTTCTGTTTATACTAATTACATGAACTGCCAGGATATGGTACATTAATTTGAGTGTCTGTGAGGAAAAATTCAACTCCAAACTAGCTTGACACTCGATGGATTTACATTTTTTAGGTTTTGTTTTCACTTGAAAGAGACTGGACCATTAACAGCTCCGGCATCATAAATCAGTTTACAGTAACGCGAAGCACATCACAACCAGCTATAATTTGGTTTAGCAATCAAGTCTTGATGGCAAATTATTGAAATTAATGAAATCTCTTCCTGTCAGCCATCACCCACTACACCTCTCTCTTTCTCGCTCTCAAGGGATGACAGGGTTCAGTGAAAACAGAGAGGTGGGTACTGTGAGTCATCCTTGTGAGTCATGTGCTTTGTGTCATGTGTGTATGTGGAAATGTGGAAATGGGAAAGGTGAGGAAATTTCATGGCAATTAAAGAGCCGAAATGGAAACTCACTGAACATGCAAAAAAAATACAAAATTAGTAGAGCATACAGCCCTCCGTGGTAAAAAAGAAAAGAAAAAAAAGACCTATTTAGATCAACGTGTGCGGTTGACAAATGTAAAGTGCAGTTTCTCTGAATGCCCACAGGTGTCAGTGTTGTTATATTTTCAAGAGCAACCTCAAGGACGTTCATTAGAAATTTCTGTGCATAGTTTTTTATTTCACTTCCGCTTGACTAGAATATGCATTTATTACATATATGAAACCTTGAAATGTATAACACTCTTTAAAAATAAAAAAACTTATATGGGGAGGTTTGGCAATTAAAAAACTTGTTGAGACAAAGAAAAAGCCAAAAAGTCTAAGCAGCTTCGATCAAATGTGAATCAAGGGGTCAGTTTTCCATAATTTTACTAAGTAAGATTTCTAAGAATCACACGACAGTTCTGCACATGCATGTATCAGTAATACCAACACCAGTTTACTCCTTTTCCATTAAAATGGCCTTTTCTGACAGTGTGAGGCAAATAGGAGGAAAAAAGCACCAGGAGATTGAAAAATGTACAGAGAGAATGAAAGAGGGAGAGAGAGCAAATGAAAAGAGAAAACGTGGAAGGACACAAGAGAGTCAGCCAGCTCACACTGATGTTGGAGTAAACATCTCCATTTCCCTAGCAACATGGCATCAGCCAGGCATTTAAAGGGACAGGAGCCTAATTCACCTTTTGTCTGAATTTCGCATTTATGGAAGTGCTTCCTGTCAGCTCCACAGAGCGTAACAACACCTCCCTGGTAGCACACATACGTCGTTCAGATGTTAATTCGAGGTATGCGTTTTCATCTGGAAGAATGTTTTGCTCATGTGCGATATGTATCTAAAACATTTCAAGGTGGAATCATTTATGATTTACAGTGAAAGTGAATTATTATTTATTATTATTATTATTTAAAGCCAATATGCATCCTACATTAAAACTGTTGCATATTGTGCTATTTTGCACTCTCAGTAAGAAGGACAAAAACTCACCAGGATGGTACCTTTTGAAAAAGTACACTTTTGTACCTTCTACAACCCTAAAAGGGTGCATTTAGTATATTAAAAGGTGCATATTAATAACATATATGCACATTTTGAAAGTGTATCAGCCCAGTGACAATTTGAAGGTACAATACTTCAATATATACAGTAGTACTGAAAGCTTACCTTGTACTAATTTTTCAGTATTACTGTAAATATTGATGTACCATGTATATTCCATTCTTGCATCATGAATGGAATTTACAGGGTACTTCCAAAAGGGGGGTTGATGCCATAGAAAAAACATTCTTGGGTCCCCAAAAGAAGAAAGAAGTTTCTTCATGGAACTATAGCAGGAAACGAAGAACCTATATTTTTTGGTGCCAATGGTGCCATGTCCAAAAATCTTTTGAATCTTTTTAATACTTAATACTGATACTGAATTGCTGCACTATGCTGCAGGTATAAAGTAATACTGAGGGACAGAAGCGAGGGAGGAGGGGGAGATGAGATATCGAGGTGGGAGGAGGGAGAACGAGAACAGAGAAAAGACTCGGAATACAGATGAGCAAAGCGGAGGTGGGAAAGGCTGGGAGTTTTCTGCAGGTGAATTCACAACACCAGGGGGCTTTTCCTGCCCCCTCATTTATCCATCCCTCTCCCTCTCTCTCACACACTCCTGATCTCTCCCTCACTCTCCCTTGGGATATAAAGGGGAGGTGGGTGATCGGCTGAAGGCAACTTTTTAAAAGTAATGAGAGAAGAGGTGGATGATGGTAAAAGAAGGGATGAAGTGGTCCAGTTGACACATGGGGAAAGAGACCGCGATTAATATGAGAGAATTAAATGAAGAGGTGGAGAAGGTGCAGCAAGAACTATGAGCAATGCAGAGCTAATGCAGTGAGAAGAACCAGGAGGGAAGAAGAAAATGAGACATAGGGTTGAAAAACATGACGTTTGAGATTGAGAGGATTTATAGAACCTGTGACGTATGTATCCCAATAACCTCAAGTCTCTGAAAGCTTTTTAATGTTTAATTCACATTAACAGCTCTTGGGAGGAAGAAGAGAGAGATAGAGAGACTGAGACAGAGAAGAGAGAAAGAGAGGATAGCAGCAGAAATGCTGGAGTTCCCATGAAGCAAAAGAGTGAGGAAGTATGTTTAATTTACAAGCTACTCAAATATGCAGTAAATGAGGAAGAAACAACTTTGCTTAACTTAAATATTAAATATTACATCAATTATTAATGGTATATATATATATATATATATATATATATATATATAGAGAGAGAGAGAGAGAGAGAGAGAGAGGACCCAAAAGTCTGAGACCTCATTTTCTGTATTTAATATATACAAAAATACATTTAACACTTCAGAAATAATTTCTGATTATTATCAGTGTTGAAAATAGTTATGCTGCTTTTTTCGTAATTAACTTTTTATTGTCTTTCAAACACACACAAAAATAACATAATTGGTACAAACAATCAAGGAAGAAGGAATAACAGATATATTGCCAACAATTTGACAGTCTGACAAAAAAAGAAGGAATAAATAAATAAATAAGCAAGAAAAAATTAATAAATATAAATCTAAATGCTTCATAATTTTGAGGAATTGCTCAAAATTTTGGGGTAATATTTTTATTCAGGGATAAACTGTTTAAAAGCGAAAGTAAAGAAATGTATAATGTTACAAAAGATCCCTATTTCAAATAAATTTCTGCTCATCAAAGAATTCTGAAAAATAAAATGTATCACCATATCCACAAATATATGAAGCAACACAAGTATTTTCATCATTGATAATAATCATAAAAGTTTCTACAGCAGCATATCAGCATATTACAATGATTTCTGAAGGATCACGTGACACTGAAGACACTTACAGATCCCAAGCTTTTGCCCAGTAGTTTATCTATGAGTCAAAAATATGATTTAATATGAATAAAACAATCTAACCACACTATATACACTCCTATTACACTGCGTAACGTGCCTTATGTATAATGTTCCACTACATATTGAGTTCTTCTGTCACTGACTGCAATGCTAGTGGATGACGCACCCAAGATTTCTCTTTTGCATATATAGTGCAGTGATTTAATATGTATCATGTTAAAGGAATATCACATCTGTCGACAGTTACTGGTCACACTGTGGTTTCACAGCGGTCCAGATTGTTCTTTTGATTTATAATGAATGAACTTGTATCAGAGAGAGAGTGTGTGTGCATGTGTCGATGTGCTGGGCGATCCGGGCGGGTGTGGTAGGAGGAATAGAAATGTGTGCATTTGGGGGTCTGAAGGTGTGTGTGTGCAGGGGTGGAGGGGGTTTTACCAATCAGAACCCACTTGCCTCTCACTCGTCCTTCTTTTTCACTCGTTCTCTCCGGCAAACCTCATTATATGCAAGTCAGCCAAGCAATCAGAGATGAGAAAACCCAAACTGGGCTTAGGCATGCAGGGATTTCTGCATGAGTCAGAGAGAGAGAAAGAGACGTGGTAGGTGGGAAGGGTTGAAAAGAGAAGGGAGGCAGAGGATAAGGGAGAGGTGTGTGTTTTTTTGTATTGATCTGAGTGCATTCTGTGCGGCGAATACAGAGCGAGTCACAAAAAAAGAATGTGAGAAGGGAGACAGAGATGGAGGGAGCATTTACTGTCTCCTGACATAAAGTCTCCCCTTTTGAATCAATCTTCAGAAAATTCTGATATCATTTTCGGCGTCGCTAGCAAATTGAGGAACATCTGCAAATGTAGGGAGAGAGAAACAATACAGTGACAATGTGGAGAGACACGCGAAAAGCAGGGAGAGAGAAAAGGGAGGGAGGTGACAGTTTCTGTGGGGGCGAAAAAATTGGAGAGGGAGGAAGAGAGCAGGATGAGAAGGGTGGGTGGAAGTGACAACGAAATAGAGAGCGAGAAAAAGAGAGCGAGAGGAAATAACAAAATTCTGCATCTCTTCTTGTTATTTTTAACGCAAGCTTTAACAAACAGCACATTGCAAAATATGCCCACACATGACCAACAATCTGTCGAATTTCTTTTTGAAATCATCCATGCATACATTTCTATTCACATTAATGATCTGTGCTATATAATCCTACATCTGTATGTTTTAAATCAAGGACATTTGGAGGTCAGGATGTTCTTGAAATAAAAAATAAAAATAAAAAAACTTCTCACAGCTGGAAGAAACTCATAAACAAATAGGAATCAACTAAGTAAAAGATGGATGGATTCAGAGAGTAGTCTGGGATGACAAAAAAAGGAGCTCTTGATGAGGAGATGGGCCTCTGAAAATAGAAGCGGAAGTAAATGCAGCCTCCCAAAGACTCTTCCCACTCAGCGTCTAAGAGAGTTATTTTCTGTCCTCTGCTCTGAAATAAAAGAAATTGAATCCAGCAGTGAGCTTCCTGCAATTGATGATGTGTGCATTTCTCTCTAAATTCAAAAAGGAAGGCATGTGTTCACCCGAAATGCCCTGCCGAAGTTCAGAAAGGGGTCTGTGAAACAACTAGATCCATGTTTTATTAAAGAAATGGGATTTCCAAAACCGCAGAGCTATGTTTGATACAGTCTGAATATTGCAAAATGGCTTGTCCAATAAAAGTCCAACTTGACAGATGAAATTCAAATCACATATTACGATATGTTCATGAATTATGTCATCCAATCTAACATTTTAATCAATTTTAGCAATTTTATAGAGAAATCATTATTGGTGATGCTGGCCTTCAACAAGACAAAACTCCATAACAGTTTTGAAAGTTGTGACTATTACATGATGTAGGACCTTTACACCATTGTAAAGGATGCATCTTAAAACATAATTCCCTACTATGTAGTAGGTGAAAAACAGTATGTGACAAAAGAAGCATGTCTGATTCACAGTACTTAAAAAAGAGTAAGCAAAAAGTACCTAGATTTCCTGTGAGATTCTGAAGTGTGCATAATGTAAACACTGAGACCATGGGAGAGGATTCATGGTTGGCACTGAAGCGACGCAACTGATGCTAGTAGGTCATGTGATCTGTCAACATGGAAAATATAGTGTGTCCAGATTACATCTACAGTGGGTAAAATAAGTATTGAATACGTCACCATTTTTCTCAGTAAAATATTTCTAAAGGTGCCGTTGACATGAAATTTTCACCAGATGTTGGTAGCAACCAAAGTAATCCATATATACAAAGAAAGAAAACAAATATGTTCAGAAATTAAGTTCTACTTAATAATATGGGAATGACATAGGGAAAATGTATTGGACATATGAAGAAAGGGAGGTACAAGAAGGCCAGGAAAGCCAAGACACCAGCTGAAATCTATCAGTAATTAGAACCCAATCCTGCGGAAGTCAGTGGAAATTAATATTAGCTGGTTCAGTCCCAACACCTACAGTACCCGGATGATGATGAAACAAAGTTCAACAAAACAATGATCCCAAACACAGCTATTGGTTTCAGAAAAAAAATAAAGCTGCTAGAATGGCCCAACCATTGGCAACCAATCACCTGATTTGGATCCAATAGAAAATAAAAACTAAAGATCAGAGTTCATAAGAGGCCAACAGAACCTTCAAGATTTGAAGACTCTGTGGAAGAATGGGCCAAAATCACAGTTTCTCCATACAGGAGGCATATTGAAGCTGTCATTACAAACAAAGGCTTTTGTACAAAGTATTAAATCAATTTCAGTACTTCAGTACTTTTTCCCTCCGTCATTCCATTTTATTACACATAACTTAATTTCTGAATTTCTTTGTTTAATTTGCATGTACTGTATGAATTACTTGGGTTGTTACGTGTTCAGTACTTATTTTATCCGCTGTATGTTACATGCATAGTGCACACATACTTTTTAGATGTTGCAAAACAATTATGTATTCAAAATAAGCACCCTACTTACTCAAGAGAGTAGCCTATATGTGGTTTTGAACACAGCCAAAGTCTATCCCTTACATCCTTGTTTCCATCTGGTAAATTCAATATGGCGTCTAACATGATAGGCAGGTATTCATCGTGAAAATACTGCAACACATGACCATCTGCTGAAGCACAAAAGGTTCACGTGTGTTCCAAAATAGCATTTTTTTCCTTCAGCGTAAATGTTTCACCTTATACTTTTTCATTATTGAATGTCTATGCAGAAATTAATTCAAAAGTCCTCAAAAACATTGAAATTTCTCTAGTAGTAAAAAGGGTTTATAAAGTTTATATATATATATATATATATTTATATATATATATATATATATATATATATATATATATATATATATATAATGTATTCATTAAAAACTAACAATTCAATAAGGTGCCTAATGGTGGTTTTAGGGTGGTTTTAACAGGTTAAAACACAATATCGATGAGGCAAGCACAACGCATTCTTATGTGTAAGTTGGCAGCAGGTTATTAAATTCAAGTTATTCTTGTTTAATTAATATGTTCTCTAATATATTATTCTAAATAAGTTGATATGTGCACAGCGAAAGTTCGAAAAGCTGCAAAGTTCCTCAGGGACGTACCCCTTGCGGGGGCACGCGGTGTATTCCGCTGTCTCTATCATCCCACGTTCAGGAGGGAGAATACGAGCTACCCGTCTGACACGTGCGTTACGTCTCAGGGTTCCCCAAATCACTATCCAGAATTGGTCATGAGACGTAGACTACCGGTTGTACGCATTTGCGTGCTCTCGGCGCACTCAGAGATTTCAAATCGAGTTACACTTGTATTGATTTCTGGAGGCTGATCAATCATCTGCCGCTTTGACTGCTTCCCTTGACGTCTGTCTGAATAACTAAACGCATCTCCTCGAGAATGATTCATCGACGCGATCCGCAGAGCGCTTGCCTATGTTCTGCGCGTTATATGATTCAAATCGGTTTATTACGACTGCCGAATGGCGGTCGACATTTCTTCTGCATCAAACACAAGTAATTAGACCGCGATGTTCCGTTCTTGCTGGAGAAAAGGGCGTCCGCACTGAAACACTACACTCTTGTAACCAAAGGGTGAATGGCGCGCGAGGAATCACGACTCACGCAGCAGGATAATACATATAAATCCAGATTTTTTTATTCATTATACAGTATGGATATATTTGTATAATATGTTTAATGAAAATAAAAGAACAACTAAACGGACACCATATATTGCTGTTCAAGGTGCTTTATGGGAGAGACTGAGGGGTGCTGTAATAGCCGTTGTTTAATCATCTGTAACAGGTGTTTTTGTGCTAAGTGTCTCAAACTTTAATATTTCCATATATATATATATATATATATATATATATATATATATATATATATATATATATATATATATATATATATATATATATATATATATAAAACAGTATTCAAAAGTGCAAAAGACTTAAAACTCTCAACTATAACAGCATATGTTTATGCCATAGTTTTGGTAAATGTGGCCTATACGCAGTTGTGTGCAATCTTGGGTCCAGTAGAAGTACATTGGAAAGTGCTATAACTTGATCAGTCATAATATTTGTTATATATTGGTTTAAAGAAGGGAACCTGATGATTCAGATGATAGTTCTGTCATTTAACATTCATTAATTGTTACTTGTATCTTTTTACACTGATGGTGTTTCCTAGTCTCCGCTACATCAAAACCAGATCAGTTTTCAATCATCATAAATGATAGATACATTTTCAATCTTGAGAGTTGAACTGGAAGGTTCAGAAGAAGGAACAAGGATACATAGTCTATATATAATCATTCTGTGCTCGTTTAACTGAGCATTATGAGAATCAAAACTCTCCTTGGTCTTTATAAATAGCAGCCCCGTCAATGACGTAGTGCACGCGCGTAGTTGAGTAGGTGATGCTTTTTAGTGAATGAGTCCCCCTCCCTCTCCAGCTTACTAGTACTATCAGATCTCTATAAAAAGCGCACGGTAGATGGAAAAGCGCTTGAGAGCTGATTGTTTCTGCCAGGAAAAAGAAGACAAGATGAGCGTGACGAGTGTAGACAGTGGCCCATATGGAGACACTCGGGCGAGAAAGAACTTCTCATTACGCAGTAGCTACACCGAGCCATCCTACTGGAGCGCCAACATCTAATAGACGAGGTACTAGAAAACGGACAGCCGTCAGAAAAACGACTGCATTTGGACAAGGACTCCTATATTTCAAGGTAAGAGTGATTTGACACTGTTTTGATTGAAAATAGCACGGTGATAGCCAGTTTATTCATTTAGAAATTACCTGAAGTTTGCCAAATACCGAGGTCCTAGAAGTTTTTTATTACCCAGATACAAAAAAAATTATGCGTGTATATTAAAAGATGTACGGCATATTGCAGACGACTTGAAACTTGCTGCAGTGTGACTCACTTTTCTCGCACGTGGGCAGCATGAAGACCCTTTAAAGAGAACAGTCTGCTGGACAATGCAGTTGGTTCTGAAAAAGCTTGCTTTCACTTGTTAAACTAAGGAATATGATTAAAAAAATAGTACCTATACATTTGTGAAGCATGGATTTGTATTATGAATTAACAGCTGCCTCATTATGCATCGACTTTTAGGGAATGCCAGACATGTTAATATTTTTGGAACGTGTATGTATTTATATATGAAATACGTATATTATTGATGAAGTGAAGCTTCTCATTTATAATTTCATCCCAATCTTCGCTGGAAACTCTCGTGAATGTCTGACACCGGGAGATTTCCGGTAGAGATGACTGTCGTCGTTGTTGCCAGGTTCTGACAGAAAAAAAAACACATTTTAATATGAATTTAAACTTGGAAAGTATTCCGTACAAGAGGCATCGAAATAAAAGAGTAGTTTTGTAGGAAAGGAACGATTTCTTCTGCTGTTCATCTGAAGAGTTGAAACGCTCCCTCTGCTCCCCTAAAGACTTCGTTTTAACAAATAGCGACATAGGCGTGTATGCTATAGGCGTGTAAGCTATGAATTTCCTTCCTACCTAACATTTCCGTTCACCTTTTTTTTTACACAGATTCTGTGACGTGTATTCAGGCGTTGAAGTCAGGTCTGCGTCACTCTTGCGCACTTTGCAGATGATTCGTAGTCACCTACTGTAACCCTTTAAAGAGACAGCGCGCTCAGCTACAAACACACACACATAAGCGACTGCAGCACAATCCTTTTATTTTTCGCGGGGTTGTTAAAGAAGGGAGTGGGCGTCCGTTTTCATTAATTTCATTCATTGGTGATACCGTTATTCATTCTTTGCAAATTAATAATTGTACAACTGAATTAGCATAGCCAGCGACACTAGTGACCAATATGTTAAGCTGAAATAAGTACACAAAATTATTTTAATTCTTAAAGGAACAGTGCACCGAAAAATTAAAATCCTCTCATTTTTTTACTAACCCTAATTTATTTATTTTATTTTTAAACATGTGGAACTCAAAAGCAGATGTTTGGCGCAGAATAACACTTTAATTGTGTATCTGAGGGTGTCAGTTCATTATATTCTGCCTAACTTCTCCTTTTCATTTTGGGGTGAACTATTTCTTTACATCACCACCTTGAAGCTTATTTGAGTAGGCTTTACAAAGAAAACACCATTTCAGTCTTTCTACTTCAAAATGTCATATTCCAATGGTGTTACTTGCCATTTCTTTGTAATTATTTGTGAAATTTCTGAGTGAAAATTGTTTATACACCACTTTTTCTTTTAAAGTAATAGTGCATTATAAAACAAATTATTTAAAAAATATTTGATAATAGCTTAAGCAGTCATATATTTAACCAAAATTATGTGAAACATAGGATTACTATATTAAAAAGGTCATTCATTAGAATAAAGCAGAGTAAAGCTGTGTTTTCAGCACCATGGACAGCAGATATTACTCTCAAGTCTACATCCTTCTTTCAGAACCAAATGCATTTAAGCAGTCTAACATTGGGCTGCCAGTAAGAGTCACTAAGTATCAGGTAATATATGGTGAATAAAACATAATCAAAAACTTTCAGGAAATGGAACGACTTTCAAGGGGTTCAAGCTTGCATGTACGTCACTGACCCGGCAGCGAGGCTCAAGGGAAACAATACAACCAAGAACATTCTGCTTGGGCAAACCAATGCCCTTTTCAATGAAATAACTTAAATTCATATTAAATACGTATCATATTAAAGCAAAATTTCATTAATCTAAACACATTTGTTTGAGTTCTGCTGTGTTTTCTGTAACACATCTCTTTAATTGCAGTAGCTGTTCTGTCTCTCCATGTGAGCTGAATTCCTCTCTGTGTTGCCCAGCATGAGCCTCTACCAGTATGCCAGCACTTCATGACCTTGGCTCTAGACTGCTTACTGCTTATGGAGTCCAACAGTACAGTAACAGTCTACAGTCATGGCTACTGAAGTCTGGCTCCAGCATCACTAATACAGAAGGGTATCATCTGTGTAACATAGGTTGTGATTGAAAAGAGAAGGCTGTTGAAATGCACATGCACGCATTCATCACACAAATTCGGCTGTGACAGCAAACAGTTGTGTAAATCTGAGCCTGTATTGGGGAAGTCCTGTGTTATGGAGGCATTGCGTTTCATCGAAACAAGCCAATAGGATCGCACTATTTCCAGTTACCATGCCAACACTTCCTCCTCCCTACCTCTACTGTCTCCATGGTGACCGTGGCTTTAGATTGTTACTGTAGCGTTGGCACGTGGTAACAGTCTACAGCCATGGTCGCCAAGGGGCAGGTGTTGTATCGTCAACTGGAAGCATCAGAAATGATTGCGTAAAACCAGAATGCATGTGAAACTGTAACATGCTGATGATTTTCTAAGAAGCACTAACAGAATGATTTGATTTTAGAGAGTAGGTCAAAGTCTGAATTGATTTGTTTATATCTTTCCCTTCTTCTGAAACTCTGTTAAAAGACTTTCTGTCGATGTGAGGGTAAGCATGTTTTTCTCAGACTGAAGCATCAAAGCTACGCTGTGATTCTTGATTTGTGACTGAAAACTTTATTCTTTGCACAACATACATTAAAAACTTCAATACAGAATGTAATGAAATAATGAACTTTACAAGAATATACAATTATTTCTCTCTAATGTTTTCCTGATGATTCAGTTTGTTCCCTGATGGCCAAGTTATTCATTCTAATGTGGAGTGCCAATGACTGCTCCTTTTTTTCCAGGCAATTTCCTGTGGAACAGGGAGAAGCAGTTTCAATTAGGATAGAGTGACAGAATATGTTTAATGTGTAACTGATGAAAGATGTACATTTTCTTTTTACCGGTGACATACAGTGACATCTGGGACAGATACTCAATACAGTGAGTATTTAATACATATTAGCAGGGATGTGTTGTTTAAATTGATTTTTATCTGCAGCAATTTTCAATGGTGTGCAATAGGATATGGCCCCAAAAAAAAAAAAAAATAAATAAAAAAATCATATTCAAGTTTAGCAGTCACACATCGCCCTCTGGAGGAGAGAGGTTGTAGTTGCGGAAAAAACAATCTGTGGGCTACGGTTGTGTGGTACCATTGATGTAATAAAAATAAATTATATTTAGAAATGTTTATATAAAATTTGAGTAAATAAAATCTCAATATCCAAAAACAATTGTTTTGGTTTTAATATTTTAAATTATGCAATTTTTAATAATTAAATATTTTTTAGCCAGGGCGATCTACATTTTAAGCATTTTTTGGATCATGGATTCAAGCAAAAAAACAAACAAAAAACAAAACAAATCTAAACCATGATGATTTTTTATTATTATTTAGCATACAACAATAAATAAAGGCACTTCCTACACATACATTTGGTTTAAAAATATTTTCTCTATTGTTTTCTAGCTTCAGTAGACATACTCTTTAGAATTACTGAATATTGTTGACTTTTTTGTTTGACAAACTTTCCTTAATATTTTATAGCAGTTGTTTAAATTAATTAAATATTTTTGCCCAGGGTTATTTACATTTAAATCAGCTTTTGATCATGGATCCAAGTTTAAAAAATGCATCTAAACCACAATTTGGCAGACAACAATAAATAAAGTCACTTTCTATACATAATTTTGATTAAAAAAAAAAAAAAAAAAAAAAAAAAAAAAAAATATATATATATATATATATATATATATATATATATATATATATATATTTTTTTTTTTTCTAGCTTCTGAAACTTGTTGCCTTTGCATGATAAACTTGTGACGGTCCTAAATATTTTAAATGTGGCTTTGAAAAATAAATAATAAATAAATGAAAAATATGAAATAAGTCTTTTTCTCTTTCTTTTTTTTTTTGGATCCAAGCACTATGGGTCTCCATTTGAATTTTTTTTTTTACAAATTTTTTTCCTGGGTTTAAATTTAATAAAAGAAAAAATTCTAATAATTCATCTAGTCTAAACAATGTTGAGCATTAAAAAAGTTCTCTATTCTTCTATGTTTTATTATATATAATTTTAAAGTTTACTCTTGAATCTTTCTGAAAATTGTTCCCTTATGTATGCTAAACTTGTGACATTACTTATTTGTTGCTGAATGATTAAAAGTAAATGTTGATCTCCCATAACAAAGTGAATACTTTGAAAAAAAGCAATGAGAAGTCGATAAAGACTCTTTTCCCTACAAGTAAGAGACCATGTGCTGATATTTGAACCTCAGCACATAAACTCTTACTGTTCAGGGCTAAGGGCATTGTGCAGGGACGGATGGACGGACACACACACACACGCACACACACACACTGATTCACAGCCACTCTAAAAATTATTAATCACACATTCAGCCTCTAAAAGAAGATAAACTTGGCAGTTTCAGACCTTGAAACAGAAAAGCAGAAAAAATAATGCAAGACATAATCAGCAACATGTTTTGCCCTAAAAAAAAGTTTAAATTAAGTATTTTTTTAAATCTGGTTTTAAGTTTTTTTTTTTTAGATCAATAAATTATTTCCATTTTAAAAGGACAAAGACAAACTGAAGATACATTAAAAGCAGTGATTAGAAATGTGAATTATAGTCTGTGATTTATCAGTTCCACTTCTAACTGACCCAAACATGCCCCTGTAACAACTAGACGCACAAGAAGGAACAGCCAAACCACAATAATTTGAAGGTTTTTGTCCAGATCAAAGCATTTCCTCTTCACCAAAACCTTGTAGGTCTCACCAATGATAACACATAGAGTTCCTGTAGCTCAGAAAGAAAGAAAGAAAGAAAGAAAGAAAGAAAGAAAGAAAGAAAAAGAAGACATGAGTTTGGGAAGTTGAGAAGTCAGGAAGGAACTTTGGCTTATGATACGCACTGTCCACATAAACAGGAAAACCATGAGTGTGTTTGGATCCGGCTGGGAATAAATAATAAGTAACTCAAACCATACTCTGCTGGATGAATTCCTGAATTCCTGGTTATAAAACACAGCCTGACCCTCTAAAAGAAAAAAAAGCCAACATAGCAACAAAACAATCCCTAATAATTTCCTCACTTCAGAACATTAAACAGTTTTCAATGGAAAAAATTCCTCGTTTGTCATCCTGTCCTACTCTTGTCTTGTCTGTAAATATGGACCATGTGCTTCATCAAACTGACATCAGAGTGGCATCATAGTTATTCTTTAGGTTAAATAACCTTGGGAAACTCCCTCCACCTGCTTAGTCATTGCTGAGATCTGATTGGTCAGTTCGGCCACACCAGCAAATGGGTATCTACTTAGTGACCTCTTCACCACAACAAAATTTCCTGGAATTAACCTTCATCTGCTCTTCTGGGAAACCGCATAAGTACCTTTCAGTCTTCTTCAAATATTAAAGGCTTTGATCCGCTCTAAAGCAACATTTCATTTAAGCTAGTCTGTTAATAAATACATAGACATAAACAAATACATACATATATATATATACTGTGTGTGTCTATAAATTAAACTATGTTTGTCTGTACGATACAATACATACATGACTCCAACATGTGACAAACTAGATACCCAATTCATCACTGCTCCAAATGCATCACTCTCCCAAAATTCTCCCATAAAGATGTAGAGATAAATATTCCAGTATGAAAGCAAAAATAAATTAAAAAGTCCAGAAATAGTTGATATAGTCCATTAAATCAGATTTCAGGATGAGAGAACACAAAAGATTGTTTAACGGCGCAGAGTGAATCTACTGAGTCCTTCTTCTCTTATAAAAATGTTGTAGCTCCGCCCATATTCTCAAAACCACACCTTCCCCATTCCTCAGAAGAAAAAAAAAACACCTCCTGTTACTTTTAACACAGGTTGCTGGCATCATCCTGCCTTCTACTATAGGCCACCAGAGTTAAAATATAGCCTGATACACCACTCATGTCTATCTTTTCCAGACATTTCTTACACAACTCTCCCTCTCACCCCTGACCACTGCTGTTGTGCAAGACCATGGATTCCTGAGGCCAGGAGTCACAGAGCTGTTGTAAAACTTACTGGCAAGAGGGAGTTTCTGTGTTTCTCCTCTTCTCTTGTCTTCCATTTATCAAAACCATGTGTTTGAGTGGAGAAAGAGACACGTGGCACTGAGAAGGAAAGAACAGAAAAACAAAAAGAGGGGGGCAAACAAACGAAGGGGGGGGGGGGGGTCTGTAAAATGTAATCATTGACTTGGTATTGTAGCAAAATGTGTTAATAATGAAAGCGCTAACGCATATTTATATAGAATATTTATAATAATTATATAAAACTAAAGGATGAAATGATGACGGAATAATGCCAGAAAGGAGGAAAAAAGAGATAGATCTCAGATAAAAAAAATTAATGGAAAAAATAATTGAGATAACATGCATATTTTGAGAGAATGCAAAAGGTTTGCGAGTGAATGTGAAGTTTTACAGTGGAATGCAAACATTTGAACATTTTTTTGAGCAAATGCAAAATATAATTTTTCCTCCTATCTGATATCCTCCCGAGCATTTCACTCTGATTCATCATTTTAATGGATTTAGCGAGATTAGTATACTTTTTTTCTGTGGGAAAAGTTTCTTAGGGGAAAGCAAAAACATTGAGATTTCGTAATATCACTTTCCCTCTATCACCATGTCCCTTTAGGGGCTCTGTAAAAACCTTTTCATAGATTGTTTATTCTAGTAAACAATCTCTAGCAAACAAACTGGAACAACTGGACCAGAAAAATACAGATTGTAAGCAGAGAGAAGCTAAAATATTTGCCTCGGAATATTTTCAAGATGGATTTGTCTTAAAGGGACTTTGACAAAGTGCACAATGACACAACAAATGCATCATAATAAAGTTAGCAATGTGGATTTTGAGTTTTTATTAACTTTATTTATAATACATAGTAGATACAGTGCAAACTGCTTATAAAATAAATCACAGCCTAATGTCTTGAGCTGTTGTACAGAGCTGTTTTATAACCATTTACAAGAATAAGAGAGGAATGGAGCCAGGGAGAGTGGGGAAAAAAGTGAAAGATCAGGTCATTTAAAGGCAAGGGAAGGTGCAGGGAGGCTCTGGCTACATTGGAAAGAATGAGTGAGACTAGAGGAGTGCTTCCCACAAACATCTGGAAATCATCATCACAGATGTAATCCTGGGCCGCCAAACTGCCTTTAAGCTACACGAGAACACAGAGTTCCCAATCTGCCTGTGAGCGTGCACAAACACAAACACTGACAGAGAAATCAAAATGATAAACAGCTGCAGGGGAAAGACGCTCACTAACGCCCCCACTGGAAACTGTAGGTACTGCAGGTGCCAGCACTAAACTTTAATTACTCAGAAAATCTGAAAATCCACCCACATGAATCACATCAAGTTCATCCCCCAGAACAGAATTCTAAAAACCTTAAGACATAACAGCTCTACTAACACACTATTTTGTATATAATAATTAATATAAGCATTTTTATAAATTATAGCGACATCATGTTAACACGTTAAAATGTATCAAATGCAATACATCGGGCTTTTGATGAACGTTTATTTGTATTTATTTTATCATTGCATTTTATGTTTTGACCCCAGCAATATAAACTACAACCTTGATCATAAAACTAAGCATTTAATATCATCTTATTAAGACATGGATCATTGGTAGATATAGAGTGACAACTGGAGTTTAAATGCATTTTAAATGAGTCTGCTTTTGCTCCTATAAAAATAATACAAGCTATTAGAACTTCAATTTTATTTTGGCCATATACATATCAATAACTGCCTCAAATTGCATATTTTGTTGCACATTTTGGGCCTCTGAATAATAAAAGGTGTTTTCAAATATAAGCTCCATACTCACCTATATCATACTAAGCAATAAAAGCACAATGTGTCAAATACGATACTCTTCTTTTTTTTGTCTAAAGGTTCAAAAACTTTGAACTTAAAAAGGCAATTCTGTAATTTTATATATACACTCACCTAAAGGATTATTAGGAACACCTGTTCAATTTCTCATTAATACAATTATCTAATCAACCAATCACATGGCAGTTGCTTCAATGCATTTAGGGGTGTGGTCCTGGTCAAGACAATCACCTGAAATTTAAACTGAATGTCAGAATGGGAAAGAAAATTGATTTAAGCAATTTTGAGCGTGGCATGGTTGTTGGTGCCAGACGGCCGGTCTGAGTATTTCACAATCTGCTCAGTTACTGGGATTTTCACGCACAACCATTTCTAGGGTTTACAAAGAATGGTGTGAAAAGGGAAAAACATCCAGTATGCGGCAGTCCTGTGGGTGACAATTCCTTGTTGATGCTAGAGGTCAGAGGAGAATGGGCCGACTGATTCAAGCTGATAGAAGAGCAACTTTGACTGAAATAACCACTCGTTACAACCGAGGTATGCAGCAAAGCATTTGTGAAGCCACAACACGCACAACCTTGAGGCGGATGGACTACAACAGCAGAAGACCCCACCGGGTACCACTCAGCTCCAATACAAATAGGAAAAAGAGGCTACAGTTTGCACGAGCTCACCAAAATTGGACAGTTGAAGACTGAAAAAATGTTGCCTGTTCTGATGAGTCTCGATTTCTTTTGAGACATTCAGATGGTAGAGTCAGAATTTGGTGTAAACAGAATGAGAACATGGATCCATCAGGCCTTGTTACCACTGTGCAGGCTGCTGTTGGTGGTGTAATGGTGTAGGGGATGTTTTCTTGGCACACTTTAGGCCCCTTAGTGCCAATTGGGCATCGTTTAAATGCGTTGGCCTACCTGAGCATTGTTTCTGACCATGTCCATCCCTTTATGACCACCATGTACCATCCTCTGATGGCTTCTTCCAGCAGGATAATGCACCATGTCACAAAGCTCGAAACATTTCAGATTGGTTTCTTGAACATGACAATGAGTTCACTGTACTAAAATGGCCCCCACAGTCACCAGATCTCAACCCAATAGAGCATCTTTGGGATGTGGTGGAACGGGAGCTTCGTGCCCTGGATGTGCATCCCACAAATCTCCATCAACTGCAAGATGCTATCCTATCAATATGGGCCAACATTTCTAAAGAATGCTTTCAGCACCTTGTTGAATCAATGCCACGTAGAATTAAGGCAGTTCTGAAGGTGAGTTCTGAAGGTCAAACACAGTATTAGTATAGTGTTCCTAATAATCCTTTCTTGGTTAGTTTAATGCAGTAGACATAGAAAGTTTTTTAAAATTTGTTATTAATAATAATAGAAAGTAAACAATATAATAGAAAAATAATGGTGAATGCTAATGTTAATCATTAAAAAAATAATTTAAATATAATTATAATAATATATAATAATAATAATAATTTAATTTTAAAAAGTCAAAATAATATAAAAAGAATAGAGAATGCTTAGAGGGCCATTTTTCATAATAAATGAAAAGTATATAACAAGTAGTTAGAACAGATACATATAACTCTAGGCTCTAAGATTTTTAAATAAAAAAGGAGAACAAGTAATAAGAATAGAAATAGAATAGGTATGTATTTAATGAATATCATTTTCTTTGGCAGACAACACCACGCTACAGAGCCTAGCTTGTTTTGAACCCAAAAATATCTTTCAAACAGAATCTGCAATGCAACCTACAAAAAGTCTTTATTCAAGTAATTATTTCCCTGATAATTGTGTAAAACTTCTTTTTATTGACTGTTCAATTTCCAAGGCTTTTATAATGTTTGCACAATATTTCAAGTGGTACATTTAATGTAGACCTGATTTATTCCAGGAACTCTCACATACTATTTTATCATTTCACTGAAACTTCTTGAGGAAGTCTTGGTATGTCTGTGTGTGAGAAGATGCTGCTGGAACAAAGTGTCCACCGGGATGAATGAGGATTTGAGCTCCATCAAACGCTGGCAGCAGATCTCGGCTCATCTCCTCTGGAATTACACGGTCATCCTGTCCAAACACATGCAGAGAGGGGATTGTTATCGCCGGTCCTTCGTAAAAGCACAGATGTTGGGAACATGCACTGTGGAATCCGGTGACCAGGATGGCAAAGTGGAAATTAAAAGCAGGCTCTATTTTTTATTCTTTCAGAGCAAACAGCATAGCCACCAGGGCGGCACCTTGACTAAAGCCCGATGCCATAGAAGGGGCCAAGATCCTTCACTGCAGTTTTCACAGTCTCTATACTCTCTTCCGGACCCAGGCTGCTCTCACACTCCTGCTGAGCGTTAAAACTTTGTGCCTGGACATCAGAGAACCATCAGCCCCTCTGGTCCTCATCATTACCACTGGCCGTCTTCTCAGGCTCCTGATTGGCTGATTGCATTGAAAAAGTAATAAGATCAAGGTTCAACATTATGGATTTTTCTTTTACGCCAAAAATCATTAGGATAAAATCAGGAAAAAGATCATGTTCCATGAAGATATTTTGTTAAATTCCTACCATAAATATATCAAAACTTAATTTTTGATTAGCAATATGCATTGCTTTTAAAGGTGATTTTCTCAGTATTTAGATTTTTCGGCACTCTCAGATTTCAGATTTTCAAACAAACCTATCTTGGCCAAATATTATCCCACCCTAACAAACCATACATCAATATGTACAACTTTTTTATTCAGCTTTCAGATTATATATAAATTTCTATTTCACAAAATTGACCCTTATGTCTGGTTTTGTGGTGACACTAATATATAAAATAGGTTTATAAATTGTAATGTACTTATGATACTAGGCAACCCACAAGGTTTTGAGGTATGGCAAACATTATCAGTTTTAAACGCACTTTTTTTTTTTTAGCTCGCTGCTTTGAATTGCAGGAACTTGGTGTGGTGCAGTAATACACCAGCTCCACTTGTCTCTTTAATATTTTACTAAATGCTTCTGTATTCTCTCTAAAAAAAGAGCTCCCATTCTGTCGATAACCTTGAATACAGAGAATTCGAAGTGGAACTGCAGCTTTAGAAATGATTACTAATCATATTATTAATAGTCTATCACAGCTATAATTGTCTAGCTATTGTCAAAACACACACACACACACACACACACACACACACACACACACACACACACACACACACACACAAGCAAACAGGAACAAGTTGAGGTAAGACAAGTTATATTGTGCTGTGTTGACTTAATAATTAAAAGAACTTTCGAAATGCTAAAAACAAACTAAACATGACATGTTTCCGTCTTGTGCGAGTGGTTTGTTACCGTGTTGAAACATAACTAATCAAGACCTACTGCTCAGGCGAATATTATCTGCAAATTCTTACAAAACTTCCAGAATACAAGATAAAACTATGCTAATTTATAACATGCGCTTTGAGGTGATGTTTCATAACTCTTCAGGTGTGCGTTGCATAATCTGCACATTATCGATTCCCACAAGTAGAAGCAGAAATGTACTTCCGAATTTAAGCGCCAGGGGGCAAGCGTTCACTGTAGAAACGTGCGGTGTTCTTATGCCGCTTAAACGTTAGCCTCTCATAAGAAACCGAATGTCTCTTTAAAATGATTGCAACAAATGGTTTTACCCATTAAATTTAATTATCAAAAAACGAATTATTTCAAGGGTCTCTGTGCATTGGGTATAACAGAAGCCCTGACAGCAGACAGTGACAAAAGCAGATCTTCTTTAAATCAAAATGTATGTCTAAACAGGAAAGTATCGCTGCATTTAATGTGAATACAAATGCTATCATTTCTGAATAAATAAAGCAATGAAAGAGACAATTATGCAAAATGATTTGGGATTCTGTGTTTTCCCATAATAACCAATATTTGTATAAGAAGAAATTAAATAAATAAATAAATAAAATAAATAAAATAAAATAAAATAAAATAAAATAAACCTTGCCTGCAAGCTTTCAAAGATAGTAAATAACCGCACTAGAAGTTTAACATAAATCTGTATGCATTCAATATTTCATGCTATCCTGGAGGGGAAAGTTCTTAATTTGGTTAGATGATTACATCTCTCTGTTGATCTCAGTGAGTTTTCTGGATGATTGTGTCTCCTGAGCACTTGACAATTAATCTAAAAATGAGCAGGAACCCTGGAGGCCTGATGCCTCTAACACTTATACTCTTACGCACCATAAAGTTTATCGGTATAATATTACTGATCCCAGTTGTGGCCAGCCAGCCAGAAAGATAGATAAAACAGTAGACAGATAAAAAATAGACAATAGAGAGAACAATAGATAGATAGACAGAAAGATAGTACATATCTTTTCCATCAATGTTTATTATTATTATATATTTTTTTGTAAGTGCATCTCATCCCTGAAATGAAAGAATATTTCTTCCATGTGCTGTGGAGAACACAGGCAGCAGAAACCAGCGCCAAGCATATGCTTCAAGCTATAATTAAAGGAGGTTTTCAGGCGATCCAGCATGTTAACTTAAATGAATATCTGTACGAGAAAAAGAGGTTTAATTAATGAGAGTCTCTCTGTCTAATTTAATGTCATGTCTGTGCATATTGAGTATATGCTAACCAAATTCCCAGTCGTTCCCTACGGACACTCTATACTTCACTCTCCACATTAACAGATTTAAACACATCCAAAGCTATGTTCCCAGTGCGAAGAATTTCATCGCACATTAAATGCTTCGATGTGCTCCTTCGAGGGACTTCCTGCATCAACCAACGCACCTGTTCATGACCTTTTAGTTTTTATGTCCTCTGCCTGAACTGCTGTTCTCTTTAATATTCACCATGATCAAACAGTGAGATTAGTCACAAATAAGACCAAATAAATAAAACAGGCCCTAAGGCCAGCCTTCCTTTCAGTGCTGTTTAAGTGATTTATTCTTGAATGTGGCTTGTTAGCGGCAGGTGAGGGTGCTCCATTCTCACTCTTTGCAGCATGAAGTAACCCCTGCAGGAACGTCAGTGCGGAATACAGATGAGATGAAGGATATATGCACAGAAACACACACGAAACTGGAGCGTGAGCACATTTGCACCCACAATTGCTCACAAACAAGCACACGCACGGTCATTTAACAAGTGGACCGTTGGATCAGAATGACATGGATTGCATCAGTACTGGGATGAGTAACCATGTCAGTGTCACCCATAAAATTTGGTAAACAAACAACAACAGGCGCTTTACAGAAACAGTGCGCAAAATGAAACTCTTAAAAATAAGTGTCAGGGAACAGAGAGCCTAATTTTTACAAAATGTTGTTGGTGCACCTCAGAACAAAATTACATTTTATGTGTGCTGTCTTTTATACAAGGTTTGTATAATACAATTCCACATGTGTTAATTCATAGTTTTGATGCCTTCAGTGTGAATCTACAATTTTCATAGTCATGAAAATAAAGAAAACTCTTTGAATGAGAAGGTGTGTCCAAATTTTTGGTCTGTACTGTATATATATATATATATATTTATATATATTAATGAAATCGAAGGTTTTAAATATGGTAGAATTGAAGTTTTTATTAGTATTATAATTATTATTATTTCTTTATCAGAGCAACCCTGGCAACAAAGAAAAGAAGATTTTTAGAAGATATTTTATTTTTTGAAAATAAAATATAACAGTTTATTATACACTATACAGTTTAAAAGAATATCAGTTATCGACTAATTAAATAAAAAAAAAGACATTGTAAAAAGAATAGTTCACCCAAAATTAAAATATTCTGAAAATGTATTCACTTTCTTTACTCATCCAAATGAATTTGTTCTTAATCAGAACAGATTGGAAGAGACTTAGCATTACATCACTTGTTCACCAGTGATCCTCAGAAGTGGATGGGTGCCGTCAGAATGAGAGTCCAAACAGCTAATAAAAACATCACAATAATCCACAACATGACTTCTGTCCATTGTTTTTAACTTCAAACTGTAATTTCCGGCCTTTTTCATTTATCCATAATATTGCTTTCTTATGTGAAAAAGTTGTCTCTCCTGAATCAAGAGAGAAATATGGACAGATCTAGCACTGTTTACAAGCAAAATAGTCGAAAGCTATTTTAAACAAATATGTCAAATATGTCACTTTTTCATGTGAAGGAAGCATTATTATGGACTCATATTTTGGCCAGAAGCGACAGGTTAAAGTTTAAAATCCAAAAGCGCATGCCTAAATGACACACATGTGAACTCTGAATAGCTTTGAATATCATATATCATGATACTCCCCTCATATCAAGTTATAAACTGTCCATTCCCTTACAATATTGACACATTAATGCAGTTAAAGTGCATTATAAGAAATGTAGGAATATCATATATCAGGTAATGTGTCAGTAAAGATAAAGGCTCTATAGAGAAGGACATTATAGAACTGCACGCAGGAAAGGAAAGTATAACAATAGATTGTATTAATATCTTAGTTCCAGGCTGTGGAACTGTTATTTTACAATAGTGATATATCATAGATCATAACAAGCAAATCTGTCATTTGTATGTTTTTGTAACTGCATAAGCGCACTGCAATCACAAAGCCTCTTTATCATAAACCAAAGTCAAATCATCTCTGAGCTTTAAAGCATGGATGAAATCTCTTTCAGCAGGCAGCATGCAACCTGTAATATTCTGCTCACACATAGCTGGGATTTGCTTCTGCTTCTTTGCATTGTAGCCATCGTTGTGGGTGGGATGTGCTGATTCCCATTCCCTGCAGCTATTCTGACCAAATATTTATACCTCTGCTGAGTGACCTCTGTGTTTGCTTCATGCCAGCACAGTTCAGAAAGCTTTAGAGCAGCTTATCAGTAGCGTTCCACGCAATAAAATTTGGACAATTTGTGCCACAGACCATCGATAAACATAATAATAGCATTCAGACCACATCATTGTGGTTTTCTGTTGTAAGTGCATTACTGTACTGCGTTTCCTGTTTTACTGTCTGTAATATTTAATAGCATACCACAAATTTCCATAGAGTTTATCCCTAAAATGAACTATTTAAAGCAACTAGTTTTGGAATTATATGTTGCTGTTTTCTTCTTCTTCTTCTTTTTCTTATTATTATTATATCTTCCATAGACTAATAATAAAGATAATAGCATCTTTTTATCTCAAAATTCTAAATGTGCAATTCAGTTTTTTTTACCTCACCACAGAATAAAAAATATAAAAGGTAATTGTGACTTTATCTCACAATTATGTCTTTTCTTCTAAAAATTTGTAAGTTAATATTTTGCAATTCAGAAAAAGTCAGAATTGTGAGATATAGACTTAGAATTGTGAGAAAAAAATGTATTTAAAATATATTTACTTTTTTCTCCCATGTCCCAAAACTGCCATAATTGGTTTAGCTTAAATATTATTTATACATTTATAAATACTATTTCAATTTATAGGACCAGTTCACACCAAAATGAATACTGCATTATTTACTCACCCTTGTGTCGTTCCAAACCCTGCATGATCTTTATTCCTCTCTGCAACACAAAAGGAAAAATAAGTGATGCAGTTGTACTGGTACATAACAAATCATTCTGAATTGATTCATTGATTCACAAATCTGATTCATCATAAAAATATTTAATTTAAAAGAACATACAATAACCAATAACCAATAATATGTATGCAGATGACTCCCTGCTTGAGCATTTGAATAGTGTGACTCTGTCTGAATACATGGCAAGTGTGTTACACTGATAATTAGGACCATTTTAAAGTCTTCCCAGAGGACATGGCAATTAGCGCTAACCATTACATGGCTATTTATAGTGTAATATTCTGTCTGCATTAAAGAATGGCAGTGAAACTGGCAGTAAAGAAGAAAGGTGAAAAGGTTAAAAGAATGAGATCTTTTTTTGTTTTTATGACAGTGCAATCAAGAGAGTGCAAAGACGGGTCAGAATGGATAAATGATCAATTTCACAAGTAATTTTATCAGAGGTTTCTCTTCGTGAGCTTCGCTTATGTTCCAGAACGTTATGTGGCTGAGCCATATATATATATATATATATATATATATATATATATATATATATATAGGAAGAGAGATCAGCTACCCACTGCTGAGAAGATGTGTAGTCTACAGAGAGTTAGCAGGTGTCAGATATCCAGAGATCAATAGATGTGAAATGTTCTGAGATGAAGAGACGTTGAACTTGCATTCAAATTTCAGTTCTCTCCAATTGCTGCAGCGTGAGTATGTGCCCACTTACACACACACACCAACACACATTTCTTCCCTCTCATCAACTTCATCTGCATACATGATGTACACAGACAGTCTGGACTGACTGTCACTTCCCATTAGGATCAGTCTCTCTCCCTCTCTGCCCTCTTTTTCCATTCACACCTGGCCAAAGGATCTCACTGCTGGCACCTCTGGACAAAACCTCAGTTATAAGTTATACCATTACTTATTATAATAGCTTATTTGATATCAACAAGTCTCTTTATCAATAGTGGTACAACCTTTCTGATTGGAATTAACATGACCATATACTCAAAGGACACACAGGACTTGAAAGCGATTTCAGTTATTGGGCAATATTCAGGAATTGTTTTATTTAACAATAATAAAAAGAACAATAAATAATGCTTACAATGTATTTAAACAATTATCATTTAAAGATTAAGTGATGCAAAGTGAAAGTTAATTCACTTAATTCAAATTTTGGAATTATTAAGCAGCACAACTGTTTTTAACATTGATAAAAATAATACATATTTCTTGAGTAGCAAATAAGCATATTAGAATGATTCCTGAAGGATCATGTGACACTGAAGACTGGAGTAATGATGCTGAAAATTCAACTTTGCTGTCACATAAGTAAATTACATTTTGAAATATACCCCAAAAGAAAACAGTGTTTTATTTGAAATGTATCTAGATAAAAAATAATAATAATACAAATTTAATACTGAAAATTATATAAGAGATCGAAAGCACACATAAATGATTTCAGATTTCCAAAGTGCAGCTGAGAACACAAATATGCTACAATGTATGAGCCTTAAATGAAGAGAAATATGCCTAACATATGTCAGAGAGTTTCTAAGACCTCAGACTTCTGAAATATGAACATTTAAGTGGATGACTAGGGGTGCATAACTAATTCACATGCACTTAGCTGAGGAGAAAAAAAAAGTCTGAATCAAGAGAAGGATTACAGCTGATACTCAGTGATCCAAATACTTGAATTATTTAAAGAAGTGGAATCTTCATTAATATATTATTGTATATGCCTTAGTGCGGACAAGCTCGGAGAAGTAAAGGAGAGAGTTAGAGTGGAGTGAGCGATAGGGGTTTGATTATTGACAGTGCAGTTGTTAATACACAGAGAAAGAGAGATAGATCAGAAAGACAATAAGTACTTTTATCTCTTCCACTGTTTATTTTCTCCCAAAACAGAGTAAAGTATCCTTGCTGGATTCTCCTCCACTGCAGTGACTGCATTCATCTCATACCGGACAACACAGGCTTTTGTCTGGGAAAACAGAGACGTGGATGAGAAAAGAAAGAATAAGTCAGGCGCATTTTAAAATGTTCAGGAAGAAAATAAGAGGAGAAGAAAAGAGGAAATGGATTGTGAGATGTAACAAAAGAGGTATTAGGCCTACAGGCAGATAAATACATGAAGGAGGATGCAAGGGAAAAAAAAGCTCATGTGTACCGTATTCCAACCAGCAGCGACAAACTGCTTGGTTTCCATGTCAGCTTCATTTGTTTGGAAGCCCCGCCCACTGTGAAATTTGTATTGGTCTATGACATCTGCTCCATCACCTATAATGCACAAGATGCAATATAAGCTGACATATATTTAATAATCTCCACTGGCCTGTAATCAATACGCTTGTACAGTATGATCGATCTCTCAGTCAATGCTGAAGAGAATAAGATAAGTGCATCTATCTGCCCTTCATTATGTTCTTTTATTTCCTTTGTAGGAGGTAGGAAAGATATAATTAACAGATTGACCACAAAACCATATCATAGTTCCTCCTACACATTACATGCAAAACATTACACAGTTTTAATTATAAACAGAGGCAGAATCATGAGATTCCCTGATGACTCTTGCTGAAGCGGTAAAGTCAGTGTGTTGCCTACAGTTCATATTTTGGTTAAGAATTTAGTTGCATTTGCATAATCAATCACACCAACCTCTACACTCTCCATACAAACTCTCAAAGCAGAATATAAAAAAATTCCTACTCTCTATTCACGTGTAAAATTGATCCAGAAGTTTCTTTTGGCACGGTGAGCTTAAGAGCAGAGGAAGTAGAGAATGTAATTTGCTGTACCATCTGCTCTGCTGTATGTTTATGTGGGGTGTAACTGAGTGTTATAACAGGAACAGGACAGATGTTATACAAGACAATAATACAAGACCAGTAATGAAAAAGATGTGTCAAGGTTTACGTTTTATCACACAATTAATTTCATTTAATTAATTTTTAACAAAAGTAAATTCTTGAAAGAAAGTTTTCCACTTTCAAAGCTCCAAAAATATCTATGATAATTTCAATAATAAATGATTTAAAATAAATTAAAATGAATCATAAATTATATTTAGCAACAAATTCTTGCAAAAGTTGGGTTCAAACAGATTCTTTAACGGCTTTACTTTCTTTACATTTTTTTTTAGAGACGGAATGAATGCAGGACTTGCTGACCTCACAAAAATAGTAGGCCTAAAACAACAAAAAAAAACTCGTAATGCGTATCTTTCTCTACAAACGTCCTGTCAGTGACTACACCGATTTACATCCCACAGCTGTTTTTATTTGATTCATTAAATGGAATCGGAGTCTTTCATTCGTGAACCGGACTACACTGGTCTTGCTGTATATTTTTGATTCAGTCAAAAAAAAATCACTCGTTCGTGAGTCACACTACACTGTTGCGAAGAACTGTACATTTGTGATTCCCTAATAATTTTTTATCTTAATCTTTATACATAAGATTATATACTGTGAAGATTAGCATTGAATTCAATGTATATATATATATATATATATATATATATATATATTTGTGCAAGTGAGACTCATAAAAACACATATGCCTGTACTTTAACTTGTTAAAAAGCTGAATGTGTTAACTGTGGAAGAAATGTGAATGTTTTTATCAACAGCAGCCCTCATTACAATTCAAGCATTCTAGAGGTGTTTATCATGTGTGAAGCTCAGCCCAGAGTTGAGTTTTGTAAGATTCACAATGGATAGACAACTCAATACATCACCTCTGTCAAAAAAAAAAAACCCCTGTTTGCAAAAGACAGCTCTACTTCAGATGACTAATTCAAACTGAACTTCTCAGCAGAGACAAGACTAGATATGAAAAATCAACAAAATGACAGAGTTCTTTTATATCAAACGTTTGAGGAAGTGATGCAAAGAGCTGAACAGAGAAGTGAAGAATCGCAAAGAAGAAAGGTGGAGGAAGTGAAAAGTGAACAGTAATGTAGCCTATATCTGGGCCGCTGAATTCAGATGCGATGGGAGCGCTGCTGTTAGTGTGGCTTATAAAAATAGAAAATGTATATATTATAATGACCATTCTGTTTGAAAGAGAGAGAGAATTTGAATGAGGGATAGAGAGTATTTTCACACGAAACAGCCTACATAATAGACAACAAGCCTGCATCGAAATCTAAGACCTTTCTTGACCTCATCCTACATTCTTCCATGACGGATTCCCTTTGGACAGAAATCATGGAGTGGTATGAGCTTCAATCATTATGAACTAGCAAAAACTGTCTCTGATTAAAAAACATTCATATTTTATAAAACATTTTAGTGTTGAGAATTTGTTATCATTTCAATGCCAAAAACACTTCTGCTCAGTGACTAGCAGTGAACCTTGGTCTAAAAGTATATGCCTAAAGCAAAGTACAAGAAGAAAAGGATAAAAAAATGAAAGCGATAACCTTGACGAGAGATGTGTGATTGCGCTATTTATATTTAGTCTATTTATACATCACTGTTGCACACCCAAACACACACAGTGTCACAGCTGTCTGAGACAGCGAATTTAATTACACCGAATTAAACAGAGCACATTGATCAGAAGGCATTTAATGTCAAGACTTTGTTCGGCTTCTGCACAGACACCAATATCTTGTCTTTTAAGCATACTGGAGTGTAAACAACCATCAGAACAGACTCCTGCCAACTCTTTGATTTCACAAAATTGCGCAGCTTGCTCAGGAGCTATTTCTATTACTTTTCTAAATGATTGGACTGACTTTTTTTCTTTTGCCTGGCAGACAATAAAACAGAATACAAAATATAAACTTGCATTGAAGGAGGATCCTAGACATATCTATGTGCCAAAATACCATACAGACTTTTTGTTTTTCTTGGGCTAGTAAAAACCACACAGGACTCTCTAGCACCATGCATACACTAACATGCTAATAATCATTCAGAAAAAGTTAGCAATTACACAGCACAAGCCTAGTAACTAACAAAACACCAGAGGGACAGAGTACACAGTTTCTTTACTTGAGTAAAAGTACAGATACCCCTTGCTAAATTTTACTCAAGTACAAGTAAAAGTACTACAGCCAGATGTCTACTTAAGAAAAGGACTGAAGTACTTGTTTTTAAAAGTACTTGAGTACAAGAGTACATTTTCTAAATATTGCATTACTACTGCCACAGTGCTTACATTTAAGTACAGAAACGTCCTACATGGAGTTATGAATATTGTTAATGGTAATACCTTGGAGAATGTAAAAGGAATGGAAAGTAAAAGCAAGTATTTTCATCTTTTTACTATGTTGCTTTATTTAACATTTCTCACTTGCCCACAAGGCAATAGCACAATGGCAACGCTCTGACAAACCTCTGCTAGAGTTTAATGGATTTTTTTGCACCCACATTTGAACCTGACTGTGTTTAACACACCGCATACTCAAGAACATCAAAGCAAATGCTCAGCTTACATTAATGTGTAATATCAGAAAAGAAAATTCAGCTAACAATTGTGTGTACATGTGAGTTTCTCTGTTTTTTCATCAATCAAATCAATAAACCTGACCAGCAAGGAAGGCAGTATAGCACTGTTCTGACACACCTCTGAACCTGACCATGTTATACACGGAGCATAGAAGAGAAAATAATAATGATTAAAGAAAATCAGCTAATCAGCTGTGTTTAGGTCAGCGTACAAAGAAGGAAAAATTAAATTCAGCTCATTTGAGTGACAGTATTAAACCCCATCCTCTCACACTGACATACAGGCAAAGGAAGGAGCAAAATACTTTCAGCTGAAAAACACCATTCTCACACACACAATCTGTGTGTGACAACTCTCTCTCTCTCTGTGTGTGTGTGTGTGTGTGTGTACTGTACTTCAATTCAATCAAATGTCATGAAGTCTTTGGCGGAAAGCTAAAGGTGATTGCTGATAGGCTGTTTCAATCAGCGGCACCTGCACAATCCAATCACGTTTGAGAGGAAAACGAGGGTTTCTGAGATTTTTCTTGTTTCCTTTTTCTCCGTCCACACGGAGACGCGTTTCTGTGAATACGCACAAATTCTTTATCGGATAGGCATTTCGTCCACACGGATACGGCGTTTTGGAAGAGTGAAACCGATGTTTTTGTTAAACAAGTGGATAAATTTGAAAACGCCACCTTTGCGTTTTTGTTTGGACAGCGAATCCATAGTTTCTGAAACGATTACGTCATCAGCCCACGTCTCGCCCCTAGTCAGACACCGCTACGTCATGTAACAGCAACAAAAACATGAACAAACACTGAACGATTGTCTTTTTATTAACTAACATTAACACAGATTAATAAATGTATTGTTGGCATGGCATGTTGAATTAGAACATTGTCAAAGCCTATAAGTGTCAAAACAATATAAAATACATACACACATACACACACACACACACACACACATATATATATATCTATATATATATATATATATATATATATATATATATATATATATATCCTATGTAAACAAGTAATTGTTACCTATGATGTTACTTTATTGAACCAGCTTTGCATAGATTATAACACCTCTGACATTCTGACATTCTAACTCCCAATTCTCACCTTAAAACTGTTGCATCAGAATTGTGAGATGTAAATTTGCAATTGCAAGAAAAAAAATCATAATTGTTAGATGAAGTCACAATTATCTTTTTTATTTTCATTCAGTGACGGAAACAAGTTTCCATTTTATTTAGCCAAAACTATACTTAGATTCTCCATTTGGTGCTAAATGTCATCATCAGAAAGAGGGTGTGAGTGCTGCCCAATTTGACCTAGTCTAAAAAAAACTGCAAAATGGCAATAAAAACTACAGAACATGAAGTTACAGCAATAATGGATGTGCACTTTCTACCATTAAAACTGCTCAAACTTGAGTTTGGACATTTGGAGAACTCTGGAGGAAAAACAAGCTGTACATCACATCATCAATGTCACTATTAACAACCCAAAAGGGGGCTAAAAATATAAACAAGCATTAAAATAATACAAACAACTAAGGCTTAAGGGAAATCTTATTTTTATTCACCCCCTAAAGTGATTTTCTTTGAAGAATCTTGGTTCCCATCTGGACAATCCAGGATATAATAGGTATATATATTAGCGTGATTTTTACTTTCTACACCCTAAAGTTAAACATTTATAAAATCTTATAACTACAAGGCTATTATCCTCAATCCTTATCCAGTAAATCAGGAACAAGTGGAAAAGTCATGGGGCCTTTCAAATACATTGCATACTGTCGATAATGGTGGTTAAAGAACAATCTGGTTCTTCAAGTGAACATGATTTCTTGATAAAGACAAAGTGATGCAAGGATCCATTGAATAAGGTCACATTGATTTTGCCAAGTAAGACATGTTCCTGGATCAACATCTGATGATGATACTGGATCAACATTATTGTCCAAAAATATAGACTTAACCCAATCCCCATACCCCCAAACCTAAACCTACCCATAATTTATTCTTAAAATCAATGGGAAATTATAGCTAATTAACAATGGTGTAGAAACACCTAACCCTGATTGTAAGCCTAAAACAGATATTTCCTGAAAAGTTATATCTCAATTCTGATTGGTTGATTGTAATGTTGTTCCAGGATCAACAAGGATGTTGATCAAGGAACATGTTGTACTTGGTGAAATCACGCTCGCCATTGAATAACCTTCTCATCTAGTTTGTAGTGATTCAAATCCCAGTTCAGACACTTCTTTTTCCGCACTTCTGCTCTCCATCTAAGCGGCCCATATGGTGATAAGTGTGTCAACTGGGCTTGTGCCGGTGGAAGGCAACAGAGAAATGGGACACGCAATCCTTCTCAGTCCAACCCTTGGTGCCTGCTGTTGAGTTTTGGGTCGTGAGCTGGCCGCCGTCCCTTCACACATGGTGGGCTGTGGGGTGAATCAGAAATTCACACGGTCACAGAGCTTCCAGCAAACAACCCAGCTGACTAAACACTCACACAAGGTCACGGTATCAGTGCAACCACCTAAGGGCCAGAAAAGCGATGGATGGAACGAAGGTATGACAGGGTCACAAAGCAAGAACTTTTTCACATCTTAAAGGTATGTGAGACTGACTGAGGTTTTCTTTAAAATAGCATATTACCACACTATGTATAGCCATTGCATGTGAATGCACAGTATGCTTGGAACGACCTTGTTCATTTGCTTAAATGTACATAAAATCAGAACACTCTAAGTGGGCTATTGTATTCGATAATGAAATGCAATTTACCAATACTCAGGCAATGGCAAAACAGACAGCATTTTGGTTAGTAAACACCTATAGAAACTAGCTTTCAAGATATCTGTCTGGTATGAATAATTTTCAAGGTTTTCGACATGTGACAAATAAACCAGACGCAATGTCCATTTGCTTCTTGTCTCATTACTTGTTTGGATTGGCAGAAACAACTTAATGTTGAACTAAAATGCAAAATAACTGGATGAGAATATGCCTACACTAGAAATCCACTGCAAACATAACTTTAGATCAAATGATGTGAAGAGAGTACAAGACACAATAAAATCACAGCTGTATAGGCTTATTATTATTATGACCACAGCTATCTTTCTGAGAGTGAGTCTGTGGGTGTGTGTGCTTGTAGGGGTGACAATGTGTCAAGCTGAATGCATAATTCAGGTGGACCGTCTTCAGTGATGATGGGGGAAGCAACGGGCAGGTCAACACAGACTGAAACATGACAGGAAAGTAATACAGCAGCAAAGCATATTTTTCCAGTCTGACAGGCCAAAGTTTATTTGTGTGTGCACAGTTACATGTCAGGAATATTTGATGTGCCTGAAAAGCAGTGTTTAAGGTGAAGGTGGACTAGAGATGACTGGAAGTGGGAGAATAAATTGCTTAACTTGAGTTTGAGCATTTGGAAGACTTTGGAGGCAAAAACTATTAAATGTATGATTTTCTGAGATGCTGATCACAAATGTCCCTATTAGCAATGCAAACATAGTTATTGTGACACCAGTGATGTATTAAGAAATTAATTTTAACCTAAAGTGCGCTCTTTTCCATAAAAATGCTCTTTAATTTTGAAACAACAACAACCTAGTTTCAACTGTTGGTAGATTTGATATATACAGACTCATTTCTTTAAAACTACTACACGTATTTTGTTGGAAACATTCAAAACTTAATTAAAGGGATAGTTCATCCAAAAATGAAAATTATGTCATTAATAACTTACCCTCATGTCGTTCCAAACCAGTAAAACCTCCATTTATCTTCGGAACACATTTTAAGATATTTTAGATTTAGTCCAGGAGCTCTTAGTCCCTCCATTGAAGCTGTGTGTACGGTATACTGTCCATGTCCAGAAAGGTAAGAAAAACATTATCAAAGTAGTCCATGTGACATCAGAGGGTCAGTTAGAATTTTTTGAAGCATCAAAAATACATTTTGGTCCAAAAATAGCAAAAACTACGACTTTATTCAGCATTGTCTTCTCTTCCGTGTCTGTTGTAAGACAGTTCAAAACAAAGCAGTTTGTCATATCCGGTTCGTGAACGAATCATTCGCTGTAACCGGATCTTTTTGAACCAGTTCACCAAATCGAACTGAATCGTTTTAAACGGTTCGCGTCTCCAATACGCATTAAGCCACAAATGACTTAAGCTGTTAACTTGTTTAATGTGGCTGACACTCCCTCTGAGTTAAAACAAACCAATATCCCGGAGTAATTCATGTACTCAAACAGTACACTGACTGAACTGCTGTGAATGAGTCAAGAACCGGTAGCATCAGTAGTTCTTTCTGACAGTTCGATTCAATAAACCGGTTGAAGAAAACGGTTCACCGGTTCTTTTGTGCTCAACATAATGGCGTCATTGGCGATGACTGCAAGCCTTCGGTTTACCTGGGCTCATAACATTAGCGAAGAAATCAGTTCAGAATCAATCACCAAAAGAATCAGTTCAGTTCAGACGCTCTGTGTGTCAGTCTGCTTCACGCTGAATCACACATGCGCAGTATCATCAGCTCCTCGGTTCTTGAATCAGACACGTCTGACAGAAACGGTTCTTGACTCGTGAACAAGTCATTATCTGGCTCGGCTCGATGTTCATCTTCAGTTCTCTCTTCACAGCAGTTCAGTCAGTGTACTGTTTGAGTACATGAATTACTCCAGGATATTGGTTTGTTTGAACTCAGAGGGAGTGTCAGCCACATTAAAAAGTTAACAGCTTAAGTCATTTGCGGATTAATGCGTATTGGGGATGCGAACAGTTTAAAACGATTCAGTTCGATTTGGTGAACTGGTTCAAAATGATCCGGTTACATTGAATGATTCGTTCACGAACCAGATATGACAAACTGCTTTGTTTTGAACTGTCTTACAACAGACACGGAAGAGAAGACAATGCTGAATAAAGTCGTAGTTTTTGCTATTTTTGGACCAAAATGTATTTTCGATGCTTCAAAATATTCTAACGACCCTCTGGTTTCACATGGACTACTTTGATGATGTTTTTCTTACCTTTCTGGACATGGACAGTATACCGTACACACAGCTTCAATGGAGGGACTAAGAGCTCTCGGACTAAATCTAAAATATCTTAAACTGTGTTCCAAAAATAAACGGAGGTCTCACGGGTTTGGAACAACATGAGGGTGAGTTATTAATTACATAAATTTGCAAATTGGGCGAACTAACCCTTTAATGTGCAAGTACATCAAACCATTTTTTTTTTTGCCTTGCCTTTCCTTGCCTTACATTTACATTGTAGAGCTGTTAGAAAGTATTTCTATGGAAGCCTGTTTCTGCCACTGAATAATAATAATAATAATTATAAAAAAGGTAATTGTGACGTTTTTTTCATCGCACTAATTCTTCTCAGAATTGTGAAATGTAAATTTTCATTTAAAATATATCAAAATCAGAATCAGAATGAGCTTTATTGCCAGGTATGTTTACACACACAATTAATTTAGTGACAGAAGCTCAACAGTGCAACAGAATGAGATTGACAAAGACAGGACATGGATAAAAAGAAGAAGAATATAAAAATATACAAATGATGGTGGAGTAGAACTGTTTCAGCAGCTCCTGTGGCAGATTGAACTTCCTCAGCTGGTGAAGGAAGTACAGCCTCTGCTGGGCATTTTTCACAATGGAGTCAATGTGAATGTCCCACTTCAGGTCCTGGGAGATGGTGGTGCCCAGGAACCCGAATGACTCCACTGTTGTTAAAGTGCTCTTAATGATGTTGAGTCAGGGGAGAGCAGGGGGGTTTCTCCTGAAATCCACTATCATCTTCACAGTTTTAAGCAGACTTGTCAAATGACTTCATGACCACAGACGTTAGAGCCACAGGTCTGTATTAATTTAGTCCTGTAATTTTGGGTTTCTTTCGGACAGGGATGATGGTGGAGCATTTGAAGCATGAGGGGACTTCGCACAGCTCCAGTGATCTGTTGAAGATCTGTGTGAAGATCGATGCCAGCTGGTCAGCACAGGATTTAAGACCCTTCTGGGCCTGGTGCCTTCTTTTTTTGTTCTTTCTGAAGACCTGACGTATATTATCTTCACTGATTTGGATTGCAGGGGGGTCGGGGGTTGCAGGAGGTGTGAATGTCTTTCATTTGTTGATTCTGCACAGTGCTGGGGGGTGGTGTCTTGTAGTTGATGATCTCTTTCAGGCCTTTCCATACTGAAGCAGGATCACTGGAAAAGAATGGGTTCTTCAAAAACACTCCAATTAGTGAGGTCGAAGCAGGCTTGTAAATCCTGCTCTGCTTCATTAGCCTATCTTTTTACAGTCCTTAAAACAGGTTTAGCTGATTTCAGTTTCTGCCTGTAGGTCGGTATAAGATGAACCAAACAGTGATCAGAGTGCCCCAAATCTGCTCATGGAACAGAGTGATATGCATCCTTTATTGTGGTGTAACAGTGATCCAATATATTACTATCTCTGGTGGGACATGTGATGTTCTGTCTGTATTTTGGCAGTTCACGAGAGAGACTGGCTTTATTAAAGTCCCCAAGAATGATTAAAACAGAGTCCGGGTGTTGTTGTTCTGTGTCTGTGATCTGATCAGTGAGATTCTTTAAAGCTGAGCTCAAGTGCGCTTGCGGAGGAATGTGAACGCTCACAAAAATGAATGAGCAAAACTCCTGCTGCGAATAGAACGGCTTTCAGTTAATGAAGAGCACTTCCAGTTCAGGACAGCACATCTTCTTTAACACTGTTACATCTGTACACCACCTTTTGTTGATGTAAAAACATGTCCCACCGCCACGTGATATCCCCATTGATTCTGTATTGCAACCTGCTCTAAAGAGCTGAAAGCCAGGCAGATGGTGCTCGCTGTCCGGAATGGCGTCATTCAGGCAGGTTTCTGTGAAACACAGAGCAGCAGAGTTTGAAAAATCCTTGTTAGTCCTGGAAAGCAGAAGTTTGTTCATTTTGTTGGGTAGAGAGTGGAGATTCGCTAGATGGATGCTAGGCATCGGCGTTTGAAATCCGCGCTTTCTGAACTTGACGAGCGCCGGCTTTCTTTCCCCGTCTGGGCATCCTGAAGTGCTTGATCAGCGCAGCTTCTCCACCGACTACATCGTTCAGTAAAACGTCTAAAAAATTGAAATCCAGTAGAAGATGTTGTGGTGTGTTCTACCGAATGTTCAGCAGTTCATCCCTGGTGAAACTGATTGTGTTTGATAAACAAAAAAACAGTACAAACATTGGAGAGCCAAGCACTGAAGCAGCCATGTGAGGCGCCATCGCTAGGTAGTGTCTACTATTGTTAGTTCATGAGACCGTATGGATGATCTAATGTTAAGAAGTTTAACTTTATTGTAAAATGTTACCAAATTTTGACTTCAGAAAGCATTCCTGTATTAATCCATTACATAATACAACTGTTTGTATGCACACATAGATGTGAATATCCATGAGTGTGAATGTGTAAACAGTCTTGACTGCAGTGAGGTGCTATCTTACAAACAAACCTTTCGAAAATGCAATTGTTTTCCCACCTCTTTGTTTTATTAATTTGCAGCCTGGTACCACACACTTTTTGTTCTTTTTCTGAAATAACAAGAATTTTCTGCTCTCTCTGTCTTCTTCTGATAAAAACAGTGTTGGGCTAAATTATGACTTTGATTCAAGGTTCTAGGCTGTCAAACCTTCCCTGACAGACAAACCTAAACATATACAAAAAACACTGACTGTAATTTTGCCATTCTAGTTGACCTCCAGTCCCTCAAATCCGGTTCCTATTTCCAAGCCTGTAATCACATTCATAAATATACAAGGAATACATGCTATAACAAAATAAATACATTTAAATACATTTGCTAAGTTTCACATCACAGTGACATGCATTTAAAATTAGACACTAAAACAAAAAACTGGTTAGTGGTTTAGCTATGCAGCGAGATGTGCTAATGACTCAAGTGTTTACAGTGTTTTTTTTTCTCCAGTACTTAATGATGTGGCGTGCCCCTCTGATAGCAAAGTTTAGTAGAAGAGAGAAAGTCCACGTCCCGTGAGTCATGAAAACCGGCGTCGTCAGCAGTCCACTCCATCTCCCTGTATATTCATTATCCCTCTTTTCCTGGCAATTAGAACTGATCTCTCATCTCTTCCTGAACCAACACCATCCTTTCCTGTGGTGGCGGGAGAGCTCTTACACCTTCCTCATGTGTCATGGCTTTTGTTTGTGGCTGCAGTATGAGAGAAAGGAGCTGATGTGATGTTTACAAATCTATCTATCTATCTATCTATCTATCTATCTATCTATCTATCTATCTATCTATCTATCTATCTATCTGTCATTATGTCTACGTATGTATCTATCTGTATTTATGTATGTTTGTCTGTCATTATGTCTATGTATGTATCTGTCTGTCTGTCTATCTATCTATCTGTCATTATGTGTCTCTGTATGTCTGTCTGTCTGTCTGTCTGCCTATCAAAATATGAGTATCTATCATTCATTTATCAGGGAGTTAGTTTTTTCAGTCTGTCTATCACTTCATCTATCAATCAGCCCCTCACATATTCTTAAGGATACTCTGTTTACATGGTACATGCATATTGATTAACATATCTGTTGGGCGGTGTGTCACGGATGCCTGTAACCTTGGCAGAGCTGAGCGGGACTCCCACGGACCGCACAGCACATGTGCTGTAGCTAAAAGTGCACCAGTCGTTGAAGTTCACAAAATGACTCATATTTTTCCTCAGAAAGGAGCAATTGTATAATTTGGCAAGAAGAGTGAAGGCAAGAGCCCATCTGTTGAAAAGGTCGAGATCTAAGCTTCAAATTTGGATGTTAGGAAGCTAGAGTACAAAACATTCGTTATGAGGCAGAAGTTTGTGGGATGGTCAATGAAAGGTCACCAAAAGGCCAAAAACCCATCAAGATGATCACTTATATGCCAGGATAGAAAGTCATATTCACAGCATAGGCTGCAAAAAATGATTTCAAGTTCAAATCTCTAACAATTGCTCAAAAGCTCTGTAATATATTGAACATGAAAGTGAGAACATTCCTGGAGTCTGAATCCAAACCTTTTGCCTCTAGAGCCATAAACTAATTCTTGTTTATGAATAATGAGGACCTGCGGGGCTAACTTTTAAGAGTAAACAGCATTAGCTTGGTTCCCAATCATTTTAGTATGACGTGATAAAAACAAACTTGAGACTACTCTCAACTTAGTGTTCATAATACACTAGTTCAGTCTGTGCTACAGTACATATGGACAGTAATAAATGTGTTTTTTTTTTGTTTTTTTTGAGAGAGAGATTTCATGGAGTTAAACCAGTGGAAGAATGGGATCTACCTAAATTGACATGTTTATTGCCTTATAAAGCTATACAACCCTTTTTCTTGATCTTTCATATTTTGTAGACAGAGTACTATTTTTTTTTTTTAGAAATGAATTTTAAGTAAATAAAAAGGCAGTCAAAAGAGTCCAATCCCAAGTTTTCATAAGAAGAATAAACAGTGTAGGATGAGTTAATAGGGCTAATTAGAGAGAATATGGCAAGACCAAAGAAATAACAAATAAATTGCTTTTAAATTCAGATGGTGAACTCAACAAGACTGCAAGGTTTTCAAAACAAGCGAAAGGACAGACTGGACTCTGAAAGAAAATCAACATCTGACATCCCTACTGAGTTCACAGTTCTTAGTGCCCTGGAGTGTGACCAGTTTCTAAATGTCTTCATCAGCACTTTAAAACAACGGGTTTGTTGCTGCACCTCCCGGAGACAAACAATATTGTGTGTCAGTTGACCAGGTTCCTCTGGGAGGACAGGCACAGACTGCATGACTCCTCCTCTCATGCAATGTTGTTTGTCTTTCTTTTCATGCATGTCTCATGCTTGCTTGTAATTCAGTGTCTGTTTACTAATTAAGCACTGTAAATGACCATATTTAAGACAGTCTAAGACCATATTTACCAGTCCTCATTTATCCATTCTCATGTTTTTCCAAACCATAGTTGTTCAATGGAACAAACATAAAATGTTCAAGAAAATCTAGCCTGCTTTTTCAGTATAGTGCAATAAATAAGCGACCAATTAAATGTATTACGAAGTAGAATGTGATTAAACTGCAGCCTTACTTTTCTGCCTGCTGGAGATAAACCAAAATGGAGAAAGGAAGACACCACTGGGGAGGTAGAACAATTTATATTTATCAGTGTCCATCCTATACTGGGTCCCCTGAGGGAGAGGGAGGGAGGAAAGGAGGAACATCCTCTTTACTCTGGATTAAACCCTAGTACTTTCTGGATTGTGTGATCCTGATGTGACAGGTGCTTTTGTCAGATGACGCTGGATAGGGACATTAACCCTCTTTGCCCTACACAGAGACATACAGGAATCAGGGACATTAACAATCTCACCTTACACAGACACAGAGATTTACGGCTTTTCACTGTGGCCACTTGACAGTGGAAATACATATCCTAAAAAAAATACATATCCTAAAAACAAAACCATATATTAATTATGGTACACTATAAATTCATTTAAAACACTAATTTACCAATATTGATGAGATATTTATAATATAATAAATATTTCTTTCCTTGTGTCCTTTAAAGGTGCCATCTGTCATATCTGGCAAAAAAAATCAAGTCATACTCCACATTCCATACCAGATGGGGGCAGTATGCCTCAATAAAGTGAATTGGTCTACTCTAGAGTAACAAACGAGAAACGGCATAGGCTCTATGCTCCGCCCCTACCTTCACAACAACCCTAGAGCATAGCTGAAGCCTATAAGACAGCGGTTCTCAATTGCAGTCCTCGCGCCCCACTGCTCTGCACATTTTGAACGTTTCTCTTAGCGCTTCAGACATTTGTTCTATTCGAACATAAGTGCCCTGCGAAGTGGACATCACAGGATATTCAGCCATGATTCCAGTTCGAAGCGAACGTAGCTATATGTTCCAATCAAAGTGCATTGAAGTGTGCAAGACGTGAATTTAAATTGTATTGATTTACAGAGGTATATGATGTCACAGTTGTCCATGTTTAAAGACGCTGCACAGCACAAATCAGTGAATGAATGTTTCGATGTGAGGTAAACTTCAACAGATTTTCCCTGCTCAGAGAGTAGGGAGCAATGAACATTTGAAAAACAGTTCATGCACGGAGTTCATTTCTAACGAGCTGATTATCTGAATCAGGTGTGTTAAAGAGAAACGTGCAAAATATGCAGAGCAGTGGGGCGCGAGGACTGGAATTGAGAACCGCTGCTATAAGAGGACATTTTGCCTCCAGAGGAACGATGGGTGATGTCAAGTGATTTTGAAACATGACATCTTCAAGCTACTCCCCTTCACCTTTACCAGTGAATATGTTCATATTTGTTTTGTTCATATTACATTGAGTTGTATATACAAAATATTTGAATTAAATTAATTTGACACACAGCATTTTGTCAACATCATTGGTCAACATCAGACAGCTGATGTTGACCAAGCTAGCGCCAACCAACATAACCAGAGCAGGTTATTTATGATATAAAAAAATGGGTAAGTTATAGCTAGCTAATTATCAAACGCAGCTACGGTTAGCCATCGCTAACATTAGCACGTTTATAGAACAGCCTTCGATACATTTCTATGTTATAACTTCCCGAAAAAAAAATACACAAACATATAAAACAAACTTCTAGCGAAATACTAACAGCATCTAACTTACCAATCCAAAAGAAATGTTGCAAGTTCGGTGTCGAACCTCATTTCTTTCAGGTCCATCAGTTGTCTCCAGCGATTGAAAGCAGTGCCGATGTTTACTCTGGTTCGGCTCCTTTTCTTATCGGATTTGATTTGTGATTCCGAGCGCGGTTGTTTCCCTGTAGCGGGTGGTGGTCTCTTGCCAAGGGCTTAAGTCATCCTTCCGCTCTCTTCCCTGAACTGAAATGAAGTAGTGGGCTGTACTTTCCACACGATTGACATCAGGTTCAGGTACGCCCACAAGCCGTGCGAGTTATTCGTGTATTGCAGGTTGGCTGGTGGTTATGTTGCCCACATACCGCCTCCCATGGCCGAAACTGGTATTACGACACCTGTCGGGCCGGGGCTAGTAATGCTAATGCTAATTAAGGTTGATATCTCTGCAGCACTATGACTTGACATTTTTTTAATGACATCATCGCCCTTATTTCTTCTCATACTTTTGATGCGTGTAGATAATTTTTTGGATATTTTTACCTCAATTTTTGCACATGGCACCTTTAAACATTGGAGTGCATCACATGGATGACTTTAGTTTATCATGATCAAATACTCAAAAATATATCACTAAATCCCACCACACACATGATAGCTAATACAACTTAAGTGTTTATTTTTTCTTAAGACTGCATCTTGGAAAACAAAAGCCCTAAAACAGGAAGAGATCGCTCCTATCTTTCTGTCGTCAGCGGGCAAGTGAGAGCAGACAGGTAGTTTCATCTGCTCAGAAAGAAAACATTGGACCCAGATTTCCTTGTTGATGCAGGTCTGCCTGAGGAAGAGAGAGCAGGATGGAAACAATTTTAAACTGAAAGTGAGACGGGAGAGGGTCTCACTCCGTCTTTCATTTGGTCCTAAAGACTAGTGATGGGTCGTTCGCGAATGAGGCGACTCTATGAGCCGGCTCTTGTAGGTGAACGATGGGAGCTGGCACAACAGCGTTTGAAAACAAAAGCAGGAAAATGAGTCTAAAGCACAGCCGCATTTGGAATCATTTTAATGATCATCAGCCCCTCGAAAGTAAGGCAGCTTGCATTTCTGAATGCAAATCTCTCATAAAATAAAAATATGATCAGCATTGTGTGAGTGTTTGTGTGTTCATGCTAGTTATACAAAACATAACTAGTGAGATAGTTCATGCTGACTATATAACATGCCAAAAAAGGGACCAGTTTAATCCTTTCAGTTATTTATTTTTCTTTAATATGGGTTCTATTATGTTGTTCAGATTCAGATTGTATTTGTTTTGTAATGTTGTTTCTATACATTCAAAAGTCGTAATTTAAATGCAAATGTTTAATAGTATTCTTTTTTCATAACAAATCAATGCATTTTTAAAGAAATTGTGAGAAATTGTGAGTATGATTTCATTTAATAATTTAATTAGAATTGTTTGCACACCTATCTTAGTCAAAACATTATTGTTTTTTAAAGAGCCGTTTGTGAGCCAAAAGAGCCGGCTCTTTTCAGTGAGCTGAGTCAAACGAGCCGGCTCACGAAAAAGAGCCGAAATGCCCATCACTACTAAAGACTCTAGTGATGCTGATTCCATTCTGCTAATCGGTTCTTTTGAACTGTCCATTTTAATGAACGCTTTTAATGCGTCACAGCGTAATTGCGTCATCACGCGCTCACTGACATCCATATGCTAAAACGTTCCAAGAAAGCCACATTGATGTTTATGTTTTTCTGTTAAAGTTAATTCATTACGGTGTTTATTGCAATTCACTGTCTCTCAGATCAGTTTCATCATGATTTAGCTCATAAAACGTACTAAAATCCATTTGAACAGTTTAGGCTATTTTTGCAGTTTCTAGGCTATTTAGGCTAATAACATTAAAACCAACTCTTATTCACATTGATCAAACTTTCACGCCTTTAAGTCACAAACAATACGCTTTATTTTTAAACATGCATGCGATTATTAAAATGAATTACTTGCCTTTCAGTTTTCTTTACGAATCCAAAAAAAATCGACGGTTCTCTTTTCAAAAACTGCTCGAGATCTCGTCAGTCGCAGCCATTCAACTGATTCATTGAAAGGATCCGATTCGCAGGAATGGCTCTTTCACGAATCGGGCATCGCATATACCCTCCTCCACACCTCCCTCCCGTAGTGCTCCAGCTTTCCGACTCCTGAAGACACAGGGGCGCCTGTCATCCGTTAACCACCCGAGCATCTCTAGCATCCTAAGGCAGTTTCTAACCAGAACAGTCATTTGACTCATCGTTTAAGTGCTATACAATACCAGAAGGCTTCTTTCCCGTCACATCGACTGATATTGTAAAACTTTAAATGCTCGTCTGAAAGCTTCTTGCGGCAATTATAACTGCTAACTGAAGCTTATATGAAACATTTTTGTCTGACATCTCTCGGAGTCATCTCTCTTTTAAAAAAAGAAAATATTCGGGGATGTGAGACTTCCATGTCGGCGATGTTGTTTTCCATCTTAATCGATACCTGAGACCAGGGGTTAAGAGTTGAGAATTTGTAGCCTGTTTGATGTGGGTCGTCTGAAGATCATTAAAACAAATTAAACTTTTATCACATATGAAACGGATTATTAAAGATGAGACGCTTATTTTGACTATCACAGTGGGATAAAGTGCAGCGCATCATCACCGCACCTTCAGGATGTTCCGGCGAGGTAAGATCAACATTTTAGATTATATAATTGTATTTTTTGGTGCAGTTCAAGCAAATGCATGATGCTGAAAGTAGGTTACATTTCTATTCAATGTGCGCGTGACTGTTCCACGCGTATCCGAGTTTATATATCTGAAACTCGTTATGAGGTTTATAACCAGGTTAGTTTCAGGTATGTCTAGCTCTTAAAGCATTTGGCTGTGCCCCGGTGAAATATTATTACACGTAATATTATTCTTAAAAATAGAAAAGCGATGCCGCACTGCAGCTGACAACTACTAGAGCTTATTTACTGCACGCGCTTAACTAGTAGGCTACTAGCAAATAACACAGTTGGTGATCTTTTTTAAGACTAGAGAGGCGGTACATGGCGACAGGCGCCCATGGGACCACTGTTTGTGAACTCTTATATGCTGCACGCACATCAATAATTCATAGATGCGTGAATTTTGCTGTCTGTGTCAGTACTTAATACGTGGCATGCAATGTGGACACAAAATTGAAATATATTACACTACTGTCTAGATATCAAAACAAAGCACGGAATAATTCAAGAAACATCCAGGTCATGAAATTTGATGGATCAACATAAGTGTGCCCACAGAGAGGTGCTGTTTTACCTTTGTTGACATTTTACCCCCCGTGTATTTAATCTTACTTATGTCTTCTTTCTCTTTCTTGTTCTTATTATTTGTAGCTAATTATTTTGGATTATAATATTTGAGCAATTTACAATTTTCTTGACGTGCTCACACACACATACAGACTTCTGAAGCTGACATTGTAAGAACTTATAAGAGACTAAATGGTTTTCATACTAAAACAATATTTACTATATATTTGACCCAAATTTCACCCTCACTTAAACCTGTTGCATTATTATATCTAAAGCAAAAACAAATCCAAATGCCTTCACATGTTGGTTTTTGATGCGTTTTACTATATTTTAAAACCTTTACCTGTACACATAGTTTTTTAGCTACATAAGCGAAGACCTCTCACAGATTCAATGGTTTTCATATTAATATAATGATATTAACAATGCCCTAAACTTAGCCTCAAAGAAACTTGACATTAGTAGATGGAAACCAAAACATGATTTTGCTTGTTTTAAATATCGAACCACTTTATATGTCCTCACAAGTCAATTTTGACATATTTGTGAGCACAACCCCGACTTCTTACCTACACACATCAGTTTTATTTTAAATATTTTCCAGTATCAGCAAGAACTACTTTAATTTGCATATTTTGTCAGCGGCCTTGGCGTCTGCCATTCTGCTGTTATATACCTGCCTAAAAAAAAAAAAAAGTTCTCCATCCAGTTATTTTTTCCTCTGAGGAGTGACAGCGGAATCATAACACTTTTACTAATGCTCAGCCTGCAGCTTCAAACCAGCCTGCTCTGGGAACCGCTTCCTCATTTTCTCCTCATTACAAAAGAATGTGTGGGTTTGAGTTGAGGCTAAAGATGGGATGGAGAAAGAGAGAGGGGGGATTTGTTTTTGTGCTTAAAGCATTCTGCATCAGCGGTGGCACTGAGCCCCTCCTCAATGCAAACACAATACAAACAATAAAATGATAAGGAGTTATCACTGTTTAATGTTGCCGCTCCTAGCAGTAGGGGTCTGTGCTTACAGCCCCGGGGTACAGAAAAAGGTCTTGAATGCATAATAATGGTGAGCAGCACAGATGTGTTTACAGGAGAGCTGTATGTCTATGTCCGATAGTGTGTGGTTTTTACTGCTTACAGGGTTTTGACTGGTGGTGACACATTATAGATCAACAAAATTCCAATTAAACCTGCATTAAGTGGGTGTCTAAGTGGAACTGGCTGATACTTGTTATCGGTTTGTACATTCCTTGGGAATGAAACCCATGATCATGATGTGTGAGATGCCAGACAGACAGATAGATAAATTCATAGACAGATAGATAGCCATTTAGACTGACAGACAGTTATATAGGCAGTGAAATATGTACATATATGATAGATAGATAGATAGATAGGACAGGTAGTCATATATGTACATAGATATACAGATTGAAAGACAGGTGGATAGGTACATTACATTTACATTTATTCCTTTAGCTGATGCTTTTATCCAAAGCGACTTACAATTGCTATATATGTCAGAGGTCGCACGCCTCTGGAGCAACTAGGAGTTAAGTGTCTTGCTCAGGGACACATTGGTGTCTCACAGTGGACTCGAACCCGGGTCTCTCACACCAAAGGCATGTGTCTTATCCACTGCACTCTTAACACCACAGGGTTGCTCCAGAGGCGTGCATCCTCTGACATATATAGCAATTGTAAGTCGCTTTGGATAAATGTAAATAAATGTAATGTAGGTAGTCATATAATAGTTAGGAAGATAAATATACAGTATATAAAGGGAACGTTAACCCAATCCCAATGAACAATCCTTTTAAAAGGACAGGTAGAAGTAGCACCTTTTGGTAATAACTGCACATTTTACAGTGTGCTCAAGGTACTCACAATGGCACCATGTATGAAAATCACAGGTTTTTATAAGTGACAGATGAGCAAATTCATGTTTTCTTTCCCTAATGCTGCTTGCGAGTTCATCGAATCCCCACAGAACCATAAGATAGAGATGTCAAATGTAGACGAGATGATTCTGCGGGCCAAAAGGCTCCTGTTTTTTTGGCAGGTGAGACTGTGGATCTGAAGCAGCAGGAGGCCCACTAGCTGCTTGCCGTAATGAGCCTGTTTCTTTTTCTGCCCACTTCTGCGATACCCTCTCTTAACCCCAGATTGCTTCAGGTTCTCTACAATATGGCACCTTTTTTTCCATTATCCCTCTACCTGCGTGAGAGCCTCAGCCTCGGAGTAGAAGCAGCTGAGATTAAATAATGGTTTGAAACACAAAAAAATCTATTGGCTGAAGCGCAGTCAGGAAACAGGAGGCTACTTACCATACAAAGTGCTACTGGCTGGGCAGTGAGCCGGTGCGACTCGTTGGCCCATTTTAATAGCTCGTTCAGTTGAAAGCTCGTTTAGTCAGAGATTACACACACAGCCAGAAAGAAATAGAGCCACGTACACCCCCCACCTGTGGCCAAGAAAATCTCTCATCCCCGCCAGATTGTAAACCTGCTCTTAATGATGATTCAGTGCAAGTGTGCAAGTTCTCGCTCAATAATTTCTAAGCATTTCTATGTTTGTAGATGTCTGTGGCCGGAGGCATACATGCTGCATGTGACCAATATATATATACATACAGGGGTGCACATCATTTTTTCAGCTTGGTTCTCATAAGAGAACCTGGAGATTTGGTTTGGTCCTCAAACTGCATATAGCGTGACCCATTAATATAACTATAAAAAATGAATTAATAATAGGCATAATATTATTGCACTTTATTTCGTTTTTTTGAAAATAAAATAATAGTAAATAAACTAAATAACAGTGTGTGATAATATTATTAAAAATAAAAGGCAGTCCTAGTATTAAATACAAATACATTTATTTTACAGTAAATTTAAAAATAAAATGCTAATACTTACTACTAATTTCTTTGTTTGCCTCTTTAAGAAGAATCGCTTTATGTAATCCCCAATTTTAAGTCGCTTTGGATAAAAGAGTCTGAAAATAAATACATTAAAAACATTTTCATCATCATATTCAAACTTAAAATCAGCAGGCTTTTATTTTGGCGGGTAGTCGGCAAGTAAGTATACGCGCTTCCGGATTTAGCGCTGCTGATTAAAGAGCGTCAGTGGATGAATGTCACAGTTTTGCATTGTGCTTTGAAAACGGCATGACATAGCCTAGATTACAGTCTGTGTTCTAAAATGGTAATCGTGTATTAACAGCTGTCAAACATGTCGGTACGCAAATGCGCTCTGAGAACATATTTATATAACGCATTTTTTATTTTGGTCGCACCTGCGGACCACTTATTTGCACCCCTGTATATATAGCCTATATATAGAGATAGAGATAGAGAGAGAGAGAGAGACTACAATAAAAAAAAATATAGCTGCTATTATTGCTATAAAAATATTATGCAAAATATCACTGTTGCACTACTATTATTACTGTAATAAATCAGTATAAAATCACAAAATTGTATTTAAGAAAAATAATAATTAGAGATTGGGGGCACAAAAAACTTGGACATCCATAATAAAACTTTGAACATGTATCAGTCGAATTAAATCGAGAGAATTGCCTTGAGAATCAAACTAACCCATGTTGCAACTTCATTTTCATTACATTTTCATTAAAATATAAAGTGCAGTCACAGTTTGTGTAAAACAGGCTTAACTGCACAAGTATATGGGTAAATGCACTGTATTTCTAACATTATTCACTGAGTCATAGAAATGTTGTTCAGAAAAGGGCAAAGCCATGAACCCATTTGTATATGTGTCACATCTTCTTAAAAATGTTTTTATTCATCGCCGTTCACCTCATTGCTGGATAATCACCACAGTATGCTCATATTTAGTATTTCTAGAATCATAAAGATAGATCCCGACCAAGACTGACCCCTTTACTGTGTCATACAGATGATTATCCCAAACTCTCAGCAAACATTTGGCCCTCTTTTTCTCTTTGTAGTGTTAATTCAATCTGAAGGGTAGGAAGGCGCGGTCATTAGCTGATGATAATTAGGAGTCAACGAGAGAAAAAACAAACAATAATCTTTCGGCAGAGGTCTGCTGTGTCACCGCCTATTGAGAGATTAATGATGTATTAATGGGAGAAGAGGAGAACCGTACGGCGAAAGGTCATCTGTGACGTGAGCTCCCTTTGGAAATGGGGAGGCACGATGCTGGGTTCTGTTTGTGCTTGTCAGCTAGCCGTCTCCCTGTTTGTACAGTGGAGAAGAGTACTTCCTGCATAAGATTTCCATTTTATTAACTTGGAGTCGAGTGAGCTGGGGGTGAAGGTAGAAAATGATCCGGCTCTTTGTCAAATGCCTACAACTTTTAGAAACTTTACTTGACATAAAAGACGTAAAGGTCAAAACAAGGAGGTCTGCAATAGCTGGATAAAGCTGTCCATTAGTATTCCCATTCACCTCAGGCAGCTGTTTAGCCAGTGCAGGACCCCTGGATGAGATCCCTAAAAACTAAAAATCTACAATATATGAAACATTTGTGATTTTATATGTTCAGGGCTCAACAAGTAAGAATTGATCTACCAGTTAACCAGCCAAACTCTGACTCCTTGGTTTGCATAGTGTTTTTTTCCACTAAGGGACTACAAAGGTCTTGAGTTTATCTCTCTAAAGAATATTGTTGTTTTTATTAGACCGAGTGCAACTGCAGCTGTAAACACAGAACTGTATATCAGTTGATCTATGATAACACATTTTATTTTGACCATTTAGGGCTGTAGAGCAATATTTCAGGGACAAAGATTTTAATAAAATCGAAATCTAAATATTAGGTTAAAAAACCTAAACTTAAAAAACTTGCCTGGAAATAAAGTACTGTTTTTTCCGAAATATAAGTCACATTTTTAATCATCTGAAACGTGCAACAATTTATATTCCAAAGCAACTTATATAATGCAATTTTGTCAAGCAAGCAAAACACATATATTTTTGGCGAATGAGAGAGGTATGTGAGCCCAGGTTTATGTGTATAGCGCATTGCCCGCACGTCACAAGTTTTAGTTAAACTATGAATGAGTTTGTTTAGGCTTGGCGTCTAAAATGAATGTTGTTTATTAAGAATGCCACGATAATTTATGTTCGTATAATGATTAAAACTAATATACTAATATTTTGTAAAGCCAAAAATGATTACAATTGAACACTGTAAATATAAAAATGAAAGCTAATTAAAAAATATTAATAAATACTATTATAATATAAAATATTAGAGTAATACTAAAATAACTCTGAAAGGACTCAGTCGCTTCAACAATGGTCTAGGAATGTCTCTGCATACTTCACATTATAATAGTCACAAACTTACATGATGAACATCCCTGGACTATTTTGCCTGATCTGAAGTCTTCCCAGTCGATTTAATAAAGGTGAGTTAAAATGCAGAATGTGCTCATTTGAACTGCACCATCTGAAGTGAATACTTTGTCCATGAGGTTCTTAAATGATTTACTGCATTCAGAAAAGATGAGAGCTTTGCCTTGATCCCGACAGTTTAAAAACTGAGCGCTCATTATCACAGTGTGTTAAAAGACAGAACAAGGACGTCGGGTCTGGCACATGTATTTTACCCCTCTTTTCCTCCCAGATGTTTGTATCTCAACTGAAGGCAGGAGGAAAAACACACCTTGAACATCAAGAGCGTTTGACAGGAGCCATCCAGATCTGTGATTCGACATGGCAGCCTTCACTTTCCTTGAGACATGACGTAAAGACGTGTTCAAACACATCTCGGACTCCATAGAAAATTAGCTCGTGGAAATAATGAGAGGACGTTCTTCATGCCAAATCGGCGGCTAACATGTCAGCAGTCGCTTTGAGTGTTGGCCACGCTTTATTTTGGGAGACAAAACGAGGAAAGGACTCTCCATTTCTGTGGCATCTTTTCCTCTCTTCCCTCTATCTCTCTTGTCTTGTCTGACTTTTCCTGATGCGGCCTGACACCGAGCTAACAGAGATGGCTAAGCACGGCAAAGCACGCAGAGTTTATAGAACTGCCTGCTTATTTTCAACCTGTATTTTAGGGCACGTGTTACCTTCCTGCCTTAGGCCGGGCAGCCTGTCAGATAGTGTTCAGGGTGCTTTTCCCCAGTGGAGCCTTAGGCAGGCGCTAGTGCTGGTGCCAGAGCTGGTGCTCAGCCGGAGGATCTGACCTGACAGCACAGTGATGATGATGATGATGATGATGTACCTGACTCTGATACTTCTTAACCTACACACAAAGACATATAGCGCTTTACCTACACTGAAAAACAATGAGTGTAGGATTGACTTTGAAACAGTTTTTATTTAGAAACTGCTAGTATATTTCACAAATGATTACAAACTAACAGCACTGAATTAAAAGTGACAATTTGAAGCTGAAAAAAGAAAAAGAAAACATTATTGTAAAACACCTGTAATCAGCCATCACAGGTTACGAATTATAAATTAATATGGTTCTTCTATGGCCTCACTGCAAAAACAACTTTTTGGAAAATTTATTTTTAAGAGTGAAGGAAGTATTAAATTGATTAAAAACGACAGTTTAGACGTTTTTAATATTACAAAAGATGGCTATTTTTAAATAAATGGTGTTTTTTTAAAGTTACAATTTTTCAAACATTCTCATGGTTTTCTACAAAAATATTAAGCAACACAACTGTTTTCTTAACTGAAAACAATTTCTCAATTAGAATGATTTCTTAAGGATCGTGTTACACTGACGACTGGAGTAATGATGCTAAAAATTCAGCTTCGCCATCAATAAATTACATTTTCAAATATTTTAAAATAGAAAATCGTTATTTCAAATTATTATAATATTTCACAATATTACTGTTTTTCTGTATTTGATCAAATCAATGCAGCCTCGTTGAGCATAGTCTTTCAAAAATAGAAAACATTTTTAACTGGTAGCATACTCCTTTAACTTTGATATTGGGACTGTCTGACAGCCTGCATCATATTTTTAGGAGCCAGACAAACATTTTACGTCTTTAAGCATTTAGGACTTGATATGAAGGATGCCAGATTGCATTTTTACCTCCTGCCTTTAGATGTATGTAACAGTGCTTTTATATAAAAAGTGCATTTTAAGATACAGTACATACATGTGTACCATTTTTCAACTTGCCTTTAAACGATTCCTTAGAATTATTTGCTGTTGTATCACAGCTTTGAAAACTATTCTTCACTTTCCAGATGAAAACAGTGAAAAAACCTTGTTTATACTTTTAGCTTGCAGTTATCATTTTGTGTGAAATTTCATGCTGTTTTATGTTTTCTTCCTTGTTGAATTAGTCTGTCAAAGAGAGTCTCACAGACTAAAACCTCTGCAGAGAAGGAAGGCAGGAGGAATGTAAGTGTTGTTAGGTAAACAGGTATCAGCCATTTCAGGTTTTGCTCTGTTGATTTGGAGAGCATCCTTTGTAGAGGAATGCAAGCCAGGACAGACAGAGAAGGAGGGAAGAGAAAGAAAGGAAGCAATAGAATAAATTCTATCACACCAATTGGACCAGCTCAAAGCAAATAATACCCACCACAATGTTTACTCTGGTAACAAAGTTATAAATGGCCTTTTCTTCTGATATTAAAGGTATTGTACATCCAAAAATCACAATTCTGTTATCACTGAAATTTTAGTAATTGTTAACTTAAAATCTTAGTGTCATTTCAAATGTGGTACAATGCATCTTGACAAAGCAACTTGTTTGCACATGCAACTTTTTCCTCAAAAAAAAAGAAAAGAAAAAGCTATTGTATAAATTCAAAAGAATTGAGTCACTTGAAACGTATGAGTCGCTTCTTTATGCAGAATTATTTTAGTATTTTTATATACTATTATTGTTTCTATTGATATATTTTTAATTATAAATTTAATTTAAAGTATAATAATTATAATATTAATTAACCTTTTTTCAGTTACAAATAATTTTTTTTAGTTGTTTTAGTAATTTAGTAATGTGTGTGTAATAAAATAGAAATAAAATATAAATATTATATATATATATATATATATATATATATATATATATAATATTTATATTTTATTTTATTTCTGTTTTCCTTCAATTAACAAAGTTTTTTTTAAAATAGTTTTAGTTAATTCTAATAACATAATACTACTTTTATGGTCATATTGTTTTTTATCATCCTTATCTGAAAGAAAGTCATATGTATGGAAACCTGTTTCCACATCAGAGTAAAAAAAATAAGAAAGGAAATTATGAGCAGAAATTTGAAATAAGAAATACATGCACACTGAGAAATATACTGTTGAAACTGTGAGATATAAAGTCACAGTGAGCTGTAAGTTCCGAATTGTAAAATATAATATTTAGTCACAGAAATACGGGAAACAGAGTCATAATTGTGAGATATACAATCCCCACTTTGTTTTACTCCAAGGCAGAAACTGGTTTCCATTTTGGTTTCAATAGGTTTGAAGCAAATTTCACAAATCTTTTCAGTAATTATTATAATTTTTTTTAATCTCAGAAAGTTTGAACAAGGTGAAACTTAGGCTTTGATCCTGATGGGTTGCACACATTCTCTTAGGAAATGCAAATACCAGTAACAAATATTAAATATTATATATAGACTCAAACAGGTTACTGTGTTTGCAGCCAACTGATATGATCATTGTACTAGTGAGCACATTTTGTGTGCACTGCCGCGTTGCCACAGAGGCTGGTGGAAATTGATACTGCAACACCTAGATTAGTCCATCTAAAGGAGTTCTCACTAACAGATAGAGTCTACCAGGAGCTGCTTTTTATAAATGGGATACAGAGATAAAGCGAGAGTGGAGAGCAGTGCCTTCCCTGTAGATAAAGATGTGAAGCTTTGTCTTAGATAGCAAGAACAATGAGGTGGTTGGATGTGTACATTTACACAAGTGTGTGTGTGTGTGTGTGTGTGACTTACTGCATGTCACTGCGATACCACTCCTTAGGGGAAAGTGAGGCAGAGACTGCTGGGAAGGCCTTGGGGACAGCTGGTGCAAATGTCAAACTAGAAACATGCAATTCTGAACTAGATAGATGTAACATCAACAGCAACAGCAGTGATCTCCTGAAAGAGAGATGTTGTAGACGTGCAACAATGCTTAGTAAAATAGAGACTATAGTGGTAGGGGAATTAAATCATTTCATTGAATTGGTTTCTTTGAATCAGTTCAGTCAGTGAATCATTCTGTAGAATAAAATAATTAGAATATTGTGGAAAAAGTACACTCAATATATTCTATGTAGTATATATATATATATGAATGTAATCCAAGTATACTACATTAACCATGTTGTCATTGTCATATGATTTACCAAAATCAGTGGCTTTACTTCACTGCCATTTACAACTCCTCTCCCTTGGCTTCATGGGATAGTAAAGTGTCCATCGCATGCACATTTCAGCATCTCTTTGGAAGGAATGAGTCATCTGTGTCCTTTTTTTTTGAATGTGAACATACTACTCTTTTCAAATCTGTTTTTCACTCTTTTCAAATAGAGTAAGTAGGGAAGTATGCAATTTCAGAAGCAGGTACGCTCTTTGTTACTGAATCACTAAATCATCCACTCAGTTCATTCAGTAGGTCCAGCCAATAAAAAGCAGCTTCACGTTCCACACAAAATGGTTCTTGCTCAGAAGTGCATCACACTTGTTTTTGCAAAATGTTGTGGGCGGTATTCAATCATTTATATAGGTATCTGGATGATTTTGTGTTTTGCCAGAAAAAAAAATCATTTTAATTTGTTGGTTACACGCACCAACCAACAGAAAAATTTTGTTGGTTTAAAAGTGGCTTCAGCTGTTTACGGAGTTGTTTTAGAAAAAAAAAGAAAGAAAAAAAACATAAGTGTGGCATAAACAGTTAAAAATATACAAATGAGATTGTACAAATTCATATAAATTAGCCATAAATTTGCTAAGATTTAAAATTTCCATGAAAATAGTGAGGAAAAACAGAAACAGGGTCATTTTCCAAACCGAGACATATGGAAAGAGGGGGAGAGAGAGGGATTGTTCAGTAGATTGCTGCTTTTTCCTTACTCCTCTGAGACCTGGGGTTTCAGTTGAGTCTGGTCCCTGCAGATGCTAGAAAGAGAAAAATGACTGTTAACTAAACCCAGACATGTCTACATAGATTCAGGTTGTACTGTAGGATTGTACCAGTGTGTGTCTGGAGGAGAAAGAGAACAGGGCTAAGCTTATAAAACAGCCATGTTTAAAGCCTAGTAGTTAACGTAGCTCACATTGTTTTAGCTGATATGGTTTCAGCTTGTTGAAAACCTCTATAAAACCCATCAAACTAGCCAATCGGGGTTACCTGCCTTGCTATCCACCTTATTTTTCTCGTAAGAGCAGGCGTGGCCGTCTGGAAATTTAAGGCTTCCGGAGTCATCGGCTTGCAGCTATTTTTAGCTGTACAAAACAGAATGTTTTGCAGCTTAATGTTTCAAACTGGTGTGTCTTACCATATTATTTAAATGTATAAATTATGAACACACTGGTTTGTAGTGCTTTACTGTTTTACCATTTACTGCACTTAGTTTTTCTTCTCATTATTCCCCTAGCGGTTAATTAACATAAAGTCTTGCACATTGACAGGAAACGGCTTACTACCGCATTGAAAAATAAGGTGGATAAGCTTTTCAGACTGGTCTGTTTGTTGGTTTTAGATGGATTTTGGACATTTTACAGCTGCTCAGGCATGGAGACCGCCTGCAGACCAGATAAATATCATTTTAACCAGGCTAGGAGTCAGACCATTATTAATCAGCTAAGGCTATCAAACCACCATACTGGAGGCTAGTTTAAACAGAGTTTCCGCTCTTTTCCCATCTTTTCCTCTCTCTTCTCTTCTTTAAAGTTTCAAAACTTTCTAATCATGGTTCTACTACAAATAAAACCCCAAAACATCATTATTACAGTTAGACCATGGTCACCACAAATTAACCATGGTTTTGCTATAGTTTAACCATTTTATTTGTAGTAAAACTGTGGTTATACAAATGGTAATCAATATGCCAAAATTAAATGGTTACTACACTTTTACTATAATAAAATCATGGTTCATTTTCATTAAAGGAGGCAACGAAACCACATGTAGGGCACAGATTATTCCCAATTTAATCATGAAATAACTAAATATGCTAGCAGCGCTAACAGGTGCTAACTGCTTGACATTACAAAATGAGGCAACAAAACCCCAGTTAGGGCACAGATTGTTGTCAAACTGAGATTTTGAGACTTTACTCCCAATCTAATCATGAAAGAACTTGCAAATTGTCACTAGCTAGTGAAAGAAGCATCACAGAAGCAAATAAAAGTTCCCTCAGGCCATATATAGGCCTTCATGTGTATTAACACTGTAGCTGTACCCTGTTTTAAAAAAAAATAAAAGTAACTCTGATGTGCACAGAAGCACAATAAGACCTTATTAAGCTCTCTATGGATAAAATAAACCTTTAATTATTTAGTAATCAAATTTATGAGAGAAAAAAAAACTATCAGCAGAGTACAGGACTTGTGTTGCCTGTGCCGCTGTGGAAATGAGAGATAGTTAAGGGGACTCAAGAGACCATGTGTCCTTTCGAACACTCTCTGACCTTGGCTATCGATTCCTCTGGCTTTGCCTGCCCTTCCTTAGCTGTCAGCGTAACTTTATAGCCCTTTAATGACCACTTCACCATCATCACCATGGTTGGCTGACATACCAAACACAAAATATGGGATTGAGCATGTTTCAAACAATATTCATACAGAAGGTGAGACATTGGTGTTTGCAGTGGAAGCAAGTTAACTGCTCAGTATTTCATTGCTCAGGGTTTGAAGTGCTATATAAACAGAGTGGTTGCAGACAAGCATTAAACAACACAGCTTTTCATTGATTTTGCGCTTTTGTAGTATCTAAATTCCATTACTGACATTAGTGTGCTGCTTTGTTATTAATGCATTGGGTGTTTTATTCAGTGTTTTTAATGAGGCCTTGTTTATTGATTGAGACATTTGTGCTATCGATCAGGTATGACTTGTCTGTAGTGCTTTACACTGCGAACTTCTGCTTTCTTTACTTTCTTGTCTGCAGCCTCTGTGTCTCTCACCCACTTTTTCTCTCTCACTCTCTCTGTTCCTGCTGAATTATTAAAGCATGTTTTGATTGCCAGAATGATTGGCTAAAACATTCAACAGCTAAATCTTCATGCTTTCCTCTGCATCTTTTCACAACTCTCCCTTTCTCTGCATCCATCTGCTATAAATTTCTTCAAAGTGTATTTAAAAACAACATGAAACTTGCATTGACCCAGTATGCCTTCCTGATAAATATCCATGGTCTTACATGGCATGTATGATGACATGTTAAACTCGACAAGAATATGTCATAGTCACATTAAAAAAAATACATTAAAATAAATTATTAATTTGAATAATTTTGCATCAAGACATAATTTTTTACTTAAAATAATTAAACACATTTTCCTACAAAATTCTCTATAATGTGAAATTTTTTTTATTACTAGATTGCAAAATTAATAATGCTCTTATTAAAATTTTATTCATAATTTAAGTAGTATTTGTTGTACTACCTTTATTTTTTAAAACCTACCTTTATTAATTAAAAATGCTATAAATGAATAACTATGTGACTAATTTATGCTAAATTATTATAAATGAATTAAGAAATTAAAGTAATATTTTAATATTCAATTTTTTCTAGGAAAGAAGTGCTGTATTACACTGAGAATCATCATTGAGAAAATTGAGAATAACCATGAAACAAAAATTAAAATGACTCAAAACTGTGACCAGTTGTCATAAAAATAATCTCACAATAAAATGAATCTAAATAGTCCTAAAAATACATTTATTTTTCTCTATTTATGCAAATATTTTATATATCAAGTAAAGAAAAAAAAAGCTGAAAATAACAATAATATATTTTCCTTGATTTTGAGGTGAGCTATGACTAAGACAGGTTTCTTGAGTGTGCATGATACTTTATTAATAGGCTTTCATAATCTTTTCTGAGAATTTAAATGTGACCATATATCAGAAAAGCAATCTTTTCAGAGGACGAAACTGATGTAAGTCAAGCTTGGAAACTAAGAGCAATGATGAAAGCCTCTACCGAAGCTTTCAGTGAGTCTGTTACTCCATAGATTCAGTTTTACAAGACTAAATATAGATCTTCCATGGAAATACTCCCCCGTGTCTGTAATTCCAGCACGGTGTGTGTATTTAAACATCATAAAGCAATACACCGTTGGCGTCAGAGCCATTGCTTACATAATGGACCGCATTAACTCTACATCTGCCTCTAGAGCCGTGAGGCTGCACAGGGTTTACATGCTCAGCTGTGCTCGTCTGGAGCTCTATTGTTGAGCTGAACATGAGTTCAAATAGTTTGTTTCTGTAAAGGAGTTTGTATGTTTTCTTGAACTCATTCTAAGCTTGGTTATGTTTGGAACAGCATAATAATAAAACACTATATGTATATATTTCTGCACTATGCATAGCATGCACATGGGAATTTTCTGTATGACGCAGACAATGACCTACATTTGCTAAAATGTGCAGTTTGCAGCAGATACTTTGCAGCTGACTCCACTTGACCTTCCATTTACAGTCTGACAAATAAACTAGAAGCATATCAACCGTGATTTTTGTATTTAAGAGATGATAACTTCTGAATTGTTCATGCGATGTAGTGAGGTAATGTGAAGATGTGTGTTACATGTGCATCATTGCATATTTCATATTATCTTGCAATATTAAGTAAATAAGGTAGTGAGCTATATGGTGGATGACAAGTCTCATTAAAATCAGCAAGAAAAACATGAATTATAATTTTAGTTATATAAACAAAAATAACTTTTACATTATTTCCATGACAGTTAATCACATCTAGTTGTAATCACATCTAGTTGTAGCCTACAAACATTATAAAGAATATATTATTATAATTATTATTAATATTAATTGAACAGTAATTAAAACGTAAAGTGCATTTTTAAGGCATTAAGTACACATTGTAATTTTAATACTAAATGTAATCAAAAATGTTATAAAATATGTGTTATATTAATAATTAATTGTCATATTAATACAAATATAATAATAAATGCAATCAGAGAGAATTATTTTCAATGAGATTTTTATTTTACATACTATTAAATCCATTATGTGAATTTAATAAATAGTCACTTTATTTAGTTTTTACATTTTATTATTATTATCACTTTATAATGGTGTTATATGGTGAATAACAGCTAGAAAATGTGATATTTCACATTAAAATCATGAAGAAACATGAATGAAACACATTTGTACATTTGTAAGGTATAATTTAAGTACACATCACTGTAATTTTAATACTAAATGTAATTAAAATATAAGTATAATATAAATAAGTATTATATTAATATTAACTAATTATTATATTAATACAAATATAATAATAATTGCAACCAGAGATTATTATTTTAAATTAGATTTTTATTTTGCATAATACTATAAAATCCACATGAATTTAAATAAAGGAATAAAGTCAATTATTTTATATATATATATATTTTTTTTGAGATTCACCCGTGTTCTACATCTAACAGCTATTGTATTCAATAAACATTTTTACATAATACAATAAACCAGAACTAATGACTGATGACCTTTGTTTTTGTTAATTCAAGGTCAACAACGAGAGGGAGTGAAACAGAGAGAAAAGAGGAGAATAGAATGAAAGAAAGAAAGATCAGCAGAGAGAGAGCACATCGCCTATTTTTTTTCAAGTGAAGGAGTTGGTTTTTGGCACGTTTATATGAGAGATATAAAGAGAGCGTGGAAACAGATTTTGAATAGGTCAGTAAGCGTAAAGCATGAGATTCTCTTAAGAACGGATCAAACAGCCTGCATTGGACTGTGACAGTGCAGGGACAGCTGTGTGCTGACAGTAGATTTACGTGCTATATACTTACTGACCACAGGGATTTCTTCCAGTAATCTGTGATGTGTGTGTGTGTGTGTGTGTAGCTTAGTACTGTTGTGTGTTCACAGAGGTCAATCATCTTACGAACGCATCATGACTAAGCTGCTGGTATTAAAGTCTTGAACTCGCTAAACGCAAGAAAAAAACAGAAAGCACCAAGCGATCCTTTAAAAAGACCGTGATCTCCGCTCAGATCATGACTGATGTAAAATATTATTTCCTTGATGGAGTCAACGTGCAGATCTTTCCTTTACAAGTTCCTCCTCCGTCTCTAATTCTGGCTCTGCAAAACATTCTGTAGCATCTTGGCAGTAATAATTATTATTAAATCCAATCGATCAGCCAGTGACGCATATCTTTCTGCTGGTGGGAGGAATGACTATGGCTAGCAAATAAGATACTGGCCTAGAGACAATTGTACTAAATAGAGATTTAACAGAACATTTTATAAGAAATGAAAGGAGGTTTTCTATATTTGAATCCTTTTATGTGTTTTAAGGCCTTTTGAAAATGACTCAGCCTTCTGAATTGTAATTATGATGTGAATTTATTTCAAGATTTCAGAAGCGTGCGCTTCCTCCGTGTTTGTTTATACTCTGTGTTCCCTTATAATAGGTTTATCGCAGGATTGGGAGCGACTATAAAACATTATTGTTTTAAGGAGACCGTTTTGAGAGATTAGTGCCGCCAGCCCTCATTTAACCATTTACCCCTCCACTCCATCCTTCTCATAAGATTGAGACATATCTATAGTTTTAATCCTACACTGAAAACCAGCCAAATGAGATGAAACACAAATGAGTCACATTTCTATGAACTGAATTATTGACCAGAACAAGTAAAAAATAAAGCTTCTGGCATGATAGGAGAACTTTTTAAGTTCCATTTCTAGTGATATATGGACTTATATTATTGAGCCAATCTTAAAGTATTGGCCAATAATGTTTAGCAGATTCCAAATCGGGTTCCAAATCTATTAACATTTTCAAAAATGTTTTAGTAAATATTTAAAGTATGTGTTCTTTTAATTTTGTTTAGGTCTCATTTGTCTTTATAATGTGTATAATGTCAGCTCTAAATCCATAATTGTTTCACATCTAATTAGTTAAACCAGTGGTTCTCAGCTGGTGATGAAAATTTATATTAAATTATATTAAATTGTTATATAAAATTAAATAATAATAACATGGTACTTACCATATAATTGTTCGGAATTTTAATTTTGTGTATGTCTCATTTGCCTTTATAATGTGTATCAGCAACTATAAAATCCATTCTGGTTGATTTCTAATTAACTTGTCAGATCAGGGGTTCTTAGCTGGTGATAAAATACATAAATAATGAAATACACATAATAAAAAAAAAAACCTAATATGCTACTTACCATATAATAATTGGAATCCTGAACAAAAACAGTTAAGAACCACTGACTTGGAAAACCATTTATGGTGGTTTAAAGAACCTAAAAACTTTGATCTAAAGGTGTTTATAGTGAGATTATTTTTCCTCAAAGAACCATATTGCCAACTCAAGAAACCTGTAAGGTGAAAATTAATCAATCCGTGGTGCTGCAAAGAACCTTTTTGCACTTATACATCTGGAAGCCGCGTGATTCACGCTTCAGTAATAAATTGATGTTCATGTGAATTTGCTGTGGCACTTTGCTTAAAAGAGCATTTATAGTGAGCTGATGAGCTGACAGAGCGTCTGATAATGTCTGCCGCATGTGGCCTTTCCATCTAGGAAGGATAGACGTCATATATGACATTTGGCTGTGATCTTAAGCAAGATATATGGCATAATTTATTTCCAGTTATGGACAGGTGATTTGGCAGTTGTCAGGGCCAGTTGTGTGCCAGCGGGCCCTTCTCACCCAGCTCTGAGGAAACAGATGGTCATGTGAGCTGCCAAATCACCGGATGAATGCGTATTTACAGTACCTGTATCTGCATGGAAACTCTAGAAGGTATTCTTTATCCACACTGTACTGGCTTTTTCTTATCATGTCTTGCCATATGTCATAGGTTGGACCACAAAACCAGTCTTAAGTGTCAGTTTGTCAAAATTGAGATTTATACATCTTTTGTTAGGATCAGACAATATTTGGTCGAGATAGAACTATTTGAATATCTGGAATCCGAAGGTACAAAAAAATCTAAATATTGAGAAAATCGCCATTAAATTTATCCAAATGAAGTCATTGGCAATGCAAATTACTAAACAAAAATTATGTTTTTATATATTTACAGTAGGAAATTTACTAAATATCTTCATGAAACATGATCTTTACTTAATATCCTAATGATCTTTGGCAAAAAATAAAAATATATCATTTTGACCCGTACAATGTATTTTTAGCTATTTCTACAAATATATCCAGCGAATTCAGACTGGTTTTGTGCTCCAGGTTCACATATGAAGTATGTCAGTTTCTTTCTGGGCTTCTTAATTATATACTGATAATGCGAAAATAGTTGTGCCTTTCAAACCTGTCTTGAAGCGTAAAAACACTTTCTTGAAGTGCTGAAGAGTATGCAGCAGAGAGAAGGAGAACAGAATGTGTGTGTTTTGTGTATCAGTGACTACAAGAGGCCATCATTTCCCATAGTGCCTCAGCTTGGCTTTGGTATTTATTCTGGTGCGGTGAGAGTGAGAGGTGAGTCTCATATCAACAGCTGTGCTCAACCTAGATAACACAACACATTTAAAGCACAGAAATGTCAACCAAAACACATCTGAGAGACTACACTATTATACCATGCAGATGTTCATAATTAAGGGCAGGAGCCCTTACATTCACACTTTCTGGTTGATAGATAAAAAGTGCCTAGGACTTACATTGGGGTCCGAAGGTCTGAGACCACATTGAAAACAGGATTGAAATTACAAATATGCATGTTTGGGGTCTTTTAAGATTTTTTAAAATGTTCTTTCAAAAGGAGTTTCTTTATCTAGGCTGCATATATTTGATCAAAAGGAAATTGTGAAATATTATTACAATGCAGTTTATTCCTGTGATGGCAAAGCTTAGTTTTCAGGAACCATACATCATTTTTGTGGAAACTGGTTATTGTTTTTCAGGATTATTTGATTAATTTTTTTGAAATAGATTTTTGTAAAATTATAAATGTCTTTGATTATGTGTCCTCCTTGATTTAAAAAATTTGTTTGTTTCAAAAGAAATTACTGACCTCAATAGTATGCATATACATACATACACGCATATATAAAAATAGATAAAAAATAACTGGTGGATTTTCACTAGTGGTCTCGAGCTACAATATAAATGGAGGAACCTGTATGTTGCCAGTCCTTTTCTCATCTTTCTGTTCTTCTGTTTCAGGCTCTTTTCTTATTTGTGTGAGTAAACATTTCTGGCAATGGCTGCTCTAGATTACCAAGTCCCTCTAAAGATTAAGTGAAAATCACGAGAGGATATCAGTGCCACTGAAACACACACACTCACTCACTCACACACACACACACACACTGCGGATACAGTTGAGTTAATTACTTTCCATGGATAAAGGCAAAAGCAAGATAAAACGAATGAGAAAGTGAAAGAGAGTGGTGGGGGAGAGCGAGAGAGAAGCAGCGATGATGCTTTCAGGCATTCGTTCTGTCATTTTGTTAACAGCCTGATCGATAGTGTGTCAGTGTGTCTTGTAACAGCATAACCTTAGACATATCCTTATTCACTTACATGGGAAAGCAATCAGCTACAACATGGTGCAGAGCACACAAATGCACATAAGTACATATTCAGGGTCTGATATAATCCCCTATATACAGACCTGTTGTAGCGATAAATATTAAAATAATCAGGTTCATGTTTTGTTATCCACTAAAAAATACAGCTGTCCTCAAACGTGTATGACTGCAGACCTCTCTGCATCTGCTGCTGTGGTCTCCTTGCTGGAAAAACCAGGTCAGAGCTGTCTAACTGTGTCCTAACCAGACGCTAAAGTCATGCAGTATGAGATTCTAAAATATACTGCAGTGCCATATCATAATTGTGCAAATTTCAGAATCTGACCTAAGCAACACTATGCTTCTATTCAGCACAGTTTGCATTTTAACTATATCTTTAAAATGAATTTAATTATTACATTTTAATGAGTGGCACTAAAAGCATGTCCAGTTTTGTAAAAACAGGTGAATCTGGCAACATTTTATTATGTTAATTGTTTTATGTGTTGTGGCAAATCAGAAATAAAATGACCTGTCAGTGGTGTAAATACTATGTAAATATGTAAATACTATAACTTAACCTATCCTCAATCTAATTGATAAGTTAACTTAAGCAAACATGAGATGAAAATGCATTTACTTAAGTTACCATGCATTTTAGCTTGCTTCTTCAAATGTTTGAGCTCTTTTATATTGACCAGTGTTTCATGAGAGTGCAATGCAGTACCAGGTGAGCTGCTGAGCAAGTTTACTACATCAGAAAAGCCACACTTATCAAAATTTGGTTATGTAATGTTATAATGTCAAAATGTATAGTTTCCAAGTTTTAAGGTCATTTAACTCTTTCTGCGCCAGTGTTTATTTATTTATTTATTTATTTATTTAAGTTGCCTGCCACTGCCAGCATTATTGATAATTCTCACAAAAGTTCTATGGCACCCAGAAAATTTGTTCTATAAATATCTGCAATATGTCAAAAAAAAAAGAAAAGAAAGAAAAAGAACAGAGCCTCTCCTTTGAAAAAGTTTTATTCTAAGCTTCATGCAATCTTTTTTTTATCAAAACAAGATGAAGTTTCATCAGCCTTCGACAAGTTCATGAAAATACCACCCTGACACAGAAAAGAAGATATTGTTGAATAAAGTAATTATTTTTGTTTTCTTTGCACAAAAAAGTATTTTTGTAGCTTGATAAATTTTAGGTTGAACCACTGATGACTATTTTAACAATGTCTTTACTACCTTTCGTAGTACCTTGAACGTAGTAGTTGTGTTGTTGTCTATGGAGGGTCAGAAAGCTCTCGGATTTCATCCAAAATATCTTAATTTGTGTTCCGAAGATGAACAATGGGTTTGGAACAAAATGAGGGTGAGTAATTAATGACAGAATTTAAGAGCTTCAATCAGATAGAAATATTGTTAAACATAAAAAGCTAAGCTATGTTTTACAGTAGGACTTCAGAACAAACAAACACAAAAAAACAGCTTGTGCTGAAATGCATTTAGCCTCATTGCCGTTTTTCGGTGAAGTGCTTAGCTGTGCCTTGTTAGAGCCGTTGGTGGTTTAGCCAGCTAACTGAAAACTAGCAGCACATGTTTCCCTTAGAGAGCCATAAAACCATTCAACCCCAGAGAGAGTCTCCCTCAGACCCTCAATGGACAGCTCATAAACGTATTGATCGGCAGTTAGCTGTTAACATTGATATGTTTCTAATGCTATCTTCTTTGACTCCATCACCTCATTAGCTTAGATGCTAATGCTTACCCATGCATAGCTAGGATGAATGCTAGGATAAATGGTGGCACAACATACTTTAACATAAACCTTGCTTCAGCTAAACAGTCAAAGTAACAAAAAACTACATTTTCTCTTACAGGTTGTTATCAGTGACAAATACAATTAGCAAAATCACTTTATAATAGCAAATATTGCTGATCCCAGCTTAGCACTTTTCCACAGAATAATCCAATCACTCTTATTCTCAAGATGTATAAATGTAGCTCACTTTCAGCAAACAGGGTCCACATACGCAGGTGTCTGAATATGTCCCTCGATTCTGGAAAAAGAGTCCAGAGGTGAAACAGAGAGGGGACGTTTTATGTAAAGCTGCTTTGTTTTATGCAGGATGAGGGTAGTGCTCTGTGGTCCTTTTGAATAATGCAGAGACGGGCTGAGCCCTCTGGTCTGTCATGGAAAGGCATAGGGGGATGTGATTAAAGATTTATACCCTCTTGGCCACTAGAGAGAGTCCACCCTGTGGTCTAACTTGGCTGAGGTCCTTTGTACTCCTGTCAGTAGGGTCATATATGTCCTATGAAGAAGACAGAGAGGACAGGGGCCCTGAATAATACAGATGTGAGGCACTGAAGTGGCCAATCGCAGCAGAGCTTCCTACCTAGTGTCTGGGTCGAGAATGCTTCTGGTGTTTAGTTTAAAGTAATTTTGTCTGCTAGTTTTACACAGAAAAGTATGAAAAGTTGTTTGACGAATATAATTAATATGATGAAAGATGAATATCAGTAGCATTTTTATGCTTTGTCGGTACCGAAGTCTATTCTGTTGCAATATATATAATGTAAGTGACAAATGCATCTGGAAAGGGTATTGCTGTAATTGTGCTGATAATTGTAAACGTTTGTTTAAGCATTTAGCAGGCTTTTAATATAATAAAAAATGAAAAGATACAAGATATGAAAAACAGAAAAAAAGCAAAAAATATATACATATGTGTATTCAGTTTAACTTACTAATTATTTGTGTTTATTTGTATTTCATTATTTATTTTTAAATGTATTATTTTCTATGTCATGCATTTATTTATATTTTCTTTGGGATACACATTATGGGCTGGAAATGTATCAATTCATTCCTTCCTTCCTTCATTCGTTTATTCATTCATTCATTCAGATTAGATAAAGATTAGATAAAAATCTATAAATCTTTACTGAAACTGCTACTTTAATTTCCAATAACATATTTGGTGATTAAAATAATAATAATAATACAAATCTAAATGAAAAATGTAAATATTGCCTTATATATCAATATTACCAATTGATATACATTTTTACTAAAATAAGTAAAACTAAAATCAAAATAAAATATACATTTATAACTCGATTTTTCAGCAAGTTGATATGATTCTTTAGGGTTTTCATGAAAAGTCTATAACATACTTTGGTTAAAATTTCTCAGTGGTAGTATAAAAAAACCACCCTTTTTACAGTGTCAAAATCCAAGTATAGGTCTCTGCAGGAAAGTAATGGGAGTTACCAGATGAGGGTGTTTTTACACTATGATAGCTGATTGGTTGATGTCATAGTGACGTTAGGTTTAGGGGTGGGGTTGGGTAAGGGGGATCATTCAGATTGCATGATCTAGAAACACCCAGCAGTTTGAGAACACCCACAAGGTGATAAACACCCACTTTTGCTCTGCAGAGACCTAAGTCTCTCAAAATCAGCTCTGTTTTCAGCAAGTTAGTCCATGTTGCTTTAAATGCTAATGAGCTCTGCTGACCCCGCCCCTCTCTTCCATGAGGTGATAAGCAAAATGTAAACTTCAGCTGCGAAACTTGCTAACTAGTAAAGATGCACCGAAATGAAAATTCTGCGCCGAAACCGAAAATTTAGGATGCACTTGGCCGAAAACCGAAACTGAAGCCGAAAATGGCTTCTTTTAAAAACGTATATATATATTGCTTGGATTTAATGGATCTGAATTGAAAAATCACAATATAATAATCAAACTTTTATTAACAGTTACATAACAAAACATAAAATATTTTTTACAATAAATATAAATAATAATTATTCTTCAAGTTTTATGTTCCATCAAATAAAATAGTTTTTTAAAAATTGTGCAAAAAAATCCACAATTTTGGAGATTTTTGCAGAACAAATGTTACATATTGCAACTTTGGTGTCCTCTCGTATAGGGCTGTCACTTTTGTGAAAAAAAAATCCTGTTCGATTTTTGAGACATAGGCAAAGTGTTCATTGAATCGTTAGTAAATTGCCTATATTTGGCGTTGATCCGTTTTTCAACGCCAAATATAGGCAAATCCACCGACAACTAAACAGGCATTAGGGCGAACGTAAAGAGGGCGCTTGAGACGCGCACAAGTCAGCAATGTGGACTGCCATAACATCAATGAAAAACATTACTGAAGGCTACATTGATATTATGCACTAATAGGCTCTGTGTGTGTGTGTGTGTGTGTGTGTGTGTGTGTGTCAGAACCTGCAGTTGCTGTGTGACGCGCGTTCGCTGCGAGCGTATAGTGACGAGCTGGACGCGCTCCGAGAGAAGGCCGTTAAAATCGATTCCCTGTTTTCGTTTTCGAAACTTGTGTTGGTTGGTCCGATCGATTGTGCAGCTTTTGTGACAAGCTTTTTTTGATTGTGACAGCCCTTTGACATGCTTAATCTTTGATAGGCAGACGCGTGATAACAGCTCGACCGTGAGTGAAACCTAAGCGCTTGCGCACGGATGGGAGGGGCGGGTGACATTAATTTTCGGTTTACGTTTTCGGTTGTTGTTTTTATTTCGGCCCGAAACCGATAATGCCATTTCGGCCGAAAATTTTCGGCGGCCGAAATTTCGGTGCACCCCTACTAACTAGCATATATTAGGAAAAGCGATTTTCAAAGATTCATAAAAAACCCTTACACACTTCTGTAGATGAAGCTGGATCCCGAATGATTCGTGTGAACATAAACACATTTAGGCAGATTGGAGATCGGCGCATTCCCTTCAAAACTAAAGTAACATTAATCCTCTGTGTCTTCAGCGGCTCAGATGTCGGGACAGAGTAAATGACGACTGTTATGTTCATTATTACATACAACAACAGAACACCTCAATCGCTTAGGAGACATTCTTAAGATAAGATAATACTGCCTTGTCAAGCAACTATCGTGGGAGGGGCATGTACAGAACTACGTAATTCTGACAAGAATCTCAGAACAGCCTGATTTGAGAAAGGGGATTTTAAAATAGCTACTGGGTGGATTTTTATCATTATAGGGTGGATGTGTACACACACTTCTAACACACATTTATGTTCAAACAACATGTAAAGTGAATTTTGCATCTGATGGCCCCTTTAAAGTTGAATAGAAATCTTTGAAAAACTACTAAACATGACAAAAGTATATAGCAAAAATGCTAAAACTTAAACTAAAACAAATATACTAATAAAAGCTCATTTAAAATATGAATTCATACTATGGTAGTTCATAAATAATAAAAAATAATGATAATATAGACCAAAGAGTGATACACAGACTGTTTCTAACCAGACCATGGACAACCCCGACGAACTCACCACAATCTCCCAAAAAATAAAAAAATAAAATAAAATAAAAAAATGAATGAAAAATGGCCAATTCTGTTCATATTTGCATTTATTATTATTATATGCTTTGAGAAACATACTTTTTTTCAGTGTAGTTAGTGGAGCGACAAACAGTTAAACTTAGCTAGAAGAGATGCATAGTGTGACGAGTGGGGCGGGGCCGAGAGACGTGGGAACAGGAGCGAGGCCGGTGGAGTAATTGGAAATGAGCGACACCTGGTCGACCCATCGGTCTCGAGTCCCACGGAGGAGATGGAAGGATATAAAACTGGAGTGACGACAGTGAAGGACGAGAGAGGACCAGGCCTGGACTTTATTTTGTGTTTGCTTTTATTTGTGCGCAACAGTCGTCTGCGAAGGGCTGTTGCGCTGTTTTGTGTTTATTTTAATTATTAAAGTTTCATTTGATTGTCCGCCGGTTCCCGCCTCCTTCTTCCCGATGAATATGAAGTTTGTATCGTTACACATAGGTTGACTTCTGAAGTATTTTGACTGAAGTTGGTGGACCGTGGAAGCCTTGTTAGTGAATAGGGAATAGCCTAATATGGAGCAAAATTCAACAGAAGGGCCCTAATACCCTTAACCTCTAGCCATCCTCGAACTCCTCAGCCTCTATAGCCCTTACGCAGCATATGCTGATGGATTTCTTAAAGTAACAATTTTTCACCTGTCGGTTGTGATTCAGATCCAAGGCTGAGGACGCGTGTCAGTGCTGCACTCTGCTCCTCTACCTCAGCCTCACATCCATCCAATGGACAGATTTAGGGCTGGGAACCAGCCTGCACATCTTCTCAAAATAACACTCTGCCCTTTTCACACAAAATCTGCTCCTTTCCTCCCCAACCATTACTGAGGGCCCACCTCTGAAAACACACACACTCTTGTAATGGAAACAATGGCCACTAGCTGCCTCAAGCCTTGAGAGATAACGAGAGCGAGCATGGTTTGGGAAGGTTAGATGTGGTATCGATCAGTTCTCTCGGTCTGAGACTTTTTACCACGCTAGAGTAATTGAGGATGAAGCAGGCGAAACATGGTGCTTTCACCGGCCACATCACCAGCTGTAGTGCGCTAATGGAAAGGCAGCTGCTCTTGTCAGGGCTTTCCTCCAAGTGTCCTAAGCACAGAATACTGAACAGTAAGTTGAGAATGTCTCATATACACATTCTATTTTCCCTTGAACCAAATCCAATTTTTCATCAAGCTAGGATTAGTTTCTCCCTAAAAATTAAAATTCATCATTTACTCACCCCCTCATTCTGTTTTGAAACCCGCATACATTTCTTTCTTCAGTTGAACACAAAAGGAGATGTTCAGAAAAATGTATACTCTGCTCTTTACAGTGGCATTTTTTACATTTACATTTGTGTTTATAAATTTGAACTTTATCTGAGTTTTAGGTAATGGCAAAGGTAATCTAAAATTAGCATGTACAATTAAATATCCATTATAATAAAAGTAATTATTTGTACATTTATTTAATATATTATCTGCTAAATACAACTATAAGGATATTATAAAAATTACAAATATTTTATTTTACAAAGCATTTTCTGTAAAGCTAAACAAATACATTTTATTGACATTATGCATATATTTTATATTTTAATTAAATATATATATATATTTCATCTTCCACGCCAAATCTATGATGACATCCATTTCACATTTACTGTATGGAAAAGAGCAGCGTAAACATTCTGCCCTACTTTAGTGGCCTATAGAAGAAAGCAAGATTTGGAATGCCATGAAGCTGAGTAGATGATGTCAGAATTGTCATTTTTGACCGGGTATGCAGAGCTACATATTTATTTGATCAAATAATTGTTTTCTATTCAGAGTCACCATGAACGATTAATGGCCATATGTGAACTGACACTGAATGAACAGATGAATTCCAAGGGCTGTGAATCAGACATAAAGGAGGTGACCTTGTCAAATCATCAAAGTTGAAAAAAAGACATACAGCATCTAGTGACATTCTGTGGTTTGTGTAGAGTCCCATCTCTGATTCAGCATTCGATTGTTGGTATTTGGGAAGAATCATCCATCTTTCAGTAAAAGTCTTTGCTCTTATCAAACGTCAGATATAAATAAATCAAGCCCACGCACTGACTGTCCTGTCTGCCATTTTTAACACTAGAAAACTGGCATACTTAATCATGACACGACAAACGATCCATTGTGGATGGTGATGCCGTCGTGTGTCCTTGCAGGTTCGATAGATTCAGATAATACTGCCATGCAGTTGCTGTACTCTTTCACATGGCCATTCAATTAGCCAGTTAAACGCTCTGGCAGCTCTCATTGCCACCCAACATGCAGAAATCGGAACAAACTTTTTTTTTTTATTCAATGCATCAAATATTGCCCAAGGGCCTCATGAGCTTGTGCAAAATGAGCTTGTTGGTGGGTCTGCTGTTAAAGATGAAAGGAATAGTTTACTCACTGTCATCTGTCAGCATTCATGACTTTCTTTCTTCTGTAGAACAGGAACAATTAATTTGGGAAGAATATCATGTCCACTCTAGTCGGTGATAGATAGATAGATAGATAGATAGATAGATAGATAGATAGAATAACTGACAGACAAAACAATAAATGGATAGACAGAAATATGCCACAGTACGCCACCTATGCTATATAAATATGTATTTGGTTTATATATTTCATTGCATTTAATCAGTCAATTTTTGTGGACCAGAGAACATAATTTTCCATAATGCATTACCTGTGTTAGGTTTCTTTGAATTTCAGTCAGTCCAGATGTAATAAGCACTGCATTCCCACTGTTACAAAGTTGCTGTAGGTGCAGAGAAGGCAATAAAGTAAGGATTTCTGATGAGTCACACAGCAGTAGAGGATCATGGGAAAAGGGCAGAGGACACTTGGCTGGAGATAGGAGCATGGAGGGAGATTTCTGCAAACAAGGAAATTGAGCACTGAAGTGGGAATATTGCTGCACAGAACCTGCAGCTGGTGTTTCCATGTATATGAATGATATATACCACAACCGCTCTTTCAGAGGTGCCAGCCCTGCCACCCGCTGTGAGACCTGAAACATCCTGATCACGGATGCGGAGCTCCTATAGGTCCATTGTTCTAGCCAGCGAGCTCCCTCACAGCGAGGAAGAGAGAAAAACCGCAAGTTTTCCTCTATTACCCCCTGTACTCCGGCCGCAATCATCCTAGCATTCAGCCGTGAACGGGGCAGAGGGGTTGTCTGCTCCAGCAGCGCAGGCCAGGAGGGTAAAAACTATAGAGCAGAGGTGCACAAAATGAGCAACACAGAAAATTCACTTGTGGGTACAGTAACAAGCACAAACCCTCTCAGAGGAGGCATATTAAGCCAGGAACATTTCTCATGTGATGGAATAACGTGTGGCGAATGCATACCTCATGAATATTAATTATGTTTGCATAAATAAATAATTGAACATAACATGATCTTTCATTATATGTATATATGTATATTATATATTTTATATTTTAGTATATATGTATATATATTAATTTTAGAATATTTAATCAAGTACAGAAGAAAACTGCAGAATAAATAACGGGGTTGCATATTTAGAGTAAATGAAGCTAATATTCAATAGAGGTTATATGATTTGGGACCAAATGTTGATTTATTTGAGTTATTTATATTTCTCTTAAACTATGCAAGAAACATCTCATGGATGCACTGGGACACATCTTCAGTGATGTATCCTGGGATCATTGGGTGTTTCGGGTCTCGCAACATCCTACACCCTCGCCCAGGCAACCCAGCCGGGGTTGATCAAGCCCCGACTTGCGTCCCAGTAGCAGACCACGGATCAGCCCTCTTAATCCAAAGCCACCTTGTAGCTTTTTCTGCGGCTTCGCTTGCAGATTGAATGGCCCTCTTCTTGGCCGCCCCTGTCAGACCCAAACGGCTAAGGACTTTGCAATGTGAACACCCTGCAAAGCCTCTACAGCCGACTTCTATAGGCTCATAGAAGGTTTTCCAGCCTCTCTTCCTGCACTCCTCCACCAGTTCCTGGTACTTAGCGCGTTTCCTCTCATTGGCTTCCTCAATACGCTCTTCCCATGGCACCGTAAGTTCCAGCATGATCAGATGTTTTGAAGCCTCGGAAGTAATTATCATGTCTGGGCGGAGACTTGTGGTTGCAATATGCTGAGGGAACCTCAGCTGTCTTCCAAGGTCAACCTGCAGCTGCCAGTCAGAGGCTTTGTGGAGGGGGCCTGTTGTTAATTGTGGACGCGCCAGGGGTTTCTCTCCAGCTTTGATGAAGAGGACTGCCTTCTTTGGAGCATGATGGTGTTTGCTTGTGCTAATGGCTGAGGCTACACTCTCAGCAATTGCCTTAAGCACCTGGTCGTGGTGCCAGCGATAGCGACCATCTGCCAGAGTCTTTGGGCAGCTGCTGAGGAGATGTTCTAGGGAGCCTCCTCCAGAGCAAAGAAGGCAGAAAGGTGTTTCACTCTTCCCCCAGACATGGAGGTTCGCTGGGCTTGGCAGGGCATCGTAGACTGCTTGTACCAGGAAACGGACCCGATGGAAATCTGCCTGCAAGATGTTTGCCCAGGTAATCCTGCGCTGCAGTGTACTCTCCCACCTTGTCCATGCTCCCTGCTGCCGGAGTCCCACAACCCTGCTCACTCGCTCTTCCTCTACGCATGCTCGGACCTCTTCCTGGAGTAGATGGTGTCTTTCCTTGCCACGGACCTGGCTGACCAAAATCTTCGGGATGTAGCCCAAGCCCACTCTGCCTGTTGCCACGGTGCCCACCAATGCCTTTTGTCTTAGGCGTGACTCTGCCACCTCCACTGCTTTACCAGCCTTCCACTTCCTTCCTGTCCTCACCTCAATGCCGGCTGATGACACTTTGCAGTCTCTGGAATCCCTGTACTGTAGGGCTTCTCTGGTGCGTACCACCATAAATTCTTCAGTGAATTTATGTTACTTGTCCCATACAGTGCAGCGCTGGTAAGACTGCGTGGAAGCCCTAGCCATTTCCGAAGAAAGCCACTGATCTTCCTTTTCTAGGGACTCAACTGTTGTCATCGGGACTGCATAGACCAGCAGGGGCCACAGAGCTCGGGGCAGGATGGAATGCTGGTAGATCCAGGCTTTAAATCTACCAGGCAGACCGGACTTATCAACCTTGGTGAGCCAAGCTCCAAGTTCTTTGTTGAACTTCTGGATGGCGGCAGAGTCTTTCAGGCTGGAGTCAAAAAGCTTCTCCAAACTCTTGACGGGTTGCTCTGTGATGGTTGGTATGACAGCTCCTGAGATGGAAAAACGGAACTTGTCAATCACTTTCCCCCTCTTCAGCACCATGGACCTTGACTTGGAGTGCTTGAAACTCATCCTTGCCCAGGTGATGAGTCTCTCAAGTCCTTGTAGGATCCACCTGTTCCCTGGGACTGATGTTGTTGTAATGGTCAGGTCATCCATATAGGCTCTTATAGGGGGCTGTCGTATACCTGACTTGGTTAGGGGTCCCCTACATTCCACCTCGGCTGACTTCACCAACATGTTCATGGCAAGAGCAAAAAGAATAACAGAGATGGTGCAGCCTGTTATTATTCCTTTTCCAATGCGATGCCAGTCTGATGTTTCTGACCCAGAAGTGACCCGCATCCTGAAATTATTGTAGTAATCCAGGATCAAATCCTTGATCTTACTGGGAACATGATGGAGGTGTAGAGCGAGCTCGACCAGTTTGTGCGGTATGGACCCATAGGCGTTGGCCAGGTCCAACCACAGGACAGCTAGGTCGCCTTAAATTAAACAAAAAAATTGTTTTTACATTTTTCCTACAGCAACAGAGTGAATGAATGGGCTTGAGACAAACGCAACACTACAATTTGAGGACAGTGTGAAAAAAAATATTAATTAGAAATTAAAGTAAATTAAATTAGTCTAATTAAAAATTTATGAAATTAAAGATTTTGTAATGAAAATAAAATCATGGCACATGCATAGCATATGAAAATTAATTAGGTATGCAAAAAATTTATTTAACATGATTTTTCACTATATATATATATATATATATATATATATATATATATATATATATATATATATATATATATATATATATATATATATATATATATATATATATATATATAATTCATTTAATAAAAATTAATTAAATAAATAAAAAACTGCAGAATGGGTAACAGGGTTGCAAATTTAGATTAAAAGAAGCTGTTACTCAGTAGAGCCTGTCTAGTTTAGGACCATGAAATGTCAGTTGATATTTTTGAATAACATATTTTCCATGAATTAAACACAAATATTTATTAATTAATTTCTTACAGTAACCTGGTAACAGGGTTGAACAATTGGGCTAGATGAACTCAAATTTGTGTAAAAATTAAGTACATGTAAGATTTATTCTTTTTTTTGTAATGAAATTATTGATTATATTAACATTACTATATAGACAGACTCATGTATAGCTCATGAATATTAATTAGGTATGCGCATATAATTTAACATTAACTTTAACTGTTTTTTGGTAAATAGTTTTGTCAGTAGTAGAGGAATGCAAACTTAAATAAGCAGTAATAAAATGAAAAATGTGTAAAATGGTCTTGAAATGATCAACATATTTTTAACACAGTTTTTGCTATAAAATGTATTAACATAAACGCCTTTTAAAAGACTGTCAGAATATAGGTACTGCTGTTCACATTAGCGCTACCTGCATTAAGTATGTGTTGAAGGGAGGGAGAGAGTATAATTTACAGCTGGGCTGTGTGATATTAGCAGTTTCGCCCCATGATAACCCTCTTTAGTTGCAGACAAGACAGGAGTTTGAGCAGCAGGGTGTGCTAATTACAGGTTTGAATTAAACGAGCCCCGCTGAGACTAAAGCCCCCGCTTTCTCTCTAGCCTTTCACATTCTATTTTTTTCTCTGTTTATGTCATTTACCTTCCTTTTTGCTTTGTTCGTTCCACACTGGTTCGTTCAACCCTTTCCTTCTTTTCCAACTCTTGCAAAATCATCAGCGGTCTCTCCCAGAATAGAAAAGCCATTACTTACATTTAAAGCTCAAGTAATACATTGTGAAAATCGCAGGCAGGCAGATTTGGATTAACCTCGGCTTTCCGTACATCAAAAGAAAAATGCTGTCTCCCAGCGGTCGCGTTCAAGTTATGTGCCAGAAAGAAGGGGAAAAAACATATTTCAGAGCCATTTTTTTTGCATTAAATTGCTTTTCTGGTTGATTCTCGAGAGTCAAGCTGCTTTTCATGGCTCTACCAAAGATGTGCAGTCACAGGCCAAAAGTTCAGCAAGTTGTTTTCTGAAACAGCACATTCACACTGCGTCACGCTCAGACTGTGTGTGTGTAGATGAGTTGAAGTCTGGAAGACTGGAACAATATGAGAAAGGGGCAGAGAGAGAAGACAGATAAATCACAAATAGAGACATCTGTCTGTCTATCTGCAGGGTACTAAACTGTACAGTCTGTACTTTTTATTTTTATTTAAGGTTTAGAAAAATGTACAAAGATGTATTTATAACAAGATATATAAGATGTATTATAATAAGATCTCTCTCTCTCTCTCTCTCTCTCTCTCTCTTGAAAAATGGGGACATGGGTTATGTCCTCATAAGTCACCCTCTCCTTGTAATACCTGTGTCATACCCATGTCATTATACAGAGTTGTGTCCTGATATGTCACAAAAACAAGAGCACACACACACACACGCGCGCACACGCGCACACACACACACACACACACACACACACACACACATATATATATATATATATATATATATATATATATATATATATATATATATATATATATATATATATATATATATATATACCAATATTTATATATTAGTTTATATATTAAAAGGGGTCTTATGATGCTTTTTTAAAAATCATTATTTTGTGTATTTGTTGTAACAGAATATGTTGACATGCTTTAATGTTCAAAAAACATTATTTTTCAAATACTATACATTACTGTAGGTCCTCTATGCCCCACCTCTCTCAAACACGTTGTTTTCTACAAAGTCCCTCCTTCCGACAAGTGCAGTCTGCTCTGATTGGCCAACTGACACAGTGCATTGTGAATGGTCGAACACTGCACGCACTCGTCGGAAATGTAACACCCCTTTCCATAATCGCAAGCTTCATCTTTCAAAATAAATGTAAAGACAGTCAATTATTTCCTTAGTTTTACCATCAGTTCAAGCCCGCACACACAAAAGCACACAATGCACAAAACTCCACATTTGAACATTCAGTAGCAAATAATTAAACTAATAACAAAACATACTTACAGTAGCTGATTCAGAAGTGCCAGATTGTAATAGTAAAGTCAGAGTTTACTCCTCTTCTAGGTACATAAAACGGTCATCCATAAAATGCGTTGCTGTTCTGTTGTGAGTAAACTTAGTAAAGATTCCTAAATGCATCTACTTTCAGAAGGATAACATAAAGTGCTTTTGCTTTCGTCTAGATACACACAGCATCTCCCTGACATGACTGCACTAACTGCGGTTACTGAAACCACACCTTCTTTCTTTGCCTAAACATTGGGGCAGCATTACGCAAATATTTCCACATAGTGACGTAGACATGGGGGGTGTGTTTGAATGAGACATTTTAAGGGGGCATGGCAGAGTCTTAACTTTGATAAAGAATATCTCTTTGGATTTGAGATTTTTGTCTTTGCAACTTCACAGATCTTTTTTATGCACCAGGAGCTTGTAACACTCCAAAGAGAGAGAAAAAAAAGGAAAGTGCATCATATGACCCCTTTAATGATTATTTCTCAGAAACTGAACAATAAATTTGTTTTTTAATTTTTATCGTACAGTAAGTTTGGTAACAGAGTTGAATGGCTGGGCTTAACAAACACGTGCAGTGTTGGTTAAGTATACCAAAGCCTTGTAGTTCGGGACCAAATGTTGGTTTACAGTTATTTTAACTATAGTTATTTCTAACTTATATTTCTTATGAAAAAAAAAAAATATATATATATATATACAGTATATATATATATATATTTGTTTAGTTTTTTCTACTTGGGTAACGGGGATGAAGAGTTGCAGATGCAACACTACAATTTATGCAAATGATGCAACACTACAATTTACACAAATGTGAAAATTATTGAAAAATAAGATTTTTGTATCGAATATCATATCGTTTAAACATTGATCTATTTTATATATTGTTTCAGACATTAAATAATATAAATTAAATAAATTACTAAATAATTATATAACTAGTGTTATGTATTATAAAAAATAACAGTAATAATATAATACACATTAAAAAAAATGCAAAATAGAAGCATCTCCACTAGTAGTCTTTTTTGGATATCATTGTAGATAGTAAGTCATAATTTAATTAATTAATCAGTCAAAAAGACCCTCTGGGATTTGAGGGTTGGACCTTTTGCCTGGAGAAACGAAGCGAGACAAAGCTATAGAACGCATCACAAACAGCCTAGGGTTTGCAGATGAGACCAGATAGTTTCATGCTGACTGCAGAGAAAGAGGGAGGGAAAGCACATTGTGGGGGTAGCTGTATTATTTGCAACATTAGAAATGTGCATATCCTCAACTTCATTACAAAGTACGTGGGTGTTAAGTGTGCAATCTTATCTGACCCGGACAGCTATAACAGACTCCCACTGCCACTAAACATGTGTGTGTGTGTGTTTGTGTGTGATGAGGCGTGCGCGTGAGAAAAACAGAGCTGCTTCTTTTGTAAATATTATGTTCAAATACTCTAAATCTCCTGCCTTTATTCTCAACCGCAGAACATGATGATGATTTGCTTCCTATTCGAATCTGGTTGATATATTTAATCTATTTTTGATGACTTAGATCACTGAAGAGACATTGATCTTTAAAAGAAAATCATTTGTTTTCAATCCCTTTCTATCTGCTTAAACCCTTACGATATGTTTTTCTATTTGCACACATGAGATATCAAACCGTCCTTTTATTAATTCCCATCTCTGAGGGAGCAGCTGTAATCTACATGATCTTCTTAGCTACCTTGGGTCTGCAGCAGCAGTATCAAGGATGCAGAGCAGATCCGACAGCTCAAATGAGCATCCTCATGGGCTGTGAATCCCACAGCTGTCTGCCGTCCCAAAATCCTGTATTAATCAGCGCCTGAAATTGAGAAAATCCTGTTGAAGCAGCGTATTAGCTCTTCCTGGAGCTGTCCTTGGTGCTGATGTTTCACCATTGCATTCACTGCTCAGTATGAAGGACTAGTATAATGAGAAGTGCTATATTTCACTGTTTCTGCAGAAATAGAAGAGACCTGTTGCTGTATTAGTCACTAGAAGCTGTCGGTGGTATTGAAGTTTTTAAGGCAGTGCTGTTATTGATATTCATTTTTTAATGGTTTTATTCTTATTTGGGTTGAAATCATAATTTATTTTATTTTTGAAATTGACATCATTTCAATAATTATTTACCAATGTTGTAACATCTTAAAGTTGTTGCTGATAACTGATAAATGGGAGATATAAACATTTTATACAGGTTTTTTTCTGAATACATGAAAAATGAAACACTAAAAACAAACTATTTTGAAACGCATAATAATTATAATAATAATAATAAAAATGAACATACAATTATCTTAAAAGGTGGTGATTAAATTAAACTATTAAGATCTATCAACTGTTTTGCAGTTATGTTTGAAAGTATGACGTAATGTGAAAGACTGGCAGAGTTTAATGGACAGTCAATAACAGCTCCCTCCTGACTGTAACCCTGCATGAGCTGCTAAACCTGAATCCACCACGGCCTACACCACTCAAGGATCCCGATGTGTAAATCATGTACCCACACAAAGGCAAATGAGCCTGTTAAAGGGAGAGAGAACACACTAGTTAGGCTGTGTATTGAGTTGGTCCCTCAGGGAGAAGCAGGAGGGGTGATGTGACAGGCCCGCTGAGGCAGGGTGGATCAGGGTCAGCAGTGCTGCTATCGACAGGAACATTACGGATCAGAAAGAAGCCATTATGGAGAATGGGGGTCTAGGAAAAGTAATGCCACAAGAACTATCTCTGTAATAATAGGGTGGAGGAAAAACACAGAAAATAGCAACAGAGACAAAGAGGAAGATAACAAATTGTGATCTAGAGGAGGAGAAGAAGAGATTGGAAGAGTGGAAACACTAGTCAATGAGAGACTAGGGAGTGAGAGCACAATTAAGGACCTTGTGCAACTTTAATTTACTCTATGAATGTACTCCATTCACATAAAGCCACATAATGCTACTATAAAATAAAATAATAGGGAATACAGGGAATTGTGCTAACAAAAAAGAAAAGAAAAAATAGATTTAAACAATGGCAAGCATATAAAATGGTGCTCTAAAAGTTGTTACTTTATAAATATATAAAATAAGGAGCTTAGCCACTACTATTACCACTACTAAATAGTTTGAAACAGACTAGAAAACCAAATAAAATAATAGTATAAAGGATTTATGTATGTATGTATGTATTTATTTTTGTCTACTGTAATAATTAAAAAATGTTTTTATATATCTGTGCAATACCAGCATGGTATTACTGGTGTAATAAAATGGTATACATTTTCAAATGAAAATGTTGACAAATGAAAACGAATTTGTTGTTCTGTAGCATATGCAGCAAAAATATCTAAGATATGTTATTTAATTATATATATGAAATGATGTTATGTTATGACTTAGACATTTTTACATATATTAACAATATTATTTATTTTAATATTAATTGGCGGCCCACCTGCAATACCACCGCAACCGCGAATACCGGCCGCGGACCACAGGTTGAAAACCACTGATCTAGAGCTTCTGTTCTGACCCTTTTAAAATGTTTCTGCTCTGTGCCAATTTTATTTTCTGAACACCTTTGTGCAGGCTGTGTTAAAATAATTAAGGTTAGCCTGACTCTCTCTCTAATGTGGACATGAAATGCAATTATAACTTGCCTTTAGCTCCGTTGTGGCTTCTGCTGGCATTTAAACAGCTGTTGTAAGAGACAGGTGAGATTGTGAGGTGAAGGACTGGACAGGTGCATTTAGCTTGCAGCTGAGGTCTACTAAAGCTAGCCTCTTATGCTTACGGCGTGACCTATTTCTGTCAGTTTCTGAGAAAAACAGTGTCTAGATTTTAAAGGAGAAAGTTTTTTTTTTTTACTTAAAAGCCATTTAAACTGGACACATACTGTGTGTTTGCTGCTTCATCTGCAAATTTCTAAAGCCCAGTGCCAGAGCCCAAGCAATGGATTATGGGAGTTGCCAATGATCTTATGAAAGAATGTCACATTCTGCTTACTAAGGGCACAAGAGTCCGTGTTTCTTGAACAGATGTTGTTTAATAGGGGCTTAGCTTGTGTAAACACGTCCTCTGGCCGCAAAGTGCGTCTATTGAGTCGTTTGCATTGGACTGATGTGTAGACGCTTCCACTGCTGTGTGTTTATCTCATCCTAATGTGGGTTTTGCAGTAAGAACAGCAAAAAACGAGATCTATATGCTCAGAGAGGAAGATAACAGTATCTCATTCTGCAAAGCTTGTATAACAAACCAAAGCCTCCAAACAGGTTCTTGACATAATTTAAGCTTGTTTCAATTTTTAGGGCTTGTGTACTGTTGGAAAATACATTAAAATAAAAAATGGCTCTTAAGCTAACTCGACAATTGATGAAGGTGCATTATTATGAGAGGAATAAACAAAAGTTCACTCATAAAATGAAAATCTGTCATGATTTATTCTGCAGAACACAAGCAGCATTATTGAGGGCAATATGGATCTCTTGTGTCGATGTTGTTGTTTTTAAAATAAATACACAAAAGAAACACTAGGGTGCAGATATATGGCCAAATTGTGATTTTAGGTGAACTATTCCTTAAAGTACTTATTTTTTCCTGTAGTCATATTTTCCATTGCATCAAGCTGTGGTGCTCATATGGGTGATTTGAGTTCAAATCCAGCTGTCAACGCTTCCTGATATCCATCCCCTCCATTATTTCTTGGCCAAAAATTACTACAATGCAAAGAAAGACAAATACTAAAGAACTGCTGTGAATACAGTAAAACACGTCTTTGATTGTCTCCAACTTCGTCTACTGTTTGAAGGGTTAGTTTACCCAGATTGCAAAATAATGTAATTAATAACTTACCCTCATGGTGTTTCAAACCCGTAAAACCTCCATTTATCTTTGGAACACAGTTTAAGATATTTTAGATTTAGTCCGAGAGCTCTCAGTCCCTCCATTGAAACTGTGTGTACGGTCTACTGTCCATGTCCAGAAAGGTAAGAAAAACATCATCAAAGTAGTCCATGTGACATCAGAGGGTCGGTTAGAATTTTTTGAAGCATCGAAAATACATTTTGGTCAAAAAATAGCAAAAACAACGACTTTATTCAGCATTGTCTTCTCTTCCGTGTCTGTTGTGTGAGAGAGTTCGAAACAAAGCAGCTGGATATCCGATTCGCAAACGAATCATTCAGTTCACCAAATCGAACTGAATTATTATAAGTGTAGTATAAGTGTATAGTCAAAGACGTAGACTTTCAAAGTATACTTTATTAGATAGTGTGCTCAAATGCAGACGGTTGACACATGTGCGCAAGTTTTGACCGATAAATTTGTCTTTGTACTATAGTTAAACTAAAGTTGCAGCTTAACTAACTTAAAATCTAACTTGCTCTCTCACGCTTGTCAATGTAGGCATCTTTTTTTCAGACTTTTTTTTTTAAATTGCTATTCAAGTGACAAAATTTGCATCACATGCGCTGTAAATGGATGCTCACATACACTTAAAAAATTAAGTACAACTCTATAAATGATGCTTCAATAAACTCTGCCCCTTTGTAACTGTAGCTTATTAAGATAGACTTTATGGAACATCCTATGTGAATGAATGAATAGCAATGAATAGTAATTTAAAATAATAGAAGTTTTGTGAGCAGCACAGTTTCTGTGGCAACAGTTGCTAAGGTAAGATTGGTCAGTATTGCTTTTAAAAAGATACTCCACCCAAAAATGTCATGTCATTCCAAACCTGTTTTATCTCTACACTCTTAAAAAAACAAAGGTTTCTTTTTTGGCAGTGATGGTTCAATGAAGAACCTTCAACATCCATGGAACCTTTCCATTCCCCAACCATGGAAAAATGCTCTACCCGAAGAACATTAAAATACTCTTCATCCTAAGAAAAACATGGTTCTTTTAAGAATGGTTCTTTGAAAAGTTCTTTGGGGAGCTAAAATTGGTTCCTTGTGGAGCCTTTATTATTATTATTTTAAAATGGAAGTCAGTAGGAAGAAATGCATGTATAAGTGCTAAACAAACGCTGAAATGTTTTGACCCACACACAAAAGCAGATGTATCAGAGGTGATTGCCGACATGCATTCCTACGTTCATCCTCCAAAAGGAGCTCGCTATGTGGCTGTTGACCATCATCTCCTGTTCCATGTCTAATCTGGGCCACTGCAGCTTCTCATATTCCAGCTTCTTCAGCAGAAGATTCTTCTTCACACCCGCTCCTGACAAAGGGTGGCTGCAATCCAGGGCTCTGACAGGAACAGAAATGAGTAGATTAAATACTGCATGAGTTTGACAGAACCTGCTGTACTGTGTTTATCCCGTTTCCACATGCAATAAACAAGCTGTACTTTTGAATTTGCGCTTGAGAATGGTATTAAATAAATGAATAAATTAAATCATTCTCATCCAAATAAATACATTTGGAAATGCATGAAATTACTCTTGGGTTTTGCTGCAGAGGAAATGACAGCACGGCTCCCTCTGTTTGCCATGGTGCGGATAGAGACAGACAGTGACCCACTTAAAGTACATTGAAAACCATGCATCACACACATTTGCATACAGAGTCCAGAATTAACACTAACCAAGTGCCAAATGTGAGTAAAAGGTTGGAGATGAAAATGTCACAATATATTTGCTTTCAATCCATTTTAAGCATGTTTATTGATTATAATCTGAATCTTGATTATATTGTTCACATTATATAATCTAAATCTTGCTTATATTGTTCACATTAAACCACTATAATGAAATTCTGAGGAATAAGATCACAATGTACATATGCAAACACTGCAGACGTCATGCCAGATGTCCAAACCATCATGGATTTGTTTGTTTGTGTGTCAGAAAGCGAGTGTGTACTAGTTCCAAGAACTGAGGGAGTTTGTTCATGAGTGTTAAAGATAAAGGTACGGAGTGTGATGGATGTGTTTGGATGCTGTTCTGGCCAGGATGTGATGAGCAAGCGCTGAGATCAGCATGTTAGGATGTCCACTAATCCCAACATGTTTGATCTTCTCCTCCAACCAGCTTGACTCAAGGACACGCTCATTTTCAAACACACATACAAACACACAAACGTTTGTTTTTGTGAAAAGTGGGGACATCCCATAGGCGTAATGGTTTTTATACTGTACAAACTGTATATTCTATGGCCCTACACCAACCCTACACCTAACCCTAACCCTCACAGGAAACTTTGTGCATTTTTACTTTCTTAAAAAAAAACTCATTCTGTATGGTTTATAAGCTTTTTTTTTTAAAAATGGGGACATGGGTTATGTCCTCATAAGTCACCCTCTCCTTGTAATACCTGTGTCATAGCCATGTCATTATACAAAGTTGTGTCCTGATATGTCACAAAAACAAGAGCACACACACACACACACACACACACACACACAATAGTGGAGGTCATTTGATTCATGAATTAATCTTTTAAATCTGTTCACCAAAAAGATTCATTCAGATTTGTTCATCACCAATTGGTAATGACAAATGATAGCCTTTGAGTGATTCACTGAATCGTTCACTCAAACGATTCTTTAAAAATATATATATTAAAAATATATTTCTTGACAGAAACAAATTAACTACAGTAAATACTGCAAATAATGGAGTGAACAAAAAATATAAGTCAATTTAATGATTTGTTTACTTAAAATATCCTTTCAAAAACAGTTCTGTTAACAAATAAAACCCTGCTCACATATGCTCTCTCTTTTGTAAAGATTTTGATTGACAGCAGTGTTTAGCAAAGCTTTATTATAGCCTGTGCTATATTTGACCTCAGTCCCAGCGGGATGGTTTACTTGTCAGCTGGATGCGTGAGTAAACTTGTTTTTACAATGTTTTCCATATGTGCATTTGTTTTGTGGTTTTGTGGCTTTTGCTTGCAGAGAACGTCATGTGTTTCTAGGATGCAGCAGCAATCAGAAACATGACACTCATTTATAGGAAAAGGACATACACTAACGGTCAGAAGTTTGAAATGATAACATTTAAAAAAAAAGACTCTTATGGTTACTGAGGCTTATTTCAAATATGATAAAATATTAATATTGTGAAATATGATTACAAGTTAAAATACTAGTTTACTATTTTAATATATTTTAGAATGCTGTGATAGCAAAACTAAATTTTCAGCAAATATTACTATAGTTTCCATGTTATATGAGTTTAATATGCTTAATATTTTTGTGGAAACCATGTACCCTACCATTCAAAAGGTTAGGGTAAGTAACAAAGAAGGATCTAAAGGATCACATGACACTGAAGATTGGAATAATGGTGGTGAAAATTCAGCTTTGCATTACAGAGATAAATTACATTTGTAAATATATTTGTAATGAATTAAACTTCCTAATCGTCGGGAAGAAGGAGGCGGGAACCGGCGGACAATCAAAATGAAACTTTAATTACAAAACAAACACAAAACAGCGCACCAGCCCCTCACGGACGACTGGTGCGCACAAATAAAAACCAAAACACAACTAAAAGCCCAGGCCTGGTCCTCTCTCGTCCTTCACTGTCGTTGCTCCAGTTTTATATCCTTCCATCTCCTCCGTGGGCCTCGAGACCGGTGGGTCGAACAGGTGTAGTTCATCTCCAATCACTCCACCGGCCTCGCTACCATGTTCCTCGGCCCCGCCCCACTCGTCACATACCCCCATCGCCCCTCGCAGGCCGGGGGGTACTCCTGAGACTGCGCTCTACTCCCCCCCCCCCCCCCTCCGGGGGGGACCGCTCACGGGGTCCTGCGGGAACCTGGGGGTAGGACAGGCGAGGCGAGAGAAAAGGAGATGGAAGGAGGAGCGACAGAGACGAGAGAGGGGAGAGAGGAGAAAAAAAAAAAAAAAATCCGGTTCCCAGACGCACCGCTGCTCGGCCCTCCACCAGCTGGGCGATCTCCTCCGCGGTGCCTGGCGGTGGCACTGGACGGCCCTCGGCGGACGGCACGACACTCCTCCGCCGCCCAGTGGACGGCGACGGCTCCTCCGGTTTTGGGCAGCCGGCAGGAGTCCCCCGTTCCCTGCTCCTCCCCGTTCTGGCGGATGGCAGCAGGCTCCGGCCACCTGGCGAACGGCGCCGACTCCTCCGCTCCCTCACGGACGGCAGCCGCCCCTCCCTATCGTGGGCGGCCGGTAGCGAGCTCGCCCGTCACCGGCAACTCGCTCCAGCCCACCGCCTCGAGCGTCCATGGCGGCACACTCCTCGCCTGCTCGTTGGCACCGCGGATTCACCACAGCGGCGAGGGATCTTCAGCAGCGCGTCCCTCCTTCTCCCGGGCTTCGGCACCACTGTAATGAATCTAACCTTGCTAATCATCGGGAAGAAGGAGGCGGGAACCGGCGGACAATCAAACAACATTTTAATAATGCAAAATAAACACAAAACGCACCAGCGCAAATAAAAACCAAAACACAACTAAAAGCCCAGGCCTGGTCCTCTCTCGTCCTTCACTGTCGTCGCTCCAGTTTTATATCCTTCCATCTCCTCCGTGGGCCTCGAGACCGGTGGGTCGAACAGGTGTAGCTCATCTCCAATCACTCCACCGGCCTCGCTCCCATGTCCCTCGGCCCCGCCCCACTCGTCACAATATTTAAAATAGAAAGTAGTTATTTTAAATTGTAATAATATTTGGCAATATTACTGTTATTTCCCTAAATAAATAAATAACCTTTGACTATTAGTGTACACATAGAATATGTTAAGCCATAAGGGTTTGGAACGAAATGATTTAAATATTTATTTTCGGGTGAACTGTTCCTTTAAGTCTTTGAGGCCACTACTTGAAAAAATACATCACATCAACAATCCTGTGCATTGTTCTCCACCGTCAATATGATGTGTACGATGACAGATCAATATCTGCCCATGACTCTGAATCCAGAAACTGAGCTTGTGTTTCATGCACAAGTGCTTGGATTATAATTCTAATTAAAGTAAGTTAATCAGTGTATAGGGACACGACGACCTAGTGTGCATGTAATTCAGTAACACAAGTTTCACTGGACGGGTATCGCTAGCAGTTAAATCAATGTCATCTTTGCTTTGTGTCGCTTCATCCGGATGGGCTATCAGGTTCATCTGCACACAAAAATATAAATGCAAACAGGCAGAAAATGACATCGACAGTCAAATAAAACAAAGTGACAGCATAATAGAGAAATGAAAGACAAGGAAGTTATGAAAGAGAACAAGCTGGCATTTGTTATGACTGAATTACGCCAAGATTGCATAGAGAGATGGAGCGCAGAGATATTCATAGAGCCGAGAAAGTGGGAGGGAGGCAGGAAACTCTATTGTGCTCACTTTAACAAGACAAGGGAAGAATAAAAAGGAGGAAAGGGTGAATGAAATGGCCTAAAATTTGCCAACCCACTGTCACTTCTCTAGTCAGGCCCAGTATTTATCGCTTTTCCCTTTGCGTGACTCATCGTACCGATCGAGGCTTGATTTGACAAAAGCTATTGAAGTCTTTTCAAATCACGCTTTCTTTCCCAGTTTGGCAATTTTTGGGGAGAGACGAGCGTGGATGACAGTCAATCAGTTGCGAAATGCTAGCTGAAGTGACGTTTTTCTGATGTTACATGACCCCCCCTAGGATATGACTTGTTCTTTGTTTCACTATTCGCTATCATTTATCATTCAGCTCACTCTACATGAGCCTTTCGTTCATTTGGATGCGTTCGCTTCTTGTATCTGCTGTTTAGAACAGAGCACTCGCAATTTTTGTAATTGTAATTTATTAAAGAGATGGATCTCTCTTGCCGTCTTCTTCTGATGTGACTCAGACATGTTTCATGAGATCCACTCACGTCTTTACACCTTCCAATCTGTTAATGCCCTTGCAGGAAGTGTCATGTTCATGACACTAAATTGTCCAAACCATGAGTTGTAAAAGGGCTTTGGTGCCCACGCCACACTAGTGAGACTTATATAAACATGAGTGCAAATTTTGATAATAAATATGATAAAAAATATTTTGTCTCCCACACTGAAGTGCACTATTCACTTAACCTTGTGTTGGTGGTCCTGGTGAAGCTCCAAATTCACACTCAACTTGAACCTTATTTGCATTATTAATTATTTTACTTAATTGCTGGTCTTGTATTGCAAAGACCACACATATAAAACAGATAGTAAATCAGGTACTGATTATTTATGTTATATAAATTAACCAATCAAAATACAATAAAATAGAAATGGTCATGCAAAATGAACACACAAAATGTACAAGTTTTACAAAAGTAAACAAGTACCTGCCAACTGATATGGTACTGATATATTGTGCATTTCTACCAAACATGAAACATATTTTGGTTAAAGTCATAGAGTAAAAAGTAGTACACTTAAAAAGTATAAAATATTATGAAATAAAAAAATAATATTTTTATGAGTAAATAAACACCGCTAACTGATATACTGATATGGTACAAATGGGACACTTGCCCAAAATAAAATAAAATAAAATAAAATAAAATAAAATAAAATAAAATTAAATTAGAACAAATAGCATGCATAAAAAACATTTAAAAATATATATTTTTTTCAAATTAATAAATAAATAAATCAAGATAACTGGTATAGTATTGATATATAATGCATCTAAGTATACAAGCTGTTGGTTCACAAGGACTCAGGTTTGATATTATGAATGACCTAAAGTTAATAAGAAATGTGTTTACTGAGAAGAAAATTGAAATATCAATATTTGTATTAGAGGTAATATAAAACAGAGTGAGTGTGAAGAACTTCAGAGGCAGTTATTTATTGAAACAGACAGCATCCTGATCTCTCATACACAAATATTAAAACAGACACTTGGCAGCACCTTCCTAAAAACAGCACCATAGCTCCAAATTACATAAGCAATTCCAAGAAGAGAAAGAAAGAGAAAGAACTGTAAGAGCATTTTTAAGCTTTGTGCTTTCCACATCTGGCTAAGCTTTAAGCAAATTATACTAATGAGCACGGCCAAAAATCTAATCTCTCAATCTTTCTCTTTCCCCCAGACCATTATGCACCTTTCCAACCATTTACCCTGCACTCTCATTGGAATAAAGGCGTGTTAGATGCAGTTCCCATCACTGCCATCGGTGTTGGAAATGGAGCTAATGAATGCTAATGCATGCTAATAAATGCTAAATGGGCCGATCTATTAGAAACCAGGCAGCAGTGGCTAGTGTCAGCATCCTCACACATAACAAGACACAAATGCATAGAGGCCACGCATATTATCTGTAACCCTAAACACATGCTATTAATTTTACAATAATGACCAGAATTATTCAGCGAACAGATGCATGGGTGGTATTGTGTAGTGGTTAAGGAGATGGGCAAAGCTACAACAAATATGACAACAAAATATTTAAAAATGGCATTTTAGATAAAGGCTAAATGACAAATTAGTTTTCTGTAAGCATTGAGTTCAACATTATATAGGGACACTTGTGTCACCATTAACACCATACTGCTAAAATTCATCTGAACACATAAAATGATGCGAAAGTTTAAACTCTTAAAAACAACATGGTACTCAAAATTAGGTGGATGAACTAAAATATGGTTGAAAACATAATGGAAAATAATTTAGCAGATTGTTTTGGGGCTGGTTCATTTACATGGAAAACCCAAATGAACTGAATCACTAAAATGAAGCAGAATTCCCAAATACAAATACTGTTAATGATTACAGTTCGATGTATACTCAATACTCTATACATAGCAAAACAGCTTAACCCAGCCTAAGATTGTTTTCTGGTCTTATTTGGTTCTCCTAGTGTAGTCAGGCTGATGTGTTTGATCATTTGAATGATTTGAACATACATTTTATATACATTTTCAACTGAACATTTATCTAGGTGTGAGGAGGCCTTTAGCAGGCTAGCAAAACCAACTGAGCACCAGGCTGGGAGAATCTCTTAAACTAATTAAGAATGAAACAAACAACTGTAGGCCGGTATAAATGTGACAAAAAACATTTAATCCTACCATGCTAATTGTCTAGAAAAGTAGTTTACTAGAAAGCTTCTAAGTAAAAAAAAAAAAAAAAAAAAGCTAATATTATGCTACTGTAAATGTAGCTAAGTTAGCGTAGCATCTTTACTTCCAATGAGAAAGTGTGAGTGCATGGTAAACCCAGCACTCATAAAAAAAAAAAAACATAAAATTTTAAGATAATCTGCTAATTGTCTAGAAACGGTCGCCGTGATTTTGCCAAGTAAGACATGTTCCTGGATCAACATCTTAATCAAAAATATAGACTTAACCCAGTCCCTACCCCTAAACCTAATCCTACCCATAATTTATTCCTAAAATCAGAGGGAAATGATAGCCGATTAACAAGAGTGAAGAAGCACCTAACCATGATTTTAAGCCTAAAACAGATATTTCCTGAAAAGTTATATCTCAAATCTGAATGGTTGATTGGAATGTTGTTCCACGATCAACAAGGATGTTGATCCAGGAACATGTTGTACTTGGTGAAATCACGCTCACCGTCTAGAAACGTAGTTTGTCCCTGTAAAGTCACTTTGAGCTAATATGATGCTACTGTAAAAGTTATCATAGCATATGCACTTTTGTTGAGCTGAGCAGCTGGTATTCGAGTCGATTCCAAAAATATTAAATCTGCACACAAAACAAACAATACAACTGTTCGCTAACCGCTATGTCAATGTACGCTGATGGTCTGTTGCTGCAGAGTAAACCTTGCACTCTCTAAGCGTGTAGGCCACATAGATCAGCCTCGTGCAGTGTCTTAAAAAGCTGTAGTGAAATATGAGGGCATCTTCTGCTTGCGCTGATGAATGAGCTTGCCGCTATTATTGAGGTCCTGCTCCGCTGTTCCCCTCCACAGAACGCAGGCTTGTGTACCCAGCGCAGCGGATCATTGGCAAATTTAATTACCTTTCTGAGAGCTCTTCAATCACATGGATTAGTGTGTGTGTGTGTGTGTGTGTGTGTGTTTGTCTGTGGGGGAACAGAGGGAGAGAATGACAGAAGTGAACTTGCAAGTGTATATTTTTAGAAGGTGTGTGTGACACTGTGGAGTCAACTATTCCTGTAGACGCAATGAAAAACTCTCGCTGCTCTAATAAAGTCTCACAGAGCGACATTCCCAAAGGCTCTCTGACTGATACAGTGCTTGTGATGGTGATTCACATTAAATCCATAAGTTTTTAACAACTGTTGAGAATTAATATAGCCTGAGGTCACTGGTGATGGTGTACTTCCAAACATATGTGAAATCCGCAAAAACTCAACAGAAAGTGACTCATATTTCCACTCATTAAGTTGTACATATTACACATCCCATGTGTTTTCTTTATTAAACATTTTGACTGATTTAATTATGCGTTCAATTACCAAGTGAAGTACTTTTCAAATAAAAATGATTATAATCCCACACTTCTTCCCACAAAATGTAACAGTAGCTGCCTTCACGTGCTATCGCAAATTTCCTACTTCCCACTTATGAAGTCGTGATTGCGAACTTGTCGCATTCAAGTGCTTTGTTGTCAGAAAGAATAAAATGTAGCCACCCATTGGTAGACAACTACATAAACTTGCACTGCGCTAGATAGTCATCTTGCTGACAATTCTGGAATTTCGGTGAAATACATGCTTATTTCAATGTTTATAAAACATACAATATGCGTAAAATGATTCATCATATAACAGTACTTTAGCGACAAAATGATGTAGATGTTGTGGAAATAACTCACAAAGAATAGCATTGGCAGCAGCAATCGTTGTCCCCTCCAACATGTTTAAAGTTTATGTCCCGTCCAACTCGGGTATCAAAATTATTATTGTTTCCCAGTAGTAAATACAACTTGAAAGGCCGTTCACGTTTAATTTCTGATTAGGAACTTGTATTAACAATAATTTCAATATCTCATGAAGGCATTCTGTTAAAGTACTACTAAACAAACAAACAAACAAAAATAATAGTAATAATATTTGGAAATTTCGCAGACTTTTGGACATTTTTCACCCCTTTGCAACCCTAGTCTGACTAATATTTTGGACAAATTAGATCAAATTCATATTTAAACCAAATAACCTAATAACTAAAAAATAATAATAAAAAAAATGTATTTGTATTTTATTCTACATTTAATAATTGTTTCGTATAAAGCTACTTAAACTACTACTGTACAGAAATGTTGCGTTCTGGTCCTTTTGATAGAGAGAGGATTTTCTTTTTCCTGAACATGCTTACAGAGGGTATAACTTCCCAGGGGATTTTATTATTATTATTATTTTACTTTATGGGGGGATTTTTTTCCTCCTACCTTTTTACACAGCCTACACGAATTGTAAATAATTGTCATATGCTATATTATTACTAAATATCGTATGCCTCATTGATCTGAGTTTATGCACCTTTTTGAGTGAACATTGCCAAAATTATCCACACACACACACACAGAGAGAGAGAAATTGGTCTTGGCTTGAACTGTTTTCTGATAAATATGCCAAGTTTCCTTTCATTATGCAGGTTATTTTGTACTGAAAGTCTGTCGTCTAAGCATGAATGTGTGTGTGTGTGGTTAATAAATTCCAGGATTCTGAAGGGCATCTTCCTCTATGAGAGTGAAAAGTGCTTCTCCTTGATGCCCGTCCTTGCTTTAGTGAAACGTGGTCCTCTGTCTGAAGACCTTTATAAACAGCTTATTAGCGCATTTCTCATGTCTCGCAAATATCCCCCTCAAGTTCACACACACACAGACACACACAAACCTTCTTGTACCGCATCTATTCCTCTTTAAACTGTCCATCTCACTCCATCGTGTTCTGTTCCTGGCTTTGTTCTTCTTTTTCTTGTTTTCATTTGCTGTTTTTTTTCTCTCTCTTCGTCCTCTGATCCCTGGTTCAGAGTGCCGGTCACATCGGCTTTTCTACTTACAGTTCTGACAGAGAAAGAAAAGCCACCGGTTTATGTCACCTCATTTTCTCTTACGTTTTCACCCCGTCATCATAATGGTGCATGGTGGTGAGGCTGATTTTGGTAGCTCATTAGTTGCAAACCAAACCAACTTAACCAAAATGGTCTGTCAGCTGAAAACCACTTAACAGTCCAGCTGATCAACCATCTAGACCAGCTAGAAACCATGCAAAACCTGGAATTTCCAGCATGAATCTGATCAGGAGTGACAGCACTGACTTTTCATTTATGTGGGTTTTATCAACGTCAAAGCATAAAAGAATAATTCACTCGCAAGTAAAAAATACTGTCAATTTTACAGACCCTCATGTCTTTTCGACTTCATGTTATACTCTGAAACACTAGGAGTTCATTAATGATTCTTTTGAGGAAACACCAAATAATCAATTATATACTGTAGATGTGTTGTAGCAGGTTTTCTGTCCGTTTCATTGACCGATTACTGATCCGACAGCTTCAGTAGCAGTCTTTGTGCATCATGATGTTCCTAGCACCTCAAACACAAAACCCATTGGTTTTCGCTAATTCATGCTCTTCTGTGTGCACTGCTTTTATGTGAAACTCCTTCTCAGCTGCTTTTCCCCCCATGCCTCCGAGCTTTGCTGTGAAAGCATTCTGGTGTGAAATAGCCAACAGGAGAGAGATATTAATCCAGCGGCTCTCGTCTCAGGAACTAAAGTGAGAAGCTCACCAGCACTGTGCTAACATTAGGATATTTTCGTTCTTCTGGGTTCATCTCGTTCTGCTGGTTTATGTCTAATATTGCAACAGAGTAGGGTTCTAGCATATACAATACATTTTTGACAGTACATGTATTGACAGCATCTAACATTGCAATCCTTAATCAAAATGTTATATGTTTTAATACATCCTTGCTGAATAGAAGTATTAATATTTAATTCCACAAAAATATTAAGCGGCAAAATTGTTTTTTAAACATTGATTATAATTATAAATGTTTCTTAGGAACCAGCATATTACAATGATTTCTGATGTGACAGTTATTTTAAATTCTAACAGTATTTCACAATATTACTGTATTTATCAGATAAATGCAGCCTTGATAAGTGTGGATAGTGAATAGAATTTTTTAGAAAACATGATACATTTTCAATATTCTTTGTTGAATAGAAAGTTCAGAACCTACAAGTTTTGATCAGTATGAATACATACTAATACTAAATAAATACATTATGCTTTTTTTTGCAGTGATCTTAAAGTCAAAAAGTAGTCTTTTATTTTTCATATCCTATTTTTCCTGTGGCATGATACCTATTACCTTGTGTGATATCCCCCCGCAGTAATATCTATACATATTCACGTAGTCAGTCAAGTTAAAAGAGGAATATTCATGCCTGATATCAATATTTATAGCATTCGAACTAGAGTAGGACAGTTAGCAGGTGCAGACAGAAGTACATAAATGTAATGCCATGTGACATTTTACACCAATGACTCAGTGAATTCAAGTATAATTTTCAGAGCGCTTGCAAGCACATTAAATTCACTCCGTGCCCGTTTCCCGTCTTGTTCTCTCTCTCGTCTCATGCACACACACACATTGATAACCTATAACCAATGTCAAGCTTCATTAGGGAGCCATTTGTATGCCCTCGGGACTGACTTCCGTCAGCCATTAATTCCGACCTCTGCTGTCGCTCATAAAAACATTATTCTCTGGCATTAGCCCCCTGCTCTCATTACAGCCGCACTGACCAATAGGTGAAGAGAAGCAGGTAGAGTGTGTGAGGACAGATTACAGTAATCTAGCGTGTAGGACAGGCCAAGGAGACTCTATACTGCTTCCTTTTAATGGAGTATTATATTATCATTTCAAAGGATTATTGCTTTGAAAAAAGGTCTGCTATCCGCTTATGGTGGCTGACCTGCCAATCAGCAGATATTAATGTAATAATTATGTATAATTTGAATTATTATGTAAGAATAATTATGCAATACTTTTTTAAAGTCCTGGTGTTATGTGTGCTATACTAAAGCAATAAGCAATGTCAAGTGCTAAAAACACCTAAAATCTTGATAAAACGTTTCGACTTTTATAAAATGCAGCAACAACAACATGATAAATAATAATAATAATAATAATAATAATCCAAAAGTGTGAAACAACAAATTGAAGTACTTCTATTTTATATGCTTTTCAAATTAAAATAGATAAACTGATCAGGTTATTAATTATAGGACTAAATAATTTAGATTTCAGTTTTTTTTTTAAGTACAAAAAGGGAAATATTTAAATGTAAATATAAATATTGAAATATTTATATTTTTTGCTTTATATATATATATATATTATTCCATAATATTAAAATTTTATTGTAATATAAAGAAATTTAAATACAGTTGTGAATAAAACCGATTATTAGAGTAGGTTTTCAGTTTTTTTACATCAAAATTTGAGGTTTAATTTCCCATTTCTTTGTAGTTATTTGTGAAATTTACTAGCAATTTCTGAGTGAAAATGGTTTCAAAGCCTTTTTCTCCAGTGTATTCCTGCTGTTGCTTTATTTCTCCAAATAAATCCTCACATAAATGGGAAAATTCTATATAAATCACCCAGCCCATGTAGTACAGTTACTGCACACTTGCTTTTTCTCTCCAACCTTCATTCACACATTATAGTCCTGTCTGAACTTTTTATAGGTGAAACGCGTTTTTGTCCTTTATCAGTGAGGTACTCATAATTACTGTCTCTTTTTCAAACTAAGACACGCTGCCACAAATCACCCAGTTCTCCTGAGGATGACCAATTTAGTCTTTAACCTCTAGTCCTCATGGAGAGAAATAAAGAGGGAGGGAGAAAGAAAGAGGGTGGAGATATGTATGAGAGGTATATATATAGAGAGAGTGAGTGCATGTGTGATGGAGAAGGGAAGAAGGAGAGATAGAGGGAGGCCATCTGGGAGGAGGAGGCGTAGAGGAACATGTTGTTGAGAAGGGTTTATAGCCCGCTGTCTGCGCTCAGCCTGTGCCTGCAAAAACACATCAATTATACAGTGGTGCTTTTAGACAGCTGGCCTGTGAGAAAAAAAAAAAAAGGCATGAATATAACATAAAAGAGTGGTGTCTTTTAAAGGCCCACTGATCTCTCCTCATTGGACACAACAGAGTTATTGCCACACTTCATGGAATGATAGCTTCTGCCGCAGCCCCGACATTGTATTAAAGATCACATTCACCCACCATCTACTGGATTAAAAAAAATAAAAAAAAACTTTTTAGAGCCACGGTAGATCACATTCACTGAAATTAAGAGAGGGGTTTGAGGTACAGCCGGGTCCAAAAGTCTGAGACAGCTAGAGGAAATGCTTGTGTTTGGCATTATTTTCTAACTGAAATAATTAAACTGAAATTATATAATTATATAAAATATATTACTTAGAATTATATATTTATTTTTCTTTCTATCTATCTATCTATCTATCTATCTATCTATCTATCATTAAATATAATAATTTAATATAATAGTATATAATAGTATATAATATATATATATATATATATATATATATATATATATACTCAGTTTTATATTAATTCTTAATATTTTATGTAACATTAATAGTAATAATATTGCAGTAAAAACAGTATTTATTATAAAATATTTTAAAATGTATTTACTTCAGTCATTAGTGCCACACAGTGTTTCAGAAATAATAAGTTATAAGCAATTACTATTGATGCTCAGTTATTAATAATGCAATAATGTAAATTAAAAAATTAAATGAAAAATTAAATTAAAAATTAAATTTATGCATTTAGCAGACGCTTTATCCAAAGCGACTTACAGTCCATTCAGGCTATTAATTTTTACCTATCATGTAATGTATGTATAATGTAATGTAATAATATTAACAATAATGTTTCTTATTAATATTACTTTCAGTGTTTTATATATATAAAAATGTATACACACACAAACACACTCACACTCTATCTTTTTTACTTTTTGTATAAAATTCTAAAACATTTTTATTTCATCATTATTTATGTTTAGTTTAAATGGAACCTGTGACTGTCACTGTGGTCTCAGACTTCCACTAGGTCTTTGGTCTTATTGTCCAACAGTGTTGGCATTCACAGTAGGGTGACGTTAAAGGTTTCCTTTGTTCTATTAGCGCAGGGTGGGCTGGTAATAATGTGTGGAGAGTTGGCAGTTGTTTCATTGTGTTCAGTCAGCTCAGAGCTGACATTGCAGTTCAGCTGTCTTGAGAGTTTGCAGATTGTACCGGCATAATGGAAAGTCCAGTCACTTGTCGCTCACTTATGTAAGACTGGGCCATTTGAACTGACAGGAACCACTAATGTGTACTTAAAAGCATGCCGTGAGCCAGAAGTATTGAAATGCAAATCAACGATCTGTGCTGGTTTGTTCAGAGATAAATATGTCGCGACACTGCTAAAGTTTCAAGCAGAAAGTGCTTCAATATTATTCACAAATAGCTAGGAAACAAATTTCATCTGTGAACTTCATGAAAGACGCATCTGTGTGCACACACCCACGCAAACTCTGATCGACCTGGGAAAAAAAGAATGAAATTAAATTAGATGAAATACTGAATAAACCACAATGCACAGAGGAAGTTTCTGGAAAGCAAGAGACAGGATTTGAACTATTATAATCTCCAGCTGGCAATACCATGATTTAGGTGCCCTTGAGTGAAGCATCGAACCCCCAACTGCTCCCCGGGTGCCGCAGCAAAAATGGCTGCCCACTGCTCCGGGTGTGTGTTCACAGTGTGTGTGTGTGTGTGTGTGTGTGTGTGTTCACTGCTGTGTGTGTGCACTTTAGATGGGTTAAATGCAGAGCACGAATTCTGAGTATGGGTCACCATATGTGAATGTCACTTCACACAATATAACACATATATCAAATGTATTAATAAATATTTATACATATCATATTTAATTTTATATTTGATATTTAATTAGTTTTTGTTTTATATGTGCCACAGACTTCTATTTTTTATTGTATTATTCAAAAAGTATTCATTGTTTTCCATTTGAGGGTATACCATACTTTATTTATTTTTACGAAGCCAATTATATCTACTAACCTGTCCCATAACCCAAACAGATTCATATCAAAAATCCTGAATTTGTCTCTCTCTCTTGCGCTGTATCTTTCTATTTGTTGCGTTCTCTCTGCTCATCTCTCTCACTCACTTTTTCTGTGTGGGAGATAGACAGGAAGAGTCTGGGAGCTTTGTGATTACTGAACCGGCCAGCCGTGATGTACAACTCCTTCTGCTCTGCCAACACACACGTACTGCCTGAGCGAACCAGGAAGATTTCTTTTGTCGAGATGAAAAGAAAAACTCTGTAACATTTGATTTGGTTGCTTTACATGCTTTTTGAATGCTAATTGGATGAAATTGGTGCATGCTGTCAGACTTCTGCTGATGATTCATGCTGCCCCATAAACGCCTTTCACGCTCATGATCGTTAAATCAGGATGAACCCACATAAATCAAACGCTAAACCTACGATAGGATCAGACACACCTGCAGGTGGCGCTGTTCGGGCAGGGCTAGATCGAATGTGTTTTGGCTGAATCCCTTGTAAAGTCAAGCCGAAACAGTTTGACTTTCTCATCAGCTTTTGCCAGACAGAGGGAGAAAGAAAGAAAGAGAGAGAGAAAATTACATAAATAAAAGGAGGCAGGTTACAATCAAGGGCGGGAATTGATTTCAGAAGCCTATTCAAGCAGAACACCACAGAGAGCTAGCACATCAAAACAGAACAGTTTTGATTAGCTTGACATGCACAGAAGCACGTGAACACACACATACACACACACACAAATGTGAACATAGACAAACAAAGACTGCCAAGCAATGACAAAATGTTAATGTGGACATTCACTTTGATTTGCATTTTTCCAGGAAATTCTTCATTTATCATTCACTAGTACGACTTCATTTAGGCTCTGAGATACAGCAACTTGTCAACATTTTCTGCTAATACTCATTTTATATGGATAAAGTGCATTTAGAATTAAAGCTAAATACCATGTCTATTATGCAGTAACTGTATTTTTTTACTGCTATCTGATGTGTTAGTTATAGAACATTTAATCCCTGATTTTATCCCACTTCGAAATCCATTAGATTATAGTCATAAGAAACTGATGCTTTAAGCAGCCATGGCTCTTATCAAAAAGAATTACATTAAAATCATTTGTTATCTAGTCTAGAATTGTTTTAATGATAATTGATAATACAATTATAGAACAAAACAATAATAATCCATTAGTTACTGAAGCGCAAAATTACAAATGAGGCCTTCTTAATGTTTCTTCAATAGCAATGAGATTAAAGTGAGAGCAAATTGGTGTTTGCTTGTGCCTCTCCTGAGAAAAAGGCCCAAGTAATCTCACATGAGCCTCCTTTAGAGAGTTTAATTTCTCAAACTGTGCTCATTTCAATATGAAAGAAAAACCCTCAAATTTGTCCTGTTACAATGATTGTTTCATACAGTGTTGTTATTGTTAAATAAAATGAAAACTATTAAAATTATATATAAATATATAATATATATATATATAAAACTGAAATAAATCTGAAATAAAACATATCAGATGAACAATTTAAACAGCAGAAATAAAACAAAAACTTAAACTGAAGTACTAATTAAATTAAAGCTATATTGAAATATTTACAAAACAAAAACTTAAAATTGACAGTACACATAATAAAATTACTGAAATGTAAACAAATTTGAATTTGAAATATAAAAATAAAAGCCAATTAAAAATCTTAATAAATCTTTAATAGTATATAAAAACAATTTGGGGTCTTTTCATCATTATTTATTTGGGATCTCCTACATTTTTAAGAGAAAGATCTAGGACGAAGCTGTCTCTTAATGAAAAGTAGATGACTGTGATCATTCTTGTTATCTAACCTGCTTCAGTTTAAATATCGGATTCAGACATGGGACAAATGTTGCACTAGCTTTTGTAACGGTTGCGTTATAGAATGTGACGTAAAAGAATATAGAAAAACAGATTGTTGAAATTGTTGAAATCTCCTGGGCATTGCGAGCAAAGGCAGCAGGGACTTTGGCAGATGAAGAAAGAAAGGATCGCAGCATAAAGGTGATGCTCTTAGAAAGAACAGAAGAGACCCCTTTCCCATGAGCGATGAGGTATAAACCTCAAACGAATGTTTAACTATTCACATTTTTATTTTTCACGAAGGTGACTGACTTATTCATGTCATGTAGCGTCTTTGGGATAATTTAGTAAGATCTTTTGTGAAAAGGTCTCTCTCGACTTTATTGATCTGCAGCTCTTGAGCTCTTATGTTCAAGTCTTACAGCTTTGGAGAGTGATACCTGCTGATTGGTTGCCGCCTGCATCTGATTGGATGAGCACAACAGGCTGGACTCTGTGATTGGTTGCGTTCTCAAAACTAGTCACCAGGCTGTTTTCTGCCAGAACTCAGTGCTGTTTCTCCAGCTAAACATCTAGACAGATAGAGATGAATGGAGAGATAGAAAGAGCGAGGGAGAGAGGAGGTGTTAACAGTCATTTTCAGTCCACAGCAGTTTATAGAGCGAGATATTACATAACCAACACCTAAGGAGACTCTCCAGTGCTTGTGGGAAAGAGTTCCTCCTTTGTAAGACATGCTGACTGAAGCCAAACAGCTTAATATCGACAAACTACTGAATAATAGAGAGATACAGTCCTCTGCAATCTTTCCTGCATGTAAATCCTTTTCTGTGGCTGAACTAGCAAATATATGTCAGATAAGGACGTAGACATTTTTTACATAGGTTTTACATAATTTAGTCTTTATATCTATTTATCTATCTGTCTATCCATCCATCTCAACAGGATGTTAGTTGCTAAAATTGTGTCACAATAGTCATGATACACCTTTTTTCTATCATGTCTGTTGTTGATAAAAAAAAAAAAAAAAAAGAAGAACATTAACAACTATAAACATTGCGAGTAAGTCAGTTTTATTGATGCGATTAATTCTGCTACAATGGAAGTCAAAGATCGCGAGCAGTATCTGCAGTTAGATTATGAGCCGCAGGGATTCAAATTAAGATCACTGAGATTTTTTCACCATGTTCTATCTCAATCCATGCTGATTCCACCTATTCATTTACATATGGATATATATAGATCCATCACGTATGCTATGGGGGAATTCATCATCTATTCTCCAACCCATAGAGATCAACAGAAACATGAGAGAAAAATCACTCAGAGATCTATTTTCAGAAGAATGCAGTAGAGCGAAAGAGGGATGGCAGAATGCTTGCATAAAGATTAAATCAAGGAATGCCTATAGCCAGAGCGAAAGTCTGTTTATTAAATTTTCATTAAATACAAAAATGCCTTCATCTGACCCAGAGTGCATTGAGCTGCACTAAAAGTGCTCTATGCATGCCTCGATTACCTCTCTCTCTCTCTCCCAAGTCCAAAGTTCAAGTTTCTTTATTTATACCTGAAGGTAGATTTTGTTTGCAGTAGAGTCCTCATACACACATATGAAACATAGCACATATCACACATCATCAAAAACTACATCATCAAAAAGTTGTTATCGGTCCAGAATAAATAATACAAACATAAAAAAAAAAAAAAAAATTGTTTCAGTAGTCTCCTCATAAAAAAAAGGAAGTAAAATACATAAAAACCAAGTACACTATAAGCTTATTCCTCAAAGTAATGGCTGCAGGAACAAAACTGTTTTTGTGTCTTTTTGTTCTACACCTTGGGATTATAAACCTACGCCCAGAGGGTAGAAACTGGAATTCTGTGTGCAAAGGATGTGAACTGTCATTTAAAATCGAACTAGTTATGCGCTGTAACTGTTTTGTGTACAAGGTCTCCACATTAAGCTGCGGGTCACCTATCAGCCTGCTGGACCACTTTACTATTTTATTGAGCGAGTTTTTGTTTTTCAAAGTGAGGTTCCCAAACCAGGCTGCTAACGCAAAGGATAAAATTGACTCAATGAAAGCGTGATAAGAAAGGGTCATGATGGATTTATTAATTTAAAATTGATTCAGTTTCCTCAAACAAAACAAACGCTGATGCCCTTTTTTACAGACTTGTTCACAGTTAGTTCCAAATGTAAGTTTAGAGTCTATTACCATCCCCAGGTATTTATATGATTCGACAACAGTTTGACCTTTAAATGATGTAATTTCTTGTGCTTGGATTGTTTTTTTCCTAAAATCAATAAGCATGTCATTTGTTTTAACTACATTTAGTTGAAGGTGAGACGCCTCACACCATTCAACAAAGTCATTGATGACTGGACCGTGACCTGTTTCACTATCTTGGAGCAGGCTAACAAGTATGGAGTCATCTGCATATTTATGCATATCTCTCTGTTTCAATGTGTTCTAGTGTATGTTGTCATGAAGGGGTCAAGGGACAAGTAGTAAACAGAAAATAACCAGAAAATACAGTATTTGCAACATATGAAACTATGAATATATTGACATTGTTAGATATATTTACAATATATACAATATGTACATTTTAAAATATGCAGATATTATTTTATATAAACACTATTGCTTTTTTTTAAATTTGAAATATGTCTCTATTAATATTATGAAATATTATTACAATTTAATTTAATTTTCCTTTTTGAATATATTAAAATGTAATTTATTCCTGTGATGGCAAAGCTGTATTTTCAACATCCTTACTCCAGTCTTCATTTGTTGCTCAAGAAATAAACTGTAAAATCCAAATGTCTATCGTGTAGAGTAGCCTCTCTCACATAAATACAGTTATGGATTAAGTGAATGTGAACAGGTGGGTGAAAACTAAGGAACAACATTCCTAATTAGGTACCTATTGTACTTAATCTACTGCACTGTATCTGTGAAACGAGTTTAATTTGTATCTTTCGTATTTGTCATTGTCTTTTTCTGTTTCTTTTTAAAAAATTATAAGTTATATATATTAAATATATTTTATACGAACAACTATAATTTTTATGTCACTACCTTTTCACTACTGTTAAAGAGAAAGTTCACTCAAAATTGAAAATTGTCATCATTTATTCATGTTTTTCCAAATTCAATCCTTGATTCAAATTTCTCATAAACTTAATTGATTTGGTCTAAAGAGATAAGTATTCATGATTATTTTTGTTTGAAGACTACATATAAAATATCTACCAAAATAAATGTTGGTAACTGCAGCTTGACTGAAAGAAACGACTAAAAGCAATGATTAAAAGTAATGACTAAAAGTTGACAAAAATGCAATGACTTTTCGTCGACTAAAATTAGATTAAAACTATGAAAGACTCAAATGACTAAAATGTGACTTAAGCATTTTCTATGAAATTCAACTTTTTTCTGTCTGTTTTAGTGTTTTAGACCTAGAGTTTTAGATATCAAGTGTTTTAGAAGCTTAGAGCTTAGCTGGTTTAACCTGATTTATTTGGTCTTGATTTGGTGTCCAGCATGACAACTGTCCAAAACCCGTCTAGAACCACCAAAACAGCTTGTTGGACAGCAAAGACCAGCAAACCACCTTCGGCTGGTTTAGGCTTCTATTTTTCAGTATGTATCACTTTCACAATATCTGTAAATCAGCCTTGTGGTGAAACACTGTTGTCAATACAGATAATGAACATGCCTGATGGTGAAAAAATCAGTGCTGTTTTGTCGTTGTGAAGTCATGCCTCCCCGATTAAACACTTGTCTTGAGGTGCTCTCATTGGCATGTTATTGTGAAGTCCTTGGTTTAGAACAAGCTCCCTAATTAAGCCATAATTAGTTAGACTGATCAAGCGTTCAGTCTTTGCGGCTACACTGACCCAGTTGGAAATGGAAAAAGTGGCAAAGCCCAGCTAAAACTGCCTGATTCAGTGCAGATGACAGTGTAAACCCTCTGGGAACAAGTCAGGAATGAGATGACATTATGTCCCATGGTCAGCGGGAAGCCTTCAGCAAAGGCTTTAATCCTTTGGGTGTGATTCTTAAATGTGGCATTGGAAGAAAATAGGAGGATATTAGATGCTGCGCATGACATCGACCAGAGCCCAGCAAAAACCTGCCAATCTATAACATCTGGCCATTAATAGCACATACAACTTTCTTAGGCCTCATTGGAGGCCTTTCTTCTGTTCGGCTTTTGATTTATTTGTTTCTTTGTTCTCTCGTTGATCATTTCATTAACTGCCTGATGCAAATACCAACAAAACCCCCCTGCAGGGACTCAAATAGTGAGGCTGATTACCGCTTGTCAACCACTGCTGAGAAAATACACACACAAAAAGGTTTTTTATATTTTCTGAAGAAAATATGAAGAAAACAAGTGGTACTGTATGTGCATGCAAAACTCACTGGCATGATGATAGAGTGTTGTGGGTGGTTGCAGGGCATTGCTATGTGGTTTCTAAGGTGTTCTGAATGGTTTTTAGCATGTAGCTCCATCAAGATTCATCCTTTCTTAACCAGGAGCAATGTGAAAAAATGTTCACTAGGGCTGCATAATTATTCAAAAACCAAACAACTTGTTACAAATGTTTAATTATAAAGGATGTGATTTATTTAAATGTACATGCTGCATGTTTCATAGTGAAGCAGTGGCACTGTGTTCTTTTACATGCAAGCAGCTCCTGATCATGATGTTTTCAGTATCTCACAGTTAAATGCTGCTCCAAACAAACTCATCTCTGCACTGCTGTGAGTTTGGATTGCTTATAACATGCAACTTGTAATGAGAAGTGCTTATAAACCAGCTGTTGCCAGCAAAAGAGAAGCTTTAAGGATTTCCTGTGAAGATATTAAAATAGGCATAGATATTTGTTTAATAATTTTAGCCAAATTGTGCAGCTTGGAACAAACTGTTAATCACAGATTTTCTTTTATCAGAAAAATCACAAAAAGATTTATTAATATATAATGGTTATACATTGACATTTAGCAGATGAAAATCACAAATTTAAACTCTAATCTTACCCAATGCCTAAACGAAATAATGACCTTAGTAACTATTAATGAGCAGCAAATTAGGAGTTTATTGAGGCAAAAGTAGCGAAAATTGGACCTTAAAATAAAGTGTGACCACAAATCCATTAACTACGAATTTTGCCTCAGTTAACTCGTAATTTGCTGCTCATTAATAGTTAGTAAGGTAGTTGTGAAGTTTAGGTATTGGGTAGGATTAGGGATGTAGAATATGTGCATTATAAGCACTTATAAACAGCCAATATGTTAATAATAGTCATGCTAATAAGCAACTAATTAATAGTGAGATTTGGTACCTATACTAGAGCGTTACCTTTATTAGTAGTAATATGTATCTTTGTCTTAGCATATACCACTAAAAACATGGATACACAACAACAAGTGAATAAATATGGCTGTTTTTAAAGATACTCAAAATGTAGAAAAATGGAAAGAAGAGGCAGTGAGGGAGTTTAAGTTTGACAAATATGTCTGAAATGATATTTACCAAGAGAGCAGAGTGAGACAGTTGGTGCTTATCTAGCAATATGCCATGATGCCAGCAAAGTTTAAACAAAAAACCTGTCAGGAGGGATTGAAATAGAGAGATATTATAAATGTAAACAGAGAAAATACTATCAGCCCCAGCGTTACCAATGGATAGGGGCTCAGACACAACGTACCACACACAGCTCCAGTCTGTGTTCTCTGTTATGATTACACTTTATTTCCTTGCTATCAATCAACATGAAGTCACATGCTTATCTTGCGTGCGGATCTATCATCTCTGTCATCTTAAAGGGCTATTTTAAGACCTATATAAATCTCAATGTTGCCCGGCTATCATGATACGACAGGATCCGCTGATAAGGATGTAGGACAGACCGCTTGGCTTTATTTATGTGCAGATGGGGTCAAGTATGTATCGATATCTAGATCTTCGTGAATCATGGCATCTTGTCACGTTTCAGCTCATCTGTCGATCAATCGCCTGTTTGGCGCCGCAGCAATTAGCAGCCGACATGACGGTGACCTTTCACATGCTAATAAACTGTGATGATGACAGTGTTTGACTAATAGGACACTGACAGCCCGCTATGAGCATGCATGAACGAGCAGGAAGAAGGGACCAGGGACTAGTGTGCACTTCACCGGAGGGGACAGCACATGAGTGACGCAAACAAGAAGGAGACTGGGATGCTTCCTTAGAGAAGGAACACTTGTATGTACTGAGCATCATGGGTATAAACCTACATAGTGCACACTGCTAACAAGAGACAAAACACCTGAGATATTGTCACAGTACAAAAAGCCAATGATGTCAGTTGACCTTAAATAACTGAATAAAGGGTGAATCACTAGGGGGTCGGAGATACTACTTATTTTCTTTTCGATCTGATACCAAATCCTAGAAAGGATAATATCACACATATTGATTTTGTTACTGATATCTAGATGGAAAGTTTATTCTTAGAATTAAATGGGTAATTATACCCACAAAGAAGCATTTTGAATAGATGAAAAGAAAAAAAAACTCAGCACAGGTAAGCCGAAGTTTAGTTTTTTTGTGAATAAATAAGTATATAATATACGAGATAAAGGAAATGTCAAAAAATCACTTTGTTCCACCGAAAAGCTGCAGAAGTTTCTCCAGGTATCAAGTGTATGTCCTCGAGTGTTATATCATCAACATGATTCTCTGCAGGAAATCTGCAGAACAGAAAACAATCCTCCCAGTGGGGGAAAACAATCCCATCAGACGGAATTAACTTATTTTACCTACAAAGTTGTGCAGGTGCAAAATAATTAAATAATCACATAACAGCTTGCCACGCTTTCCGTTCTAAAAATACTCAAATCTTTTGGAAACATCTCTTCATTTTCCCCCAGGGTGAAAAAAGAGAAAAGAGGAAGAAAAAAAACTACAAAACTATACTCATAGAGTCAACGGCCTGCTGTAAAATTAAAATTAAATAAATTAAAATAATTTCTGATAAATGATAAAATTAGAAATAATGCCTATAATTTGGGGTGCACTGGGGCAGTAACTCCCTATAGGTTTACATTGTTCTGAACCATATGGCTAAAACAAAATAAACAGTAGTTGAATAAAACATTAAGTAACCTTAATGGTACACATTTGTTGCTTATCCTTATTTACCCTAGAAGGGTACATATTAGTTACTTAGTAACTTTGTGTAGATATGCCACAGATGTTAAAGTTAGACTTGAAATGTAGTTACACGTGTATCACTTCACTGAACTCTCATATGGAGTCAATGCTTTAACTGTGAGTGTGTGTGATTTAAAAAACAAAAACTTCGAGACACACAAACACGCCAATGTATCTTACCCACAACCACACAGCACAGTGCAGTTGGGTTTTAGTGAAAGTCTTGATCTGTGACACACACAATCACATACACACTAGCAAGTTGCAGAAATCTCTCGGCCTGGCATATAGACTCTGGAAACAATCCTATCAGGCTGCTGCCTATCCCTGTTCCCTGTGCGCTTGAATATTGAAAGCGGGCTGTGGGGGCCATGACAATGTGGATAATGGTAGCAGACATACCTCCCACAGCGCTTCCAGAACAAGCCTTCAGAGGAATATATGGAACTCAGAACCGTTACAACAGAGCAGAGGATAAGCAAGAAGAAGACAAAGAACAAGACAGCAGGAGAGACAGACAGGGACGAAGAGACAAAGAGGTATACATTTGAGACTTTACCTATATATAAAAAAACACTGATGTACGATCTTCTTTCCTTTCTCTTTCTATATGTTTGTTCATTATTAGTCACTAGTATATTAGGCCTATTTATCAAATGATTTTTACAACTTAAAAACAATCATTTAACTCCGTTTCCATCATTTACTCCATTTAGCTAAATTTACAGATTTTTCAAATCATTTAAAATTTTAATTTGCATTAAATTAAGATAAGATAATTTTATATTAAAATCAAAACCATACATTTTATCTCCATAATTTATAGTTAAATCTCCTGATTTAAATTAATTTTAAATGGAAAAACACCATAATGCTATGTCCATAATTTATTTCATTTAGTTACATTTCCTAATTTTAAAACATTTCCAATAATTTGCATTTAAATAAGATAAAATGATTTTAAGTTCATATAAATCTATTTTAAATTGAATTGCTCCATTTGTAACTGTAATTCAATGTTTTAAATTAAAATAAAACTACTGTATAATGTTATCTCCATGATTAATTTCATTTAGATTTCAGGTCAGATCTTTAATTTTGCTAATTAAGAATATACTTAAAATAACACCAAGACAAAATTCTATTCTTTATGTTTGTTTATGTCTGCACACTGATGTATATGGACTCATGGCTTGCGTCTTAAAGGGATAATACACGTAAAAATGAAAAGTCTGTCATTAATTACCCATCCTCATGTCATTCTAAACCCATAAGACCTTCGTTCATCTTCGGAACACAAATTAAAATATTTTTGATGAAATCCGAGAGCTTTCTGACCTCCCATAGACAGCAAAACAACTGAAATGTTCCCAGGTCCAGAAACATAGCAAGGACATGGGTAAAACAGTCCATGTGACATCAGTGGATGAACTGAAATTCAATGAAGCCATGAGAATACTTTTTGACTGCAAAGAAAACAAAAATAATGACTTTATTCAACAATGCAGGGTCTAGGAGTCCTCGGAATTCATCAAAAATATCTTGATTTGTGTTCCAAAGATGCACGTAGGTCTTACAGGCTTGGGGTTAGTAATTAATGAAAGAATTTTCATTTTTGGTTAAACTATCCCTTTAAAGAGAGCTGAACAATGTTGGTGACCTGAACACTGGTCGTATGACAGAGCCTCAGGGGAAGTGACACATCATGCATGTGGACAGGTGGTGACGTGGCAATAAATCCTCACTTCTGGCCTCTTCGTGTCTGAGACAAAAGTGCAACAAAAGACCTGAGCACAGCATCAACAAACAGATGTGTCAAATCGGTGTGAAGGGCCTGTTTGTGATTGCTAGTGTTGGTTTCAGGCTTGCAGTTCTTAAGGCTTGCTCACACCTAGCCCGATAAAACTAAATGACATATACGAATGAATATTCACAAAACAATATTTCACAACAAAATACTGTTTGGCATCTGAACACCTTTAGGAAAGAGATGTCACAAACAAGTTGTTTCACCTAGACATCTAAATGTATGAGAAAAATCTGAGACAATTCTGATATTTAAAGGGGTCATATGATGCTTGTTTGGTGTATTTGGTGTAACAGAATATGTTAACATGCTTTAATGTTCAAAAAACAATATTTTTCAAATACTTCACGTTATTTTAGGTCCTCTATGCCCCGCCTCTCTCAAACTCGTTGTTTTCTACAAAGTCCCTCCTTCCGACAAGCACAGTCTGCTCTGATTGGCCAACTGACTATGACTATTCCAACTAACTATTCCAGATTGGCACGAACACCGTAAGCACTCGTCAGAAATGTAATGCCCCTTTCCATAATCGCAAGCTTCATCTTTCAAAATAAATGTAAAGACAGTTAATAATGTCCTTAGTTTTACCCTCAGTTCAAGCCCGAAAGGGGAACAGAGTCGTGTGATAGACACAGTGATGAAGCTCATATGTGTTTGCAGTATACAAGCCACTGAAGGTTAAGACAGCAGACTCCACTGTGTGACCATCTCTCTCTCTCTCTCTCTCTCTCTCTCTCTCACACACACACACACGCGATGCGCAAAACTCCACATTTGCACATTCAATAGCAAATACTTAAATTAATAACAAAACAGACTTACAGTATCTGATTCATAATTGTCGTAGCAAAGTCATAATTACCTCCTCTCCTAGGTTCACGAAACGGTCGTCCATAAAATGCGTTGCTGTTCTGTTGTAAGTAATCTTAAAGATTCCTAAATGCGTCTACTTTCAGAAGGCCAAATAAAGTGCTTTTGCTTTCGTCTAGATACACACAGCATCTCCCTGACATGGCTGCTTCAACACTAACTGCGGTTACTGAAACCACTCCTTATTTCTTTGCGTGAACATTTGGGTGGCATTACGCAAATATTTCCACATAGTGACGTAGAAATGTGGGGGGGTGTTTGAATGAGCTGTTTTAGGGGGTGCGTGGCAGAGTCTTAACTTTGATAAAGAATATCTCTTTGGATTTGAGACTTTAGTCTTTGCAACTTTACAGATCTTCTTTATGCATCAAGAGCTTGTGACACTCCAAAGAGAAAGGAAACACTTAAATCGCATTATATAACTCCTTTAAAAGAAACTTTACTGCAAACCGTATAAAGTCTTCTAAGAACAATAACCTGTTCTATTAGGCAGTTAAAAAAAAAAAAAAACTTCAGACATGGTGTGAACAATTTACAGTGAGCCATTGTTTCCTTTAGAATCTTATGAATTTTCTTTCTGCACAATTTCAGAGCAAACATGGCCAATTTCTGATCTTTGTTTGAGACCACTGTGTGAGGTCAGTCTTACTAAGTGATAGAATTGTTAAATGAGAATACTTGCATTTTCATCTATTTAAACTTTCAAACACACTATATACTCTCAATGAGCACTTATGTAATGTAATGTTAATGTAAAGTCAGCTTGTCCTAATAAAATAATAAAACTAAATATGTGATGTTGATAATAATATAAATGTATCTTTACAAAAAATTATACTGCATTCTGAGGTCCACTTAAAATGATAAGACGTTTGCATCAAAAAACATAATTTAGAAGTAATTGGCTATTTTCTATCATATTTTATAGGCTAATTCCAAAACGAGTTGTTTTAGCAGGTTGACTTCAATTTTTTTTTTAATAACAAGAAAGTTTTGAGTTCTGAAACTTACAGGATGTTTTTATATACAATGACATCTTATATGTAGAAACAGGAAATTTTGATATCTCAGTTCATGACTTATTATTGACTAAATTTTATTATGTGAGAGAACAAAAGACAAAAATCTAATCTAATAAAGATAAATAACACTCGAAACATGCATTGCCTGTGCCATCCATCTTCATTAGCTGGTGAGGCCGAGAGACACCGCAGACACTCTTAACAGTTAATAACATGAAAAGCACATCACGGGCCTAGGGGAGAGCCAACACAAGGTGGAGATAGCTATTAATATCCAAACACACATTTAGTATGTACACCCATGCTCATATGATCGCTCCTGCACATTTGCACACACTAACCAACCATAAACCCTGAAGACACAACAGCCTTCAACATTATGAGTCAGTATGACCTTCATTCATGCTCACAAACTCGACTCCATCATGAAGCAGCAATCTTACATCTGTTTTTCAAATAAAAGCATTTTGAGCTAGACACTAGATTGCACTTAGCACAGTTAAGAGCCAGTTGCAGAACTACATGTAATTAAATTTAATAAATTTGGACTAGCATGTGTATTGCTGAAAGCAAAGCATTAGACATCTTGAGCTCCCAAACAGAGCTTTAAGTGCATTATATGGGTCTCTTGATATTGGGTCTCTTGTATTTTTCACCATGTTTTCATACATCAAAATGGTACTTTTTGAAGTACAATGTACGTACCATGATACATACTGTAAATAGTGTACTTAGTCAGTACCATGGTGTGTGTGTGTATATACATATATATATATGTACATATATACAGTACAGACCAAAAGTTTGTACACACCTTCTCATTCAAAGAGTTTTCTTTATTTTCATGACTATGAAAATTGTAGATTCACACCGAAGGCATCAAAACTATGAATTAACACATGTGGAATTATATATGGAATTATATACATAAAGTGAAAATATGTCATATTGTAGGCTCTTTAAAGTAGCCACCTTTTGCTTTGATTACTGCTTTGCACACTCTTGGCATTCTCTTGATGAGCTTCAAGAGGTAGTCACCTGAAATGGTCTTCCAACAGTCTTGAAGGAGTTCCCCGAGAGATGCTTAGCACTTGTTGGCCCTTTTGCCTTCAGTCTGCGGTCCAGCTCACCCCTAAACCATCTCGATTGGGTTCAGGTCCGGTGACTGTGGAGGCCAGGTCATCTGGCGCAGCACCCCATCACTCTCCTTCTTGGTCAAATAGCCCTTGATGCCTTCAGTGTGACTCTACAATTTTCATAGTCATGAAAATAAAGAAAACTCTTTGAATGAGAAGGTGTGTCCAAACTTTTGGTCTGTACTGTATATACACATATACATATACATACATACATACATACATACATATATATATATATATACATACATACATATATATATATATATATATATATATATATATATACACAGTAACACACACACACACACACACACGGCACTGAATAGTTGATTCCTTCAAAAACACATACTATACTTCTTCCACCCTTTTTTTCTGATTGTTGTGAAGAAGATTGACTCCCATGCCAGACTGAATGATTGACAAACACCCTTTCATTCCTCATTCAGCAGATTCTCATTAACGAATGAGATGCATCAGTATGTTTACTTTGTTGAAGGCAGGAAACTGACAAACTGCAAAAGAGATGCATCAGTGAAAGAAAAAGATGAATCCGCTCATGGAACTTCATGGCAATGATTTGTGCATCTTTTGAGTCTATTGATTAAAAAAGTTTATTTGTGAGTCATTGAATCATTCACTGAGTTGATTACTTCGAAAACTTACTGTGGATGCAATCCCACCCACCCCATTCTTTCATTGTTGTGAAGATTGACTCACATGCCAGACTGAATGATCGACAAGAGACCTTTTATTCAGTCAGACAGCAGATCCTCACGAACAAGATATGTCAATATGTTCTGTTCGTATAAAATGTCACGCAAATAAGATTCCTAACTAAACAAACAATGCATGGAGCATCATTAGAATTGTTCACCTAAACTGACTCATAACAATTTCACAGTGTTACTCTATATATGCAGAGCTTAATGTTAAAGAGTGTTTATAAAATATCCTTCAGGGTTACTAATCAAACATGGATATGGAGTTTTCATGGTATTTAATCTATATGAACCACTCAGCATGGAAGGCTTCTGCAGGATTGCACATTACAGTTGGTGTCTTCAAGGTGTTTTGGATGTTTTAACCGTTAATAAGTACCGATTTCTTTTGTTCTACTGTTCCTATTTTAAACCACGGAGCTGCCAAGTAATTAAAAAGGAGAAATCTGAAACGCCAGTGTCCCGCAGAGAACATGCATCAAAGGAGACACTGTTTTTTATTGTTTCTTATTCATCCTGTTGTCCATCACCATATTTTCTCCCTCTTTCCTTTTTCACATTTATATCTCAGTGGGGAGTGACTTTGCTCTATCCACCGGTGTGGGCCGGTGTGGAGAGTGGCTGTGTTTCTCCACCTGCTGGTTCATTATGTATGAGCACGGCAGATCCGCAGATCTGCAGCAGGAAGTTCCGAGATGCTATCTTACCTCCATTTCCCCAGATACAGTTCAGGCATGATTATATCACAAGCCAGAACACGTTCCAGAACAAAAGTCGTATCCAGCAGCGCTTCTGATGTCAGCACACCTACAGCAGTGACGCCCATCCTGCTTCAATAGCGAGCAAAACAAGATGATTATCTGAAAATGACATGCAAATAGGTTTTTGAAAATTAGCCAAAGCTCCGCTTTTCCCTTCAGATTCATCACAGCAAAATTTCCAATTGCAAGGATATAATTAAGATGAGTTTCCACAGTTAATGTACTTGATGTGAAAATTAAGCTGAAGTGCAAAACGAAAAATGCACACTTTATTCTGACACACTATTTACTATCAACAGTTTACATCATGTAATCTGTAACAGACTAAGTATGCATGTAATCTACCTAGCTTGCAATAGCTAAACAAAAAGTGTAATATGCATTACCTGCACAAAAAGAAATATGTGAGAATTGAGGCAGACAAATATAAAAATAAATGGGCAGGCAAATAAATATCTGTTTGTGTTTGATGGCAAATAAATATCAAGTAAATATCAGGGCACTGAGCAAAATAATTTGAAAAACTGAAGGGAAGCAACGAATTCTACTGAAATTAGAACGTCAAACAGTGAGACAAACATCTTGAGATTTGTCTTGAGTAAATAGCGCCGTCTTCCCTGAGGAGTTTACCCAAACACACAAAGCGAACAGTGAACATCAAAGTTATTCTCAGCACTTTACATATGTGGCTGTTAAAAAACACCATAATCAGATGAACTGAATATTATCTAACTACAGCTGGTAAAATTACATAAGGTTGTCAGTCAGATCAAAATTTTTATGAACTGCATGGAATACTGACTAATTAATCAAATGAATCGCACATATCAATCTGTGCCCTCAAATGAAAACAATTTAAAGATATTACGCTGTAGCCATTACAAAAAGTCAATATACTGTTTATTCAATCAAGTTTGGTGTTCACACTTTCCATCTAGTCTGTAAACACAATAGCATCTGCTAAGAACACGAATGTAAAATTCAGCAGTCCTGAGAGAATTCATGGAATTTTCTTGCAGCTCCAGCAAACATGAATGTTCTCTTCTTATTTGTTCTTACTGTTCTTACATGTTCTTATTTGTTTAGTTAAACTGCAACTCTTCAAACGCTGCAGACTAAAGTGATAAAGATGAGAAAAGGAGAAGGAAACACAAATCTCAGAGACCGAGACAGATAGAGAAAGAGTTTGATCTTTTTTTTTTTTACCTTTCTGTTAAGAATCAGATTACAGCAGCTGGCTGTGTGTACAGGCAACTAGTTAAACACACTCAGCATTTTTTTTCTTAGCCCGAAAAGTTTTTTAAGTCACAGATCAATGAATCAGTTCTGAAAGTTAATAATCGGAAAGTTCATAATTAAAACAAGAAAAATACTTTGCCAATGAGGGTAATTAAAGCATGCCATTTTACTTGTTAGGTAAATGCAGCATGTTTTAAGGGTGTTTAGTGTTATTACAAAACAACACTTTTATGTTTGCATAATTGTTTTTTAACACAATTATGTCTGCATTTAAATATTGAGTATTCGAAGTATGCATCACAGTGCCGTGGTGACAACATTAGCTTTTTTGTAGAGATGTACAACACACAGACTTTACCTGCTGAATCCTACAGCTGTTTGTGGCACTCTTACAGAGGATGTTATAAATCTTTCTTCTCTTCTAAACCTCTGAGCTTTATTATCTTATATCTGAAGGTCTCCTTGAAGCACTGATGGATGACCATATGCTTCATATCTAGACACTTTAGAAAGAAAAGCTGGAAGACATTTGGAGGGGATAGAGAGCCAAAATGTACATTTAAAAAAAAAAAGAAAAAGATAAGAAAAACACTAGCTGTTAGCATGTTGTGCTACAGACATGAATGATAGCTTAAATTGTGTGGCTTGTGGAAGAGAGATGTGCTGTTATTTTTCTAAATGACAGGACCTACAATTTTCACCTGGCGGGTGATAAAATGGTAAAAAAAAAACACTGAAGGAAAAATATGAGCCAGAACTATCAACCAGAAAATCATAGAAACTTGAACCTACTGATAATACAAGAAACACTCAAATTTTATGATAAATATTCAGAACACCTGATTAACCTTAGCAACACCCTAGCAACCACAAAGAAATATGTACTGTAGTAACCACCTAACAGCCCGCAATCAATCAATCAATCAATCAATCAAAACCCAAAACACTTTTGCAAACATATGGCCAAGATTTTAGCAACTACCTAAAAATGTTAAAAAAGAAAAATATCTTCAATATCTTAACTTTAGCAACCATATAGCGACACCCTATCAACTACCAAGAAATACCAATCTAAACTACCAAACAACTTAATAAACACCCATAACAATTTCACAAACATACTATATAATCGGACAATAGCAACCAAACAGAACACCCCCCCCCCACACACACACGCACGGGAACGCTTCAGTAACCGTATAGCAACATTCTGGCAAAGTAAAATCAATGTGAAACATTGCTTTCCATGATGGTGAATTCTGTGTAAATGCATTTATGTCAAAATTGAAATTTGTGTAAACACATGACATTGATCACTTGTGCTGGCATCTGTGCAGAGTAAAATAGCTTTAAATGGGCTGATTTGGCTCGGAACAGCACAAGGAGACCCCTGGGGACGGGGGTGTCCCATACACCGGCGGTGTGGCTTTGGAGCAGCATCTATGATGTGTTAAAACTGTGCTGGCAACAGTGGGTGCCCGAGAGATACAGAGAGAGGAGGAACAAGAGTAAACCATGCATCAGTAGTTTGATATCGTCCTCCCACACAAACAGCAACATTTGCCTTCCTTGTGTCGTCAAGCACTTATCGAGAAAGCCTGCAGGCTCCGGGGGATTGGCGGGAGCGATTTAGCCTCTGAAAGGAAGAGCCGGTTCCTTATCCTTATCCTGCCATGCTAATCTGATCTCAGGTCTGAGGTTCCCTGTGTGTGCTGGCTCGCTCTCACAGTCTCTCACCTGTCTGTCTACAGCAGTGAGGTTTTGTTTTATTGCTGAGGTCTGAGGTGGTGACCTGGATGAGAGCTCGCCTCGCCTCTAATCTGTCTATGACAACTGAATTATTATTAATAAGGGTTTTTAGGGTCTAATAGAGGCAGGCTCGTCATAATATGTGCTGGTTTTTACCTCACCAGCGAGAGGCTGTGTGTGAGAGAGTAAGTTGAGAGCAAAAATGAAAAACGTGTGAGAAGAAAAGTGGAAAAAGATAGCATAGGGGCCAATAAGAAAGTGTACGAAGAGAGACAGGATGAGAAGATAAAAATAGACTGTGTGAGGGAGTGAGACATCCAGAGCAAGAGACATCAAGTCAATGAGAAACGGCAATGACAAATGGTTTGATAATGAAGGCTAAAGCTTTAGGAAGGAAATTAAAATTTAATCAGGAACATAGACACATTGAAATTGAGTGCATCTTTCATCACTATCACAAGAGCTTCATCAGTATAGAGATACTCTAGGAAATAAAATACATCTGAAGAGTTCTTAGATAATAAAAACAACTAGCTGTCTAGAATGAAGATGTCTGGATAAAGTACTCTCAAGCTTTTAATAATATAACATACACTTTTTACATTACTGTATCACCACCAGGCTGCCATATTGGGCACCAAATCCAATCAACATGCCTTTTGCTGTGCTTTTTTTATAAAGCTTTATAAAGTGATACTGCTGTTTACTTGTCATGTTTCATTATTTATAAGGTTCATAAATAAAATAAATGATTAATGATTAACTTCATCATAAATATTTAACGTTAAGATGCTTTAAAGCGTTGAAATTTTACCTTGTCAACTAAAACATCAAACCATCATTACAAATTGTCAATTTAAATTTATAACATAATTGAGTCGGAAGGAGCTCATACTTTATAATTTTGTGGAGATTGCAATTATAAATAAATAAATAAATAAAACACACACACATATAGGTTATATATATATATATATATATATATATAAATATATATATATATATATATATATATATATATATATATATATATATATATATTATATACACACATATATGTTTTATATATATATATTATATACACACATATATGTTTTATATATATATATATATATATATATATATATATATATATATATATATATATATATATATATATATATATGTCTCAACCATATGAACCTTGACCGGTTAAACAATAGAAGGATAGACATGAAACTGCTCTCTTCATTTTTTTCAAATTAATTTTCATATTAATAAAATAAAACTGCATAAATTATTCTTGAACTGTCCAAAGTATTTGAAGGGAGAAGGTTACATTACTGTAATTAAATTACATAAAAAACGGAGTAATCATTTATTAATTACTATGCAATGCAATAAACCCAACACTGTTTATGTAAATATAAAGTTGTGTTTACTGCAGTACTAAGACGACAACACACACACACACACACACACACACACACACACACACACACACACACACACACACACACACAGTGTAGTGTTCTTTGTATTGCATTTTATATATATATATATATATATATATATATATATATATATATATATATTTATATATATATATATATATTAATGTGTCAGGTATGTAAATGTAAATACAGGGAAATATTTGCATCGAAACGGGATTTTTTTTTAAATAACACAGAATACAGTTTCATAGCAAGCTAGAAATAACCATTCTCTTGAAATAATTTCAATTCAGGGCAAAAAGCTATTTTTGTACCTTGTATATAAATGTTAAGTTCAATTAATCGCGGTGCTCTCTCAGGGCCTGTCTCTCTGCATCATTCCACGCAACATCACAGCAGATTAATGTCAAACCCTCAAACGCTACTCTGTGTAACGAAAACACTCCCCTCCGGTTCGGGAAACTTAATTTCGTTCAATTAAAAAAGGACCATCATACGCATAGACATGTATGAAGTATGAGTATATGGATGGACAGACAGGGCTGTCAGTCATAATGGCTTGAAAGCCCCGCCACCCAAACGTCTGCCGTCTTGTCCTTTTTGAAGCGGTGAAAAACTGACATCTGAATGCTTCAATCCTGACATCAGTCCATCATTCATTTCTATCTTGCTTCTTCCTGACTCCCTGACGGTGTTGCGAAGAGAGAGTGAGTGAGAGAGAGTGTTTGTGTGTGTGTGTGTGTGAGAGAGAGAGAGAGAGAGAGAGAGAGAGAGAGAGAGAGAGAGAGAGTTGTGATAGTGTGTAAGCTGATAAATGACAGATCCAGGACGGCCTATTTCAGATACTTTGTAATTGGACTGTGAGCACAATGTAAAATATGGATCATGGTGAGAGAGGGACATTCATGTTTAAAAGCTGCTTGTAAAAGTTTTTCTCAGAGCTAATGGTTTGGGAGGATCAGCACCTCGTAGTTTGCAGTGGAGAGGTGTAAAATGATTTTTATAAAAGAGAATGATATCTTGAGAACAGCAGCAGCAGGACATAAAGTACTGTTTCTTTAATTCTACACATTCCTAGCTACTGTAGTTCAACTGTACAAAAGAAATGATATTTACTGTAACTATAAATTATTAAAAAAAAACCCATAAAAATACATAATTACAAATTATGCAAATATTTATTAAGCACATTGCAACAATGCACAGTATTAAAATAAAATTCAAACTAAAAATTTATCCCACTCATGTGTATGTTAAATAATAATGTACAGGCCTACTGGCCTGCAGAAAGGTTTTAAAATTAACTGTTCTCTCATAAAAACAAAGTGCATTTAGGTGAAGTGCATTTGAATTTTTTCTCTGTAGGACTAGAAAGTGCATTACTTCTCCAGTAGGCAAGACTGTTATCACTTCTGGGGATGGGGACTTCAGACAGATAACCATCTAGCTGTTGAGCATTTGAGCTTGTCATCTGCCTGACATTTGAGAAATATTTGAGAGAGTGTATTTAAATAGGGCCAGGGCATAAATAAACATTTTTATCAAATTAAAGCAGAAATCTAGCAGAAAATCTAGCAGAAAAATGGCTACAATCTGATATTATGTATGTGTGTGTGTGTGTGTGTATATATATATATATATATATATATATATATATATATATATATATATATATGTATGTATATATATATATATATATATATATATATATAATGTCACATATATAGTAGCCAAAGAACAAAATAGCCAACGTATTATTATTATTTGAGGCACTTTCTTGCAGAATTCCACTGAACACATCAGACAACGAGGGTGCATGCCCCTCATCTGGTGCAGAGACGAGTCTTTTTTTCTGCGCTCTGATCTCAGTCTCCTGCGCTTGGCGCTTCTCCGTCTCCACGCGGGTTCTCCGCATCCAGCGCGGCCTGGATCATTTCTCGTGCGCGCTGCCTTATTTCCGCATCCAAGTAATGGTCTTTATAACGCGGATCAAGCACATTCGCGATGAAGTGCAGAGGATCCGAAAAGATCTCAGTGAGACGTGTGCTAACAGACTCTATAAGACTGTACTTTTCTTTGTTTTCACTTCGTGGTCCGTCTTAATCTCTTTGTTAGGAGACGCTTTAGTGCTGCGAATAAAGGAATAAGAAGAGAGAGAATGTTCTTACTGGTGTGAAGTGAATGTCGCGTGAAGCTCGTGGTCTGCGCTATGCAGGTGCACGTGCAGGTCATGGTTTCTGTTTGCGTCATCACAACATTTCGGCCATGTTGTTTCAGTGATAAAAGTCTATCGGCCGAAAACCGAAAATGCCATTTTCGGCCGAAAATTTTCAGTGGCCGAATATTCGGTGCATCCCTACCTGTAACATATACTGTAGCAAATAAAATTGGAGCTCATTAACATTTAATGGAACAACTGTTGAAGTGGGACGTAGCAAATAGGTTAAAAAAATTAAACAAGGGGGAGTGGCATTCTCAGTCTAAAGAGCATCTGATTGGGCAAAAATGTGTGTAGTGCAGGATGAGTCATCAGAATAGTTCAAATTATAGTTCAAAAATGTACTGACCCTCAGGCCATCCAATTTGTAGAAGAGTTTGTGTTTTTGTTTTTTTAGGGTGAGTGAATTGTCATTTTTGGGTGAACTATACTTAAAGATATCTGCTAAAGCATTTTAAAGTGCAGTCAAGGTGTAGGTTCAATCAGTATGTGTATTCTCCTTACAATCAATTCTATGACCCCGCTGCTGCTAGCGCCAAGCTCTACCATTTCAGCTTTAGAAACCTAATCCATGATTTAACTTGTGTAAAACTTTCTGATGTGCGTAGAATAAGTGCATTTAAGGGATTAAAAAAATCAAATGGAAAAAGTCTAGCATAGTTGAATAATTATATTCTGTACTATGCAACATACAGTACTGTTAAACGTCATATCATGCCAGTATGCACTAGTTATCAAAAGTGATGTTTTTGAAAGCCAATGTTTTTCGAGTACCTGCTAATAAGGGAACTTTTCAGTTTCTGACAGTACTGACTTACAATAGAAGCGGTTCATTTTACGTGCGCTTTTTTGAGTTAACATCAAATGTTGGAACCGGGTTTGGATATGGTTTCATAACCATAGACTGTCTACAGTGTCACAGAGGCTTAGCAAAAACTACTGTGATGATCCTACAACTTTCTCATCACTTGCTCCAAAGCGTGCGCTAACCCGAACCGTCTGTCCTGTCTGTCTCTGTCCTCATTAGCGAGCGGATTCCCATTTCTGGCATGTTTTTCCATCTCTCCAAAGTCATTTTGGTATGTTGGATGCTGCAAAATCTTCAGACAGTTAATTCAATAATGTCATTCAGAACACATCAGTGTCATGTCTGGGCAGTCGAGCATGATTGTTGAAGGAGCTGCAGCGGCTCTGTAATAGTCTTAATTAGCACAGAGGTTCGAGGACGCTGGGAATACAGCGGCGTTGTTGGGATCCAAGTCCTGCGGAACAGCACTTGCCAGCTTTGGATGCGGTACAGTGGATTCTGTGGTGTACTTGAACTTGTTCTAGCTTTGTTTAATTATGCAGTCTGTAGCCATAAATATGAGTGAAATAAGTTCTGCATCTTTCTCTGTAAATTCATCAATGTTTCCTACTTTCTGTCTTTCAATTGATGTTTTTTTTAAGTTTGCCTTAAAGGAAATAGTTCAAGCAGAAATGAACATTTGCTAAAAATGTACCCTCAGGCCATCCAAGTTTTTTCTTCATCAGAACAGATAAGGAGAAATTAAGCATTACATCACTTGCTCACTAATGGATCCTTTGCAGTGAAAGGGTCCAAACAAACCTCACAAAAATACACAAATAATTTACATGACACCAGTCAAAGTTTTCAACTGTTGTTTCTAGACAAAATAAAAGTCCATAATCCAGAATAATTGAAAGTAATAATATGGATAAATGACTCGTATTTTAGCTGAAAATGTTTTTTTTTTTTTTTTTACTTTTACAAAGTTACTTGATGGATTTGTTCCTTTCAGTGATGTTTCTTATTGTAATGTTTTTATCAGCTGTTTGGACTCATTCTGACGGCACCCATTCACTGCAGAGGATGCACTGGTGATCAAGTAATGTAATGCTAAATTTCTCCAAATCTGTTCTCATGTAATTTCAAACCTGTATGACTTTCATATGTCATGAAAAAAAAAAAGAAAATACATTTTGAGGAATATGCTGGCCACTCTATTCAATATATTGTTATAAATAGATTGAAAAAAAAAACACTGCTGATATATTGTTAGTGCTTGTTTTGTAATTTTGGAGTTCAACTGCCCCATCATCATTCTCTTTAATTACATTGAACAGAGCGATGAGGAAAATTTCTCTTGTGTTTCACAGAAGAAGAGTCATGTGGGTTTGAAAGTAGGTTCGTGCCGATAGATGATAGTATCGTGTATCAACGATAGTCAGAGATATCGACAATATTAGATGTCTTTGCCGATAGTCAAGACGATATTAGATTGGTCCTCCTATTAATGTATTAAATAACAATAATAACGTTTAATAATTAATAGTTATAATTCGGCTATCAAATTGCCCCGCTATTTCACGTCAGCACCACATTTCACACACATGCGCAAAAGAGGATTAGAGCCTGTAGCCAGTGAAGGAGTCTCCAACCACAAACAGACGTACAACATCTGCAGATATAAGGTAATTCGTTGCACTTTAACTAGTAATCTGAATGGCCTATATATGTGCAATATTTTAAACGAGCCCTCACTAACTGAGTTTAATGCCACAGTTCTGTTAGAATGCATCTCATTCTTGTTTCTGTGGCGGTGCGTCCTACAGTACTTGTCATGTGCCGCACGTTCCGGAGAACTGTATGACTAATGTATCTGTTCAATTTAACTTTACTCTAAATATATGTTACATATACAGTAACCAGTAAGATATACCTGTTTTAAATACTTTATATTTAACCTGTTATATTTAACCTGTTATATTTAACGTTAACGTTATATTTAACGTGTAACGTTTTCAGCCTGATAGATGATCATCTATTTTCCCGCCATTACTGTCTTTTTCTTCCATAATCTTCTAAGTCCCTTTCTCAATTTCTCTCTCTCTCTCTCTCTCTCTGTCCATCTCTCCCACTCTCTCACTTTTGTTCTTGTTTTCCTTCTCTCTTTCTCTCTTCTGTCATTTGGCTCTGTCATTGATATAATCTTCAGTCAGACAGCGCGCAGGCCATTAAAATCAGCTCAAGCTCTGTCATTGCTTTGCTCACTTCCTGTCTTTCCTCTGTCTTGTTTCCTTGTCAACTACAGTGACAGCGGCTGAAAATATTTTCATGCAAACACACACTTACACATGCTTATGTTTTATGCACACACATTCTAAGGGGACATGGATGGAGCCACACACACACGCACAGAGACTTACTGTCAAATAGCTAAACCAGCAGTGAAATACATGCAATTACTAGATTCCAGAAAGGGGGGTGGGAATGGAGTTTGAGGATGCGCTAACAGTTCATTTATTTTAAATTAAAACCAACTCATATAAACATCTACACACTCACACAAACACACAAACACTATCATATGGGCTCAGAAACATGCAATTACTGTTAATTGAGGAGAGGAGTCTCACTGAGGCAAAATTGATCAATTTCACACTGAGTGGAGAAACAGATGCAGCGATAGGAAACGAGAGAGATAACAGTGAAGGGATGTGGTGAGGGAAAATACAAAGCGAATGAATGAATGAAAAGTACAGTCAAAAGTTTGGACACCCTTGAATGATTATGTTTGTCGTAAAGCTTTTTTTAAGCATTAACTAAAAACTTATGCATAAATGTTTTGCATACCGATATAAATTGTGCCTATATGGATTTCTTTACAAAACAAAACTAAAAACTAAAAATAAAACAAAAAACAAAACATCTTTAAATTATTATTTGTAATAAATGAATTGGGGTGGATCGTGGAGAAAAATACAACTCATTAATTAAAAAAGCAAAAATAAAATGTTTAAACATTTAGAAATTTCATTATTAATAATAAATTGAATTCACTATTTTAATCAAATATTTTTTACCAAAACCTTTGGAGTGGATCATGAAGAAAATACAATCATCCATTAATGAAAAATAAATAAAATGTTTATACATCAAATAATAATAATAATAATAATAATAATAATAATAATTACTAGAATTAATAAGATTCACTTACTTGCCATCAGGATTTTCATATACCTCTGCTCTTAAAAGTGCTTGAAGCAATGCTATTTCAAAAAAATGCTACAAAATATAATAAGAAAATTAAATATTAATACTTCGCTTCAGTGTACCGAGTCAATATCATGATCAAATACTATCAAAAGTAATTTTATTCTAGACTTTTTATTCATTTTTATAGAGGTGCCATTTATCTTAGGAGTGAATGGCCTGAGTTAAAATAGCATGAGCTCAAATTGAATAGCCCTCTAGAAGATTACAGAGACTCATATAATCATAACGCACAGAGAGCATTTATTGGGCAGCAGTGTTTCAATCTGATTCTGCAGTGACACTACATGGGCATAATAAAATAAGAGCGGCTATTAAAAATGAATTAAAACATTTGGTTATCAACCGCATCTAAAATTGTATTATTGCATGCTATAATAGTGATGCTTTAATAGAAAGGCCTGATAATTTGTTACTCTCCAGTTACTTTCAAAATCAAATTATGACTACACATCTAATGTAATGATCAGAAGATTGCTTTTAATTTAATATTGCCATCTTTGCTCATGCATTGGCCTTTAAAGTGAGAATACGTGACTGAACATACATAGGGAGACCAAAATAAAAATAGGACTTTATGTCTTGCATAAAAGAACAGTAACTTTGGGACTCAAATAAAAGGCACACATCGTAACTAGGACAGGAAGGTTGACCACCCTTCTCATCACACACCTGACACATGGAGACATGAATGTGCTATATCCTGTGAATTTGAGCATGATTTCACTCCCCGCTGCTAATTAGGAGCCTTAATTTGTGTCTAGATGGAATTAGCAATCATCCAAATGACCCAAATACATGGTATAAAGAGCATGTTTTATTTTTGCTCAGTTTGTGCCTAGTGTCCTGAACAGAAACTGAATGAGAAGGGTTCACTGGCTATTACAGCTCTATGAGGAGAGAGAGAGGGATATATCACATTCAGAAAGTGAAATTAATGGCATTAATTACAAAAATGTAATCAGTTTGGATTTTTAAAAAGAAATTAAAACTTATTCGGCAAATTATTCAAAAGAATTTCACATTATTTAAAAAAAATTAACAAAATAAATTCTATTGAATTATCTACTGTTTTACTTTTTTATTCTATTAAACTTTCTTTTCATCAAAGATTCTTGAAAAAATGTGTTACAGTTTCGACAAAACATTAAGCAGCAATTGTTTCCAGCATTTATGAGATGAAATATTTCTTGAGCACAAAAACAGCATATTAAAAAATTATTCAATAAGTTACAACAGCAAACAGCTATTATAAATTGCAATCATTTTTCACAATGTCACTGTTTTACTATAAATATATGCAACTTTGGTGAGCTTAGAGGACTTTTCAAAAAACATACAAAAAAATAATAATAATGACCAAATCCAAATGTTTAAATGCAGAAAATTTGTTTAAAAAAAAAAAAAATCATTGCACATGAAAATTTATTCAATTACATTTTAAAATATTTTACAATAAAAATTGTTATTTTCAATTTTAATATTTCGATGCAAGGTCAGCATGAGAGCTCTTTCAAAACGTAAAAAAATAGCACTAAGCTATTAATAATAGCATGAAAACACTATTGCAAAGTTTTTTCCTACTTTTAAGTATACAAAACGTAAATAACCACCGAGAAAAAAGTGGTAAGAGGAAAAAAAAAAGCATGCAAGAGATACTATAAACCACTGGGAATCAGAGTGGTGGGACACATGCGGAAATGCCATTCAGAATGATTTCACAGCTGGATGCCTCTATCCTCACGTACACCTACACATCTGTCTGCACTCCACGCTTCAGAAAAGAGATAGGTGTGTGCGGTCACAGTATATGCACAAACACACACAGCATTTATTCACAAATCTCACTGATATGCATACACTCCAGTGTGTTCCTGGAAACCCAGTGTGCTTGTTACTTATTTCATTGGTTGTTTTGTGTATGGACTTGTGTTATCACAGTGGGTACATTTGTCCTGTGGTATCACTTTATAATGCTGCTGTTCATATTGATATTCTTTATGTATCAGATTAGCGATGAGCACAGATTGGAATAAAGCAGTTCGAACAACAACAGAGTATTCTAAAAAATCCATTAGATCTAAAGCATCTGGATCTGCAAATCAGCATTTATTAAGAGCTTTATATCACAATAGATTATAAAAAGATTATGTACATATTACAGAGCAAATCAGATAATGTTTTTTGCTGGTGGGAAGACTTTTTATTCTGTATCATTGAATCATTTCTGTATTAAATTTATTTCATGGCATCTTCTTTTCATTGTCTAAAACAGTGAGTTTAGTCCATAAAGCATTTTTTTTTGTCAGGGAAACTGAATGAATAAATGATGAATGACTACATGATGATGAATGGGGTGAGTGAACTGACAAGACCATAACATAAGCTGGTTTAGAATTAGATTATGATGACAGAACATTCAAAGATATTAAATTCTATAAAAGGAATAATTCACCCAAAAATGATTGTTTACTCAGCGTCATGTTGTTCCAAACCAGTATGACTTTCTTTCTGCTGCAGAATGCAAAATAAGATATTTTGAAAAATGTTTCAGTTGTTTCTGGCCATATACTGAAATTCGAGTCCAGAACTAGATTGGACCCAAATGACTTGACAAGTCTCAGGTATCCCCAGATTGTGTCATTTATTATATCATTCCTTTATATTTCTTATATATCATTATTGTATCATTAAACTGTCGAATACACACAAGTTTATGTTAAAAAACACACATAAGTTACAAAAACACGGTTGTCTGTGAAGGTAAACAGCATGTAACCCTAACACACAAATATGCCAGCAAGCTATTAGCAACACAGTTCATTCTGAGTCCATTCCCCACTCAGAGTTCTCGAACAAGGCCAATGTGTCCTCAATACACACATCAGTCATCTAGTACACATAGAGTTCCGCCACATCCAGGAGATTACAGAACGTCAAACCATTAACCTTGAGACAGGTGCTCAGACTGCACTCCCATCTCCATCCATTAATACACTTTGCCTCACACAGAGACAAAAAAAGAAAGTCTTCTCCGTTCATGTACAAACATTAATTGGACGTTCATCAGTTACAAGACAGTTATGATTAAGGTCAAAGAAAGAGCGCAAAAAGCAGAACTAGAGAAGACTATTAGAATCACTCATTACCCAGAGAGACTTGACGTAGTCTCTCAAGGAGCCCCACAGGTGCCATTGTGGTCACTCCATGTGACCATAAAGTACACCAATTACACAAGCCTGAAAGCCTGAGGGTCCATTTGGTTGGCAGACATCAGTATGATTGACCACTCACTGTGTTTGGAAAGCTTCTCTGAGTGAGAGCAACCATCAACTAAAAGAGACTTTCACAAGAGTGACTGTGGCTTTGCGTCAAGCTCTGGACTATTAGCAGTGTTTGTTAAGACAAGCATAGCTATATTGCTGAAGCTCATATAGTACTTCACTCATACAGTGATTTGGACAAACCTGTAAACTTAATCTTTAACTTCTGATGTGTAAGTCTTGCCACACTGTGATACAATCACACAGCTTATTGAAGAAAATTGTGCTTTTACGTATTCAAGTAATTCAACTTTGAAAGAGTTCACCTGGTAGATGATAGAATGGAAAAAAAAAGAATCCCACAGAGTTATACTACTATTTAAATAGCTGTGGTCAGTAAGAGTTTTATTTGAAAGAAATTAGTGCTTTTATTCAGCAAGAACATTCAACTGATCAAATATGACCTGCCACTTTCATTACAAAAGAACTTTCATTTTCAAATGAACGCTGTTCAAATGAATTCGCTGTTACAAAACAAGATGTGTACTGTGGGAAGTCGTGGCCTAATGGTTAGAGAGTCGGACTCCCAATCGAAAGGTTGTGAGTTCGAGTCCCGGGCCGGCAGGAATTGTGGGTGGGGGGAGTGCATGTACAGTTCTCTCTCCACCTTCAATACCACGACTTAGGTGCCCTTGAGCAAGGCATTGAACCCCCAACTGCTCCCCGGGCGCCGCAGCATAAATGGCTGCCCACTGCTCCGGGTGTGTGCTCACAGTGTGTGTGTGTGTGTGTGTGTTCACTGCTCTGTGTGTGTGCATTTCGGATGGGTTAAATGCAGAGCACAAATTCTGAGTATGGATCACCATACTTGGCTGAATGTCACGTCACTTTCACAAGTGTGTGTCAAACTTACTTTGAAGGAGGAAGCCTTATAAGGACCAAATTGGATAGTAGATACAAACTAGATACACTTTTGATTTGAGCCAATTAACAAGAAACCTACAGTAGTAACTAACTACTGTAGAATTCACTAACAACCACATACAGTAGTAAAGCACTAAAACACACTCAAAAGTTCCCATCTTTCTGTGAGTCAAAATCTACTTTGTTCTGCGAAGTAGTTTGCAGCAAAAAGTATTTCAGAGAAAAAAATTTCCATCGACATGCTCTTCACAATTATAATTGCAGCAATTGTCATAAACAAGAAAATAATTCTTACAGATGGAATCATTTTGATGCCTTGTCTTTGAGTGTTTCTCTTAGGTCTTAAAAGAGAAATGAAGCGCTGACTGTTTGACACGTGTTTTAGTGATGTGCACTATACAATGTTTCTTTTGAACTCAAGTGACAAGGATTTCACTTTGAAAGATAATTGATTTCCCAATTATATTATACAGGCAAAAATGGTGGGATAGCATACAAGGAGTTTCAATGGTCTATTGTACTATCATTTATACAGAGACAACTATAACTAAGCCAACTGTCAATTGATTCCCTCAAAAATGTAAACATTGTGGCACTTTCAAAGCATTGCTCTTTGTTTGAGTATCTCAATCTGCCTGACAACAGCAACACTGGCTCAGCCAATCTTATCTGACAGTCTGACCAATGGCAGAATTTGAGTGTTTGGGGAAACCTGTTTGAAAACATAATATTTTTTCAATTCTATTGGGTGCTGCTTGTGGTTTAGACATAGTTCATTGTTACAACAGGATCATTTATTATCAAACATTTTTAATTTTTTTTTATGTTATACTGTTTTATAAGCAACAGACACTATAAATAAACCAATCGTCAGATTATTCTGAACAAAAATGCAAACACTGTCACTGTGGTGCAAAACATTGTTATTTGTTTGAGTATGCTGGCCTGCCCGACAACAATATTGGTTAAGCCAATTAAGTGAATTTTGGGTTGGGCAATCTGATTGTCTGACCAATGGCGGAAGAGCAGACTGTTTGAGAAACCTGTAAAATCATTATTTTTCTCAATCCCATGTGTCTCAGAAACCACACACTTCACATTTAAAACATGAGGATAATTTATTTATTATAAGGCTTGAAAATACACCTGTCATCTTACTTTCCTACCGTTTTCTGGACACACTTTTGTCACTGTCCTCTTATTGATGTACTACAGTGACATTTACCTTCTCGTTCCCTGCTCCATTTTTCAAACTTACACGATTCCCCCTGGCATTTCTGCTTTTTTAGCTGGCTGAACAGACAGACATTCATTCCCTGCTTGGTGCAGGAGCACAACATTTCTTCCTCTCTCTAAATGCCACATTCCCCAACTCAGACAAGCAAAACAATCAGCGTGAGACAAAGAAGACCATCAGGTCCAGTCCAGAATGCTCTGTGGCCTTTAAAAAAAAGAGGTTGAAAAGGCTGAAGTGCATTTTTTTTTTTTTTTGTTATTGTTTTGTTTTTACAAATGTTTAATGCAGAGAGTCAACCAATTCGTATAGAATACAAAATAATATGTTTGAGCATACAGTAACTTAGCTGCTATGCACATGCAGGCTAAATTGTTGTATGGTATTCAGGATGGCTTTTTCCCAAGAGCCCTAACTCCCCTTTACTTCCCTAAAGCTATCACAAAAAAAACACACACACACAAAAAAAAACAGATTGTCATCCACTCCCTCCAAATATTTAAGAGAGAGATGGGTAGACAGGCTGATATGGAGGCCGTGTTTGGCATGATGCAGTGGTGTGCGAGGCTTTGATGTTGGCATGTGGCGTGGGGTGGGATTGCCCTGAGACGCAGAGGATTCGGAGGATAAGTGGCTATCTTAAAGGTCCAGACTCCAGATACCTCATGCTAAAACAAGAGATGGGCCACACCAGAAATAAAACAATATTGTAGAAACAGTGTTTGTGCTTCTGGTTTTGAATCACTTTGAATAACTCAAGAAGTCATTAGGAAGGGGGATTAAAAACAGAAATAAGTTGGTTGCTATAGTTGGGAGAACCATTTACATGCATGTAATACATGATCAATCACTTAGGAATACTTCATAATTTATTATTAATTTATAATAAATAATTATTATTTACATAATAAACAAATTACATAGTGTATTACAAATAAGAAAATAATAATAAATGATTATTTATTAAAAATATAAGTAATATATGTGTGTGCATATATATACATACATATACATACACACACACAGCGTGCATTTTTATTATGCAAGTTGATATTCTTTTTTTCCAAGCACATTTTACCAATTCCAATCCCCATCAATCTTAACAACTACTATTGATTTTGTATTTAATAATTTATAAGTGGTATATCATTCTCTATTAAGACTGGAAGTGAAAAACTCCTTATATTCAGGTGTGCATAATTATTAAGCAGGTTTTCTTTATAGATAAAATGAGCCAAAAAGAGATTAACCTGAAAAGTAAATGTTTAAATGCCCATGAGAAATATTCAGAACTAATGCAATACACTGTAGAAATTGCAAAGTTAAGGCATGACAGTTGCACAGTAAAATGCTCATTGGGTCAACATATAAAGACAGACTTTTATTTTGGATGCGATTAATTGTGATTAATCGATTTGGTACAAAAAGGACTTGTGGAAACAAATTAAATATCCCAAATCTATTTATCTTGTAAAGTTTAAATCAGAGAAGATATTAAAACATGCTTTAATGCTCTCAGTCACGACACAAGGAGGGGGAATGAAACTCGCTCATGGCGCAGTCTTTACAAAGCTTAATGGGCAAATAAAAAGCACATTAAAGATCATTACCATACTCACGATGCAGCTCAGTTTTATATAACCAAACTCGTGTCAAATATATGGTAAATATTCATTATATATTACCCAAACCTAACAGAATAGAGAGTTTTTGATTTATTGTTTGACCCTGTTTCCAAATTTTCCATCACAAACATCAATTCAAAGTATTTGTGTGCACGAGTGTGTGAGTGACAGATGAAGCCTACAGACAGAGCTCTGTCCTGATTAGCAGTGTTAAGCTCTGTGAAGTTAATGAGTAGACATTACAGCAAGATCAATGGTGCCTTTCTCTCAGTCTCCATATGAACAGGCCTAATGAAAAGGAATTACACTAGTCAAACCAAGGCCTCTGTCTTCCACCTATTCCTTGTGCTCTGACTCTGCCTCTTCTGCCCTCTCTTGCTTTCATCTCAATTCTCTTCAAGAAAGACAGAACAAAAACTAAAGCTGCAAACTCTTAGATCAGCTAGAATAACAGACCTGCTAACCTCAATCTAATTTTCTCATAATGTACTGCACAACCTGGTCTAATGCTCCATTCACACTCATAGTGATTTTATCACCGAAGGTTGGTTGATAGTAGGCGGAAATCTTTTCCCAAATGGGATGTATTGCCGATGTGATTCAAATTTGATCTGTTCTCTTGCCCCTAAAAATGAACATTCTGCAGGGGAAAGCTTTTGTGCAGCTGTGCATAATACATCATATCATGAAAAAGATGAGCGATTATCAATGCAAGAATCAAACACACTCAATGTTGGCAATTTCAGACACACATTTTTCCACACATTTTTTTTATATTGCTCTATGTGGGCAGAGATAAATCATATAGAACTGTGAAACCGCTTGCGGTAACATGAACATCCATCATGGATACAGTATCTTAAAGGAGTTGGATCATGTCTTCAATTCCATTGGTAGTTTCTATATCATCTTATTTGCATAAAATCAAACCGAGTAGCGGAAAATTGGTTACTCTTATTCAAAACCAAACTTCTGGCCACATTTTTCCTGCACAATGCTCACACTGATAGATGTGGGTGTCGAGAAAAGCTTAACTCTATGCAAATGAAGAGTGACGTGATGTGACAGCTACCAGTGGAAGTAAAGGCACTGGAGGAAATATGATCCATCTCTTCTGAGATAGGCTACTCGAGTCGAGCGTAGGCAAGATAGAGGAGTTAATAGTAACTGTGAGCAATAACCCACAAGGATATTGTTAAAAAAATAAAAAATGATGCATGGAAAATCATGCTAGAAATAGTGAGCACTGGGAGCAAGTTGATTTGTGCATTGGTAATAAATCATCTTGTGCATGATGCATCGTACCACACTTTCCCTTCCAGAATGTCCTGTTTTATTCATTGTCAAAATGGAATGACATTGTAATTTTTACACCCCATTTGTGATCAGATTTTCGAAAGTTATGGTCATTTATGCAGCCCACGAAAAACATTCTTGTACTAGAAAAACAGGCAACAATATATTGTAAATGGGGTTTAAACATCCATTTTTTCTTTATAAATTACATGGCACAAAATGTGATACAATCTTGTGTGTTTGCATGCTGAAAGTTGCTCGTAATTGGCTTTTGATTTTATTATTTGCAGTCTGAATCAATTTTCCTGTGTTAAACGAGGCGTAAATGAGAATGTGAGGCCGAGCATGTTTGTGTACCATGTGTCTGGTCTGAATGATGCTTGTAAAGACTTAAGCATAAGCCAGTAAGTTGCTAGAGTTCAGAAAGGTTTTTCCCTAGTTGCTAGCATTTTATAACTACCAAATAAATTAGGGAAAACAATTTCAACTCTAGTCAGACAATGTTAATACATGTTAATAAATTTTAAGACTGTACGCCAGTGCAATCCCATTTAACAGACATATGATTATTCAGAACTGATTCTTTTTAATGAGTCAGTTAAAAGATTATTCTTGAACTCCCTCATTACTTGTTTGAATCGGACTCATTTAGTCAGTGATTTGTTCAAAGTTCATAACTGACTCCCACTGAATCAGTGGTGTGAACTGAAAAGAAGCATGAACCACTACTGTGATTAAACTTGAGATTTATATTTCAGATTCATGAGACTTACATGGTGCTTATTTTCACTATTTAAAAATACAAAAAATAATGACTTGTCCTCACAGTTCTGAGAAAAAATGTGAGATACACTCTTAAAAATAAAAGGTTCCAAAAGGGGTGTTTCACAGCGATGCCATAGAAGAACCGGTTTTAGTTCCCCAAAGAACCTTTCGGTGAACCGTTCTTAAAAGAACCAATTTTTTGTGAGAGTGAAGAACATTTTGATAATCTAAAGAACCCTTTTCCACTATTAAGAACCTTTGTGGAATGAACAGGTTCCATGGATGGCAAAGGTTCTTTGTGGAACCATTGATGCCAATAAAGACCCTTTATTCTTAAGAGTGTAAAACCTCAAAATTAAGAGGTATAAATCCAGAAATGCCAGATATAAAAAACAATTTATTTGAGATAAAAAGTTGAATCAATTCAAATGTGTTATTCAATGCCACTCTCACTTTGTTTTTCGGTATGCAGAAGATAAAACAATGCAATGATAATAAAACACTTGCCATAAGCACATAACACAACACACTGATAAAGAAACAGACAGCGTCCCACTTCCTGCTGACAGGGGCAGGAAATTGAGTTTGTCCAGAACAAAGGGAGAGAAGGCGCGTGAGAGAGAGACAGCGAGGTTCAGTACTGCTTCTCATTAAGACAGATAGTCAGCGCTCATAAGCGCTGTCATTGATATGCATGCGATCGCCTCAGCCTGTCCATCTGCAGCGGCACACGGCTGCTCGTCTATTCACTTAGACATGAGAAAAAAATTAAAGGAGCTTTTATATGTTTTATCTCTCTCACTGCTGAAAGGATGGAAAGACAGACGAGTGCTGAGGGTCACTAACACATCCTCGGCACCAGCCTTTCTATTAGTCTCTCTGCAACAAGACATCAGCTGTGTCACACAGGGAAGAAAAAGATCCCAAATACAACCCACAATAATACAATCTCACTTACTTGCATTTAAAGTTGAGACTATTTGATAAGCAAAACAGTGAACACCAAGACAATTCAATCAGTTTAAAGCTAAAGATATTCCACCACCTTACTTACTTTACTGCAGGGATAGCATCAAATGGAAATATATAAAAAATAAAGCTGTATTCACTCTAGAAATAAAGTTATATAGCGGATATAGACATATTGCATTCACATTCATGTCTGCTATTGTATGGCTTTCTAGGTTCTCTATATTCAGACCAATGAAATCAAAAACTGTGTAACTACAATTTACTCTTTTTCTTCCAATCGTGCACATAGAGTATGTCCTGGCTTACTTTGGTGCTGTAGGTGAGATTAGACAAACAGTCATTAGTCATGTAAGTTGTATTATTATGATAGCTGTATTATTATATTGTTAATGCATTATTCAATTGGTACAGCATTGGTTTTAGCATGCCAATGGAGGACAGTTCAAAGACGGATTTTTTTAAAATATTTATTTATTTATGAAAATAAAGCTTAAAAGATATGTTTTAATAACATTTCACAGTTTATATATATATATATATATATATATATATATATATATATATATATATATATATATATATATATATAATTACTATTTTTATTCAGCAAGGATGCATTAAATTGATCAACGTAATGGCTGCCTTCACAGGAATAAATTACATTTACAGCTCTTTTAAATTATAATATTTCGCTGCTATTACCGTTTAGTATTTTTGATCAAATAAATGCAGCCTTGGTAAGCATAAGACTTTTAAAAAACATTCTTTTAAATAAAATCTTTGGTAGTGTATTTGTCAAAAACTTTCTTTTTGTAATCCAGTTAGTGAACTCACTGTCAGATTAACTCTTCATATAGAATTTGTGCTTTGGGAATCCAGTTTACAGTTTACTTGCTTAAATTCTTGCTCTTTCTACACCTTTAAAATGGATCTTATGCATGCCTATCCATAAAATGCTCCACCTTAACTTTCTCAAGCATCTAGTACTGTAAATGTGGAAGAGGAAAAAAAAAACAGTGTCTACAATACTACTGGCAGCTGTACATCACAACATGGCAAAACTCAATCACTCCCATTATAATCAACAAGCTGTCAGTCATCAGAAATCAATTTTGCACTTTTGCACAGTTCTTCTGATTGTAATAGGAGTGATCTTGTTTTATTGTGTCGCTCAGATAGAATGTGTGTGACAGACAGAAACAGTCCAGCTTTAAATGGAGGGACATGAACATTTTGACAGACAATAATACATGCTGGCACACAGACAGAAACTCGTTCTTATTCTTTGACCATTTCTGAGGTCAAAGTGAATTCTGAGATGGAACCACAACAAGCGGTCAGGGTTTGGCTGGTTAACATAGCCCAGTTAACCCCTTCAGGCTGAAAGCTGTAACTACAATATTCACATGACATTTACAACTCAGGTGATTGGCTCAAAAACATCTCTGCTAAGTTCCCATGAGCAAAGATCAAAATATCAGATGCACCAGCCAGAGGTGGGTAGAGTACCCAAAAACTGTACTCAAGTAAAAGTAAAAGTACTTCTAGAAATATTTACTCAAGTAAAAGTAAAAGTACTAGTCTTGAATAGTTACTTGAGTAAGAGTAAAAGAGTATCGGATAAAAAAATCTACTCAAGTAGTTAGTTACTAGTTACTTTGGGTCATATATACTGTACTGAGCCTATTTTTATTTAGATATATAGATAAAATGTATGTAATGTATGTGTGCGTGTATAAATGTATATATTTCATCAGCCTTTACTCCAATTTATGTAATTTATTATAAAACCCTGTGAATTTAACATTGAAAGTTAATTTGCTACTAATCTTTCATTGTTCAGAAAGAGAGCAAATAACATTTACATTATTAAAGATAATTTTCACTGACAGTCTAGATTTCAATCACTCTCAGAAACTCTCATTAAAATCAATGAAACTGTTAACACTGTGAAATCAATATCTTAATTAAAGATTCGTACACACATTTGCACTTTGTTGTTCCTGCGAGAGAATTCGCCAGAAAGAGGTATTCAGTCAGTGAGCGAGTGAAGGAAGCACCGGCATTTTAGCGATGACTCATCTGAACGCCTCTGATTGGCCAATGTTTTAATAAGCTCAAAAGAATCATGTGTGATTTGTTATAATGCGCAGCGCTGTATAAACGCATCTATCTCTGGCTAAGCGCCAGCAAGCAATCACAGATCTGAATTTAGCAGCTGATGACATGTATTAAAATTAATAAAATCTTAATCGGCTATTTTTTGTCTTTTGGAAGCTGCATTCAACTTGACTCCCCTCTAAGCCACACACGTACAACAAACTAATGTCACAGTGGTATCGTGTACTGTAATCGAATGTAGCCCAAGTTATTACCTGTTAAACAGTAGACAGCACACGCGGTGTTAATCTAATAAGGATCTCCATCGCTAGCAAATAATTGCCTTTGCAGATTTTAATTCAGTGCAGTTCCAGCCATGTTTTCAACGCTCTTTCTGTTCTTAAACGTTACAACTCCGAGTGAACCACTTCAGATGCTCAGCGCGTGCGGCAGGGAACTGAACGACTCATTCAAACTGATTCATGAACCAATTCACTCGTTTGCCAATTGGTTTGATCAAGGCTTTGAACAGAATCGACTCAAAAGAATGAATCATTCGCGAATGGGCATCGCTCATTGCCCAGAGAAAAGTAGACGGCGCGTTTGGAATAAACTGAAGCATTTATAACATTTATTGCATTAAGATAAAGTAACGAGAGGAGCGTCGCCCACAGTAACGAAGTAAAAGTACAGATTTTCCCCCAAAAATTTACTCAAGTAAGAGTATAAAGTACCCATCTTTAAATATACTCCGAAAAGTATTCGTTACCCCCAAAAATTACTCAAGTAAATGTAACGAAGTAAATGTAACTCGTTACTACCCACCTCTGGCACCAGCCAAGAAACAGCCATTAAGATAAATGGGAATTCTAGTGGACTGCTTCCTATTACAAAACTCCTTGTACCATACGGCCCACAAACAGATCCTCTCCATTTTGATATTTCAATCTTCCCATTCTCATTCTCTGCTAGTCTGTAGTCTTTCATCTCAGTGTGGATCTTTTCTCTTTGTCATTCTGCACAACATTACCCCCAGCATGTGTGTGTCCTCTCTCCGCATGCTGTATATTCAGACTGTCACCACTGCCTACACCCACTCTCGTGTTCTTTCTTGTGCGGATCTTTTACACCAGCCTCCTGCAGGGTAAAAAAAAAAATAATGTAGTTTGATGTATAACATCCATAATGGCAGATGCACTCAGGAGGAATACAAACTCAGATAAAACCACAAGTGAGGGTTCCCGAGTAAGCCATGTTTATAGCAGCCATTTTCTACACTAATTTTGGACCATCATAATTTGGAATTCAGATCAATTTTTATTATCAGATTCATACATCACAAAATGTGTTAAAAATTCACCCAAAAATGAAAATTTGCTGAAAATATACTCTATTCAAGAATCAAGTATAGATGAGTTTGTTTCTTTATCAGAACAAATTTGGAGAAATGTATCCTCTGCAGTGAATGGGTGCCATCAGAATGAGAGTTCATAACGTAGGATACAATTTTTCCAGTAAAAAAAGTTGTCTCATCTGAATCGAGAGAGATTCTGCATTTACAAAAATGGAGATTTTCACTTCAAAAGATGTTAAATGATCGACTGGAGTCGTGTCGGTTACCTGTGGATTATTGTGATGTTTTTATCAGCTGAATGGACTGTCATTCTGACGGCACACATTCACTGCAGAGGATCCATTGTTAACCAAGTAATCTAATGCTAAATTTCTACAAATCTCTTCCGACGAAGATACATTTAAATAGGAATCTGTACATTCAAGAGTTTTGTATGAGGGTGATAATTGTTCCCATGTTTTTAAATTATTCAAGTAATTTATTATATTATTATTATAACCTTTATTTTACCAGGAAAGAAGCACATTGAGATTAAGAATCTCTTTTACAAGAGCGTCCTGGCCAAGACTGACAGACACAGCACGTTTGAGTGTAACAAATAACATCCAACAATACATACACATATACACACACACAAGCAAATCCATTTAATTTCAATATCAATACATAACTAGCTAAAACATCTACAACCCGATGTTTCATTCTCCAAATCATTTAAAACTACTTTAAAACGAAATCAGTTCATTCAGTTTCAATATACTTTGCAAAGAAATCCAGGCAGAGGGAGCAGCAAATTTTAATGTTTTTTTCCCCAACTCCGTACGTACCACTGGAACAGACAGTAAAAATATATCCTGTGACCGGAGGCTATAGCTACAAGCATACCTTTTACAGATGTATGTACAAAGATAGGAAGGAAGTAAACCCAGTATAGATTTATAAATAAAAACATGCCAGTGTTTTTGTCTTCGAATGGACAACATAGACCAGCCAACCCGAGCATACAACACACAATGATGAGTGAGGGTTTTAAGATTTGTTATGAACCTCAGTGCACCATGATAAACAGTGTCTAAAGCATGTAAACTCTTTGAAGGTGCATGCATATATATAACATCACCATAGTCCAGTACAGACATAAAAGTGGCTGCAACAAGCCTCTTTTTTGCCTCAAAGGAAAGACAGGATTTGATTCTGAAGTAAAAACCCAATTTCACTTTCAATCTTTTCACCAGTTGCTGAACATGAGGACCAAAGGAGAGAGCATCATCAATTAAAATCCCCAGATACCTATACTGAGACACAAATTCAATTTCTGAACCTTGGGACGTAGTAATAGGCAGAAGATTATTATGGGGGATTGATTTTGATTTAGAAAACAACATGAATTTTGTTTTATCAACATTTAAAACTAGTTTCAATTCAAGTAAGTTACGCTGAACAATATCAAATGCAAGCTGTAACTGAGAAAGAGCCAGATTGGGTGTGGCTGCTGAACTATATATAACTGTATCATCAGCGTAATAATGAAAATTTACATTTTGAACATAATGATCAATATTATTTATATATAGAGTAAATAGGAGTGGTCCAAGGACTGACCCCTGTGGCACACCTTTAGTGACATTGAGTGAACCAGAGATAAAACCTTCTGCCTGTACATATTGAGTTCTGTTTGAAAGGTAGTTTTTAAACCAACCAATCGTATGTTTAGATAATCCAATATTGACAAGTCGTTGTATCAGTAAAGTATGATCAACTGTATCAAATGCTTTTGATACATCGATGAATAAGGCTGCACAGTGTTTCTTACTATCAACTGATTCAATAAAATCATTTAGTGCCTTTAAGGCTGCCGTAGTTGTGCTATGTTGTTTTCTGAAACCAGATTGAAAATCAGACAGGGTATTATTAATAGACAGAAATTCTTTTAATTGATTGTTGACAAATGTTTCAAGGACTTTGGCCAAAACTGACAGCTTGGAAATGGGCCTGTAATTATTTGGGTGTGTGGGATCTCCACCTTTAAACAGGGGAAGGACCAACGCATTGACCAACAGAAACCTGCTAGGCTTGAAAGTGACTTCTGTGTTTTATTCATTGCTACACTACTGACAATAGTCAATTAATATTTTTTGTCTGTTAAATTTGCTAGTGCACCTTAATACTGTACACTACATACTTGTGGTAACTGAATGCATAATCAGATTAATCAAAATATTTATTAAATGAACAAGCAAGAGATGTGGAAAATGCAGAACTTGACAGGTGTTTAAATTATGTTGAGCTTTCTCCACATGAGGCTACTTGCTCAGCTTACATCAACATTCTCAGGAAACATTCTCTGTGACTTTGATGGCTGGGGCCCAACTGGTAGGGGCCCCTGTGGCTGGATCTTTTCTAATGAGAAGAGACATAATATATTTAATGCACTTATTATCAACCAGAGTTCAAATCCAAATGTGAGTGACAGAGAGGGCAAAATGAGAATGGGAACAGAGCGAAAGGTGACCGGAAGGTTTTTCTCTGCATTCCAGAATGTGGAGAGCCTTCTGCAGCCTCTGTTATGTGATATGAGAAAAAAAGAGGGTCATTATAAAAGAGCGAATGAAAAATGAGAATAAACGACAATGGATAATAAGGAGTAAAGATTTGTATGTGGTTTGTCATGTGCATATTCAAGTCAATGGACAATAAACAAGTACACAAATGCACACAGTCACATAATTAACTGTGCTGACGGGAAAAATATCCCAATAAGATTTGAAACGATTTGAAATCCATCCGAGAAAGGGGGAGAGAGAGAGAGAGAGAGAGAGAGAGAAAGAGAGGGAGAGACAGAAAAGGGAGTTACATTTATATATTTATAAAGTTTGGGTTGGTATGATTTTTTAAATAGTTTTTTTTTTTTTTAAGTTTCCTGTGCTCACCAAAGTGGTGTACTATTCATTTATTTGAAAAGTGTATATTTTATAATACTGTAGAAATATTACTACAATTAAAAAAATAATAATAATCATTGCTTTAGTCTTAAGTGTGACATAACTGTTCAGAAATCATTCTAATATGCTGATTTGGTGCTCTAGAAACGTTTCTAATCAATGTTGAAAAGAGTAATGCTGAATATTTTCGTAGAAAATTTTGATTTTTTTTTTTTTTGGATGAATAGAAGGAACAGCATTTTTTGTAACAAATGTCTTTACTGCTAAATAAAAACTAATTTCTTTCAAAGTAAATGGAAAAAACAATAATTAAAACTCCTAAACTTTTAAAAGGTAGTGTAAATATAACATATAATAAAAAAATAAAAAAATAAATTTTCAGGTGATATCATCAAGTGCTTTTCATTACAAATGACACTTAACTACAAGCTGTCAGAAAATCAATCCAATCTGGAGTTTTCATTACAAGTAACATAACGATCTTTGCCCAGAGGGTTAAATTAAAATTGTTTGAAATCTTTCCAATATTTAACGGATGCTAGTTCTCGCCAGTAGGTGCTTAGATGTCAGGCGGTCCTTAATCAGGCCAGTTTAACCTTTCTGTTACCTGCAGAACTGATACTCAAATACATTTTCATTTGCAAGTGCTGCTTAGGGGGAAAAAGAAGACGTGCTTTGACCTTTTATTTAAGCGTTAGTAATCTAAAGCTCCTAAACGATTGTATTCATGCTTGCCGACCCTTCCTATGCTTTACGTGTTGTGTGTGTGTGTGTGTGTGTGTACACACCAGGCCGAAAGAATGACAATGAAAGCGATAAAGAGACACACTGTCTAGAAGAGTTATTCAGGTGCAATACAGCATGGTAATACCGGCTGGTTTGACTTGTGTCCATTTTCATAATCAAATAAAGAGAACCCTATATCAGACAAATTCAATTCATACTGCCAGCAATAGAGCTGTGTATTCATTCAGCATTTATTTTCAGAAGAATACACTTCATTTCACCGGCCAAAGAGTGTAATTTTGTTGACGTTGTTGGACTGCTGTAATAAAGCAAAGAGAATGTTTGGGATAGAAAAAGTCACAAAAACAACCCAGTGTCAAACAGCAATGCAAACATTTAAATGCAAAGGATTACATGTGTCATCCAAGGCTGTGTGCGTTTTCACGCCGTATTAGGCATCGGGAGCTATTTGAAACAAAAGCTTGGCTGGAACAGGTCATCTGTCAACTCTGTGTATACCGAGGAGATCAGTGTAATCTTAAATAAACACAATCATGTATGTCGAGGTATGTTCAAACACACGCATTTGGAATATAATGACCCGATGACTGTTCTAGGTTATCGCTAACGCTCCTATACAAAAATAGTTCACCCAAAAAAAAAAAACGTTTATCATTTACTCACCCTTATGTTTTTCCATAGGAAAATCAAAAGGAATATCATGGAGAATTAAAGGGTTAGTTCACCCAAAAATGAAAATTCTGTCATTAAAGGCAGGGTAGGTAAAAAATGTATAAAAAAATTTTTTTCCAAATTTTTTAAAACTTTATTTATATATCAATACATAATTAAAATGTAACTACTCTTAAAAAGAAAGTATAAAAATCGAGTGTCTGTAGACCTCTCACGACTGTTTTAAAGACAGCTCATTATTTCCATTCACTCCACCCCCTCCCTTCTGGGCTCCTTCCAAAGCCTCTACTAAGGCTCGCTAAGTAATGTTATCTTAGCTATATTACGCAGCTACGTGTGCTAATGACACATGCTTCATGAAAAAATAAACAAAAAAATATGTATGATCAAAATACAAAAAGAAAGATTTACCTGTCCAGCAGAAATAAAGCCATCAAGGAGTCACTTTTCAGCCCCTTGAGTTCCCTCAGTTCTCGCCATCGCTGGAAAGCCACGCCGATATTAACTTGCGTTTTATTTCTTTGTTTATCCAAAGACTTTTTGTTCATTGCCTTTTCTTGTACTGTTACTGTCTTCCTTTTTTTGCCTGGTTTGCCTTCACTAGCTGCATAGGCCGGTACTGTGAATTTTGCTTGTTGTTTCTCTGCCATTGTTTTGGTATTCCTAGGATCCGTGCCTCTTGAACGTGCGAGCGCAAGTGGGCAGGTCATGTGTGGCAAAAGGGTGGTTGCCATGGTTGCGAGAGAGTGACAGTCGCCTAAACCAATCCTATGTTTCGTCCCGAATGGAAACAATGAGCTGTGTTTAATACAGATTAAACGGTCTAGAGTCACTCGATTTTTATACTCTTTTTATCAGAGTACTTACATTTTAATTATGCATTGATATATATAGAATGTTTAAACAAATTTGGAAGAAAGTTGTTTATATATTTTTTACCTACCCTGCCTTTAATTACTCACCCTCACAATGTTCCAAGCCCGTAAGACCTTTGTTCATCTTCGGAACACAAATTAAGATATTTTTAATAAAATCTGAGAGCTCTCTGACCCTCCGTAGACAGCAGTACAACTGCAATGTTCCCAGGTCCAGAAACGTGGCAAGGACATGGGTAAAATAGTCCATGTGACAACAATGATTCAACTGTAATTTTACAAAGCTACGAGAATACTTTTTGTGCGCAAAGAAAACAATAGTAACATCATTTATTCAACAATTCTTCCGCCATTTTAGAGTGTACCCCAGAACGTAATCAACATAATCAGCGTTGTTGGAGTACTCTCCAAAATTGCGGAAGACTGTAATTTTTGTGTTTTATGATTTTAAGATACTTTTTAAAGCTTAGAAGCATCAGTGTTCTTAGAATAATGACTAGAATTATAAAATTCAAGAGTCAGGCCCTATTAAGTAAAAACCTCTCCATAAGCCAACTGATTTTTAATGACAATTGATGAACCATTACAGACAGAACTATAGTAAACGCTGAAGATGTTAATTGATGGTATGTGTATTTGTTGAAGCCATATGATAACAATAATTCAACTTATTAAAAAATAGTTTTGTTGAACAGTGGAAATCCAGGTGGAAGACAACATTATGAAACTACATTATAAAACTAAATTAAAACTTCATTACCCAAGACCCTGTACAAAAAATTCCACCAATCAGACAATTGCAGTGAGCAAAGCAAATCAATAGAGATCCGCCCACTTCCATGAAGCACCATGAACGACACAGCTTTTTTTGTCTTCCTATAAAAATCTGCTATAAAAATACTTAAATATTTGTAAAATATTTTCAAATAAACTTAAAATATATTGTTTGTTTGGGTACAACCAATGACTTCAAATTAATATTGCAGTTTCAATTTTGCAATGGGAATTTCTTCACTAAATCTGTTAAGTACACAGCTTTCTGCCTTTGTTGTTTTGTCCAATTTTCAAATCCAAGTTTGTAACGTTGTTATTCACTTCCTCAAACACCTGTTTGGTTTACTTTTTATGAATTATAATGCATTAACATGTTCCTGTGGGGAAAATATAGAACTAAGTCACACAAATTTGGAGGGAGAATGACAAGATCTTTTTTTTTTTTACTTTTTAACACTACCCATGCTAAAAGCATCAGTCTCCTGTCATGCTTCCTGCTGCTGAATGTGTGAGAGCATGGTAATGTTTCATATCAGTGTCAGAACACCCTGTATTACACCACATCACTCAGCTCTCTGCACAAGTTCACTGTCTCCGTCAATATCAATCTCTCTCCGTTTCTCTTAGCGAACTGATCTTTTTAGTTCTTGTGCATCCGAAATGACTCACACGTTCCATCTCTTCCTCGAAACTCTTCCCACTGCAGTGCACCTCTCTCTCATTCCCATTTCAATTCGACATCAAAGAGGTGAATCAATGCTGAGCCACTAACGTTCACTTCTTCAACAGCACCCTTCATCGCAACCTCATCTTCATTGTTATACCATTTATTCTCATTCCTTCCCTTTCTCCCTCAGACTTGCGAGGTCTTTCTTTCAATGAGGTTTTCATTCTGATTTGTTGCATGCACACACAGGCACAGTTAAGCTCATGTGCACATGCATTTATTTCCTCTGTAACCTTTAACATTGATTTTCTGCTTTTAAAGTATAGCCTTGTGGGTTGGGTGTATTCAGAGATGGCTATGGATGGAGGCAGAGACTGCATCTATATAAATATCACATTCATGTCTTTTTGGCTGGATTTCAATTGTATCTATATAAACATCATATTCTTTATGATTATTCTTCCTTTTGTACTGCTGATATTTACTGCCATGGTGTAAAGTTAGGATCAGGGGTCAACAGACTTGAAAGTGATAATTTTAGTAAAATTTATAATAATTTTGTTATTCAGTGCAATCAATGGTATCTATACTGGTCAAAAGTTTGAAAAGTCTTTAACGTTTTTGAAAGAAGCCTCTTAATTTTAAATTTTAATACATTTAAAATTCTTGTAATTGCAAAGCTGAATTTTCAGCATCATTACGTCAGTCTTCTGTGTCACATGATCCTTCAGAAATCAATCTAATATGCTGATTTGCTGCTTAATAAACATGTATTATTAATGTATTTATTAATTATTAATTTAAAATTTATTTTTCAGAAAACAGTGATTTTATTTATTTATTTCTTTAGTCAGGATTCTTGGATGAATTAAAAGAAAAAACTTTATAATTAATGTCTTTACTGTCACTTTTGATACATTTTGATCAAAAAAAGTATTAATTTTTATTAATTTTATATATTTATAAAAATTTAACACAGACTTTTTAATGGTAGTTTATCACAGTTACCAAAAATCTTGAATAATTTCAGACTTGTTCAGTCTGTGCAATCAGTAAGCCTTATATTTCTAACGTACTATACAGTATATAATAAAGGTGTATTAAATTATTTTAGAGAAGTAGCAATGTCTGATAAATGAATGAGTCATTCTTTTGAGTCAGAATCAGTTTATCCATTTAGAAAACTGCTCTGAATTATTTGTATATCTACTTTGGTATTTATAATATAATGTAGTATATAGAATTAAAAGCTACTTCAGATTATGCATAATATAATTAAACAAATCATGTAAAGGTTTTTTACACACACATTTCCCACCCGTGTTAATTCTGGACCTTCTAATTATTACTAAAATTGACAATCAAATAAAATAATAATCACATACATTAGTAATTCTGTATCCCCTAGTAACATGGATGCTGTTTTTATAAGATAGCCTCACTGAAAATAGCCTTAAATAAAAGCATTACTAACTTCTTTATCTTGACTAGCAAAGTCAACCAGCTGAGATTTGCTGAAGGTCCATCAGCTAGAACAGTATGAGCCTGCATAAACTATTCAAAAAATGCATAATGTTCCAAAGTGGTCTTTTTTTAAACTTGCACTGATTGCATGTTCTTTTCCTCACCTGTCTTTCCATAGGCTGTGGTCTGGAGTTTCTCCTGGTGCTGTGTGGTTTAGAGTTGACCCAGGCGTGTCCCCGTGACTGCATCTGCTACGACTCTCCCAGCACGGTGAGCTGCCAGGCCCACAACTTCCTGGTGGTTCCAGAAGAAATCCCGGCCCAGAGCGAGCGCGTCTTTCTGCAAAACAACAAGATCCAGCGACTACTGCAGGGCCATTTCAGCCCCACCACCGTCATGCTTTGGCTCTACTCCAACAATATCTCATACATCCAGCCCTCCACATTCATGGGCTTCACCCGCCTGGAGGAGCTCGATCTGGGGGACAACAAACACCTCCGCTCTCTGGCTTCTGACACTTTTCAGGGCCTGACCCGACTCCATGCTCTGCACCTCTACCACTGTGGCCTAATCACTCTGCCCGCTGGCTTATTTGAAGGGCTGCACAACCTGCAGTACCTCTATTTACAGGTTTGTGTCCCTCAAATACTAAAACAATAACAGGAAATAGCTGGTGGCATTATTTATAATGTGCTACTATAGATATTTATTTAGAAGCTATCATAACATCACTACACATTATATATATATATATATATATATATATATATATATATATATATATATATATAGAGAGAGAGAGAGAGAGAGAGAGAGAGAGAGAGAAATAAAGCAAATAAGTGCCAGTTCTGCTAGGTCTGATTTTTATGTATATATATCATATTTAGGTCCTTCTCAGCCAAACTGAGTGTGAATTTATAAGACGCTTGGCTTGGCATGGTTGTGCTGACATTTTGAAAATCTGACTGGATACAATACCATTTTAAAGAAATCAAAAATGCCCTTCTTGAATGGATACCTTTTTTTTTTTAGACTGGCAGTGCTCCCGGTTTGAACTGCTGCTTAGGAATCATCTGACTTGCCAAATAAATCCTGATAAGATCTGCTCAAAATGTTCAATATCAGCCTTGGCAGCAAAAAGTGCTGCACTAAAACGATGACCAGAGACTATATTTTGTTCTAATGAAAATGTCAAAAAAGGAAACATACTGTACTATTCCGGTGCAAAGAACATTGCAGACACACGACTCTTGGAATTTGATTTATGTTTAAGGTTAAGTGTTTCTGACATTTCATGAGGTTTCTTAAGGCTATAGTCATATATTCAAGATTATGGATATTGTGGTTAATCTGATAAAGATCATAGTGCAATAAAGGGCTCAAATAATAAAGACAATCCAAAATGTTTTTGACATGAAAGCCTGTATGTCCTTAATTATTTTTAAATAATATTAATAAAATATATCAGAAAAAATCTCTATTACTATTCTCCAATAAAATGTGCCAAGAAAAGTAGTATCTTGCAGTGCTTTCCGCTCAGCTTCTTTTGCCCCACTTTCACAGTATTTAGCTTCCCATATAGCTCATAACCTGATAAAGATGATGCGTACTGATGAGGATGGATTATTGTAAGAATAGTTTGGCATACATATGGAAATTACTACCAAATTTATAATCAAAAATTAAATAAAAAATACACACATTAATTGCTCTCATACCAATCTTTGCAAAGCCTGCATTGTCACGCATGCTTTTTCATCATTAATACCAATGCAGAGGTAAAGAGTTCACATATTGTATATAAATATATTTACCTTCAACCCACTATGTCCTGAGAACACCATGTATATTGAAGGCACTCTGGATTTTGAAAAGATTCTTATGAAAGTAAAACATAGTCCAGTATGAATATCCAAGGTCTTACAATTTTATGATTCAACTTTGAACTCCCTTATGAAAAGGACACAGAGGCAATTGCATGAGTTGATTTGCTTCTTTCCTTGAACATGTTTTGCTGTTTTATTTATTTATTTCTCAGACAATGACAAAAATATTAATGATTAAGCTATTTTAAATTATGAAAAAAATTTACAAGTAATATTTTTCAAATACAAACACATCTACTGCTGAGAGATATAAACAATACACTAACAATGTTTTAAGCGTTTTATCAATGTTTTTCATTCAAATAGTCCAATCATAGTTATTTTAGCTGATTGAGCTGTTTTGTCACAACATGATTTCAGTCAGAGTAAAACAGACTAAAAGGAATCCATACAACATGATGAAATATTCACTAACTTTGCAAGGACATTTCATCAAAAGACAAAAACAATAACACTGTCACATTGGATATTCATATCTGTGACTCGTTTTTTCTGTGCCTGTTACTGACTGTTGGTTTATCTGCTGTTCTACAGAACAACCAGTTGGAGTTTCTTGAGGATGACATGTTCATTGATCTTCTGAATCTGAGCCATTTATTTCTGCATGGAAATCGCCTGTGGAGCCTCCACCAGAACACTTTCCGTGGCCTGGGGGCCCTTGATCGCTTGTTGCTCCATCAAAACCGGCTCCAGTGGGTTCACAAACAGGCTTTCCACGACCTGCGCCGCCTGACGACTCTCTACCTGTTTAACAACTCTTTACCTGAACTTCCGGCTGAAAGCTTGTCTCAGCTGTCAGCGCTGGAGTACCTGCGGCTCAACGACAACCCTTGGGAGTGCGACTGCAAGGCTGTGCCGCTCTGGGATTGGTTGCGGCGCTTCCGTGGCTCCACCTCCTCATTAATATGCGCAGCTCCACCGGAGCTGGCGGGAAAGGACCTGAAACGGTTGACAAAAGAAGAGCTGCCCTCCTGTACAGGCTCAGAGTCGCTCCACCAGAGCAAATCCAGCCAGGGGGACGTGGGGGTGTCACTGAAGAAAGATCATCATCATCAATCACGCAATCATCATCATCATCATCCTCACCTCCCGCATCAGGATCAATACTACCCCACCTCCCCGTCGCCACTTCCTCGACTGCCCAAGTCGGGACGCAACAGGAACTGCACAAGGCATCGAAACCGCAAGGGCAATGCTCAGAACGAGGTGTATAACCTAAAGGAGTTAGCCAACAAGGAATCGGACGACAAATATGACCCATCAAAACCGAGACGAAAGAACAAATGCATCCCACAGACTTCGGTGGGTCCCCCTAGTGGTGTGCAAAGAGTGAACAGTAGGGCGGCGGCCCTCTTGGCACCTTGTTTCATCATCCCTCTTTGCTTATTGGTTTGTCTCACTGCCCTTATTTTCCGCTGAGCCTTGCGGAAACATCTACTAATGGTTTTAATGAACAAACTCAGCCCTCTGTCTACTCTGGCTCCTACAATTCAGTGTGCGAATGTGTGTGTGTGTGTGTGTGTGTGTACGTTTGTGTGTACATGTGAGCCCCTTTCGAGGGACAGAGGACTTGTGCGAAGTTGCAGGCCTGCATTTAAAACCAGAGATGTTAAGAAACTCTGGGATTTGTGGCCGAGAGACGGGACACTAGATGGACTACTCCTCGATCATCACCATTTCCTGTTGCTCCAGGGCATATTCAATAAAAAAAACAAAAAAACAAAGAACAAACAAACAAAAATAAAAATATATACAATTGTTAACTACATTCGGTTGTACATCACACCTCTGCAGAATAATTAGCAGCTCATTGTGTTCAAACTCATCACCATTAAAACCTCGGAATCCCTGTCATGACCTCTGACCCGCACTAAAGCTGCGGCACAGGGTGGGAAAAGAGTGTGAATGAAATACATAAACCAAGCATTTACACAAATGTACACTGGGGCTACTTTACTAACCTGTTAGCATCTCAGCGGCTTCTGTGGGAGGGTTGTTGTTAACACCTTTAGCACCTGACAACATAAAAATGGAAGCAAAGCACACAAGAGAGCAATTTTGTTAGTTCTGAGACTTTTACATATAAGACATATAATTGCAGTTGCAATATTCACACATTAAAGCTGGTTCACACAGCCCCAACGAATGCTAAAAGGGTTGATACAAAACCATAAGAGCTCAAATTCTAGTGTCCTAAAGCTGCTATGCTGGCGATGTCAGTAAAGAGAAAGTAGAGTTGATGAAGGATTATGGGATGGCTTTGGGTTTGTGCGTGTTGTTATTCGTTGATTGTGCCCTTAAGATAGTATTTTGCATAAAGAGCGGAAGAATAAAAAGTTATTAAGACATGAAAAGGTCAAGTGGAGCTCATGCAAAAAGCATCATGCGTTATCTGTTCCTCAGCTGCAATAATGTGCTAATCTAGAAGGGAAATAACACCAACACTACATTAATATCTTCAAATGGCAGTTTGGGAAAATGAAACAACAGAAATACAGCTGTTAAGTCAGAGGTCAAGTCTAACCTGGAAGGGTAATTTGCCATAGGTTCCCTCAGGAAGTTCTTAACGTATTTTTTAGCGATTATTGATTTAAAGGGTTAGTTTGCCCAATTTGCAAAATTATGTCATTAATAACTTACCCTCATGTCGTTCCAAACCCGTAAGACCTTTCTGGACATGGACAGTATACTGTACACACAGTTTCAATGGAGGGACTGAGAGCTCTCGGACTAAATCTAAAATATCTTAAACTGTGTTCCGAAGATAAACGGAGGTCTCACGGGTTTGGAACGACATGAGGGTGAGTTATTAATGACATAATTTTAATTTTTTGGTGAACTATCCCTTTAAACCATCATGGAGAAAGAAAAGCATCTCAAACAGTTAGATATACTTGACATTTTAAATAGCACTAATGAAGTAAAGTGTAAAGACTGTGCATCTGTATATATTGTAAAAAACAATATATTTCCAAACTGGGGTTTGGGGACTGGGGGCCACATCTGAGCGTGCAATCAAAAGTTCTGAGAAGACAATTCAGAGAAGAAGTAAAGTAAATAAATAAATAAGATAATAAATAAATAAATATTATATAATGTGTAGTAAATACTGTATGTTAAGGGAATGGTTCACCCAAAAATGAACAGAAAATAAGTGCATACATGTTTGAAATGACATGAGGAGGACTTAACTTTATTAAAGCACTAAATAATTACATTAAAAGACTTGTTCTATGAACATAATTTACAAAGTCACACCCACATCGTGGATTGTTTTATCAATACATTGTAAATAAGCTGATAAATAAGGACTGCAACCAACTAAGTATCACAAGTACTGTATGTGAGTTTACATGCTCAATAGGTCAAACAGACTCTGTAGGCCTTACGTAGCCACAGGTTAGCAATTTTAAATATATATATATATATATAAAAAAGTTATAGAAAAAAATGTGAAGAATAATGTTATCCACAGGCCTTATTTTACCTATAAATCAGAAACTACTTTCTAAAAACACATTAGAAACTCCAGAGGGAACCCATTGTCCAAAAATGCCAATTGTCATCCAGGTTTTTTGAAGTAGGCTACAAAGTGAAAAGGTCCATATAAAAAGTCAACACAAGTTCTGAGGTAATAATCCTTGCAAGCCATAAAAAACCTCCCAAAAGTCTGTCACTCACTGTCTTTGACCCCTGCTGCTGTGGAGCCATCAAACATGCGTCTGTTTTGGGATCCTAAAGCTGAGTTATATTGTCGATGGAAAAAGTCACAGAGCCCCCTTCCTGGACAGGTGGGGTAATAGCACTTCCCCTACCTCTACCTTGTCCCTCATCAAAGACTCTCTACCTTTATACAAAAGTGAACTGAGAATATAAGTGTCCAATGTGAACATTTATTTTGTTTGAGAATATATGTCACTTATTGAAAAAAAACTATATGTATGACATTGTTGAGGGAAGGAGGAAGTTATTTTGTATTCATGTACTTTTTCTTTGTACACTGTCGTTAAACTGCAATCTTGAACATACAAGTGCACCATACTGACACCTTCCTCGTATTCCTTGGTCTGTTCTTCATCTTTCTTCCTCCCTTTGTCATAGCTCAAACTTTCTGTCTGTTATGAAATACCACCAGACTCAAAAGCTGTTTCTAAAGAACATTAAAGATGCTGATGGTTTTGGATGCCTCTGTTTGGATTCTGCTTGAAAACTAAATAAAGTAGAAACCAGATGCTGTTTAACCAGGGAAATGATCACACAAGACAGAGCTTTTCATTTTCTGGAGTTACTGCAGAAACATTTCATAATAATTCACATTAAATCTCTAGGCTGATTTAAATTCTGATCATTAAAGGCAGACGAGATATAGCGCTTTCTCAATTGCCTATATTTTACATATTCACACACACACACACACACACACACACACACACACACAGTGGGAATAATTGAACGGATATATATTTCAAGAATAATTTCTTCAGGGACTTGCAGAACATCTCCTTTCAATAGACAGACATATTTTATTGAACCCTGAGGGGGAGTTCTGTCACCCAGACAGACAGTGAAGCCTACTCAAACTATAGCTACAGTATGTACACTATGAGAGTAGTTGGTCTGAAATGGAAAAATGAGTTTATGCTAAAACCTGCTATAGCTCCCCCTGTGGTTTGGGCCAAAGCTAAAACACTTCAACTGTGTTCGTTGCTGTTTTTTCCTCACACAAGAAACAGACAGCTCAAATTGGTTTGTCAATTCACCTTTTGGTGCTTAATCATGTTCACACATAGTGCAGTAATTTACAGAAGGGACAAATACTTGTTAACGAACTATTTGAACGTGTATCAGAGTTGTGTCTTTTCTGTATGTGCAGTGCAAGAAATCAAATCTCAAATTCAAATGCGTTTATCTTGGAAATAAGCTGCATACCAAAATATAGCAACTCCATAAACTGGATATCTTTATGAGGCGAGCCCCAAACAACAAGTCCAAAGATGCTTAATATGTGTTGCTCATAATAATTGGACATGGAATCCTTCAAAGCGGCCTTCCAAACAAACAAAACATGATGGATCTGTTAACAGAGGTTTAGTTCAAATCACTGAACGTGATGAGTCTTTGATCACTTTAATATTACTTTAAAATGGTAAATGCCAATTCGCAAGATGCCATAACGTTGCTATGGTTATCATGCTGTCAGTCATCACAGTTTCAAGAGTGGGATCTGATCCATACCCACACGAATCTAACATTTAGTCTAATAAATGTAGCTGTCACTCCCACAAGTGTACAGTGTATACATGGTCAATGTAATACAAAGTAGAATAAAATGACACTGTTTCAGGACAAAAAAAAAAGGTTGACACGGAAGGTCAGGGAGACTGGTAATGGAAATTGTGGTGAAAAATTGCCTTCTGAAAAGTGGTCTCAGATTTGGGATAAAATCAGGTTTAGTTTTATCATTCACGAAGAGAAGAACATTATGCAAGACTGCAGTACAGACAGGCTCTGAACTACATGAAATATCAGCATTCTGTATCTCTTTCCTAAGCAACTGACCTTCTCTTTCTGTTATGCTTATTCCCATGTTAAATATTGGTGAAACTTCCAATATTTTAATGAGAAAGAGACATGATTAAAAGTCTGCAAACAGTATGATATTGACTGGAAAAGCAGTCCATGCATGTAACATTTCTGCAGTAGCCTATATACACACTGTGCACAGTTAGCAAATTTTCTGTGTGCATGGAATATGACCTTCTGCATTTTCCAGACTATGCAATACACAGTGAGTGCACACTGTGAAAATACAGTTTCCCACAATGTAATGCACCCAAATCTATCTTTATATTGGCACATAAATGCCAATCTCCTTTTAAAAACAATTACTTGATTTTTTTAGACATTTTTACACCAAATTAATTTAAAAATCTAGAATAACTGTTTTTATTTCTAACTTAATACAATGAATTAATGAAAGATGCAACATATAAAGATGTGTGACAACAATAAAACATTTCAATGTTTTATATAGTGTTTCACATGCTATTAAAAAAAAAGAAAATAAAAAAAAATAGCTTGCAGTATACAGTGGCTATATTTGAGATATTGGCATGTACTTAATGAAGTGCAGTATATACTGTAAATGGCCTACTGTCTACTATATTTTTATAGTTTGTAAAACATTAAACATTATTCCACGATAAATTAACTGTAGAATACATTGCTGTCATGTGACTCCAACAAAAGATGTACAATAAATACAATTGTATAAATAATAAAAAAACAGTTAAATTAAAATAAAATGTATTTGATCAAAAATAATATTGATAATATTGTGTAATATTATTTCAATCAAAATAACTGTATTCTATTTATAATAAAATTATATTTTAAAATGTAATTTATTTATTGGTAAAGCTGAATTTTCAGTAGCCATTACTCGTTTTTAGTATCATTCAGAAATCTTTAATAAAAAAAATACCTGGTGTAGACACTATATGTATATGATTTGTATGATTTTCCATATAAAGTCAGTATAGAACTAATATTCAATTATATCTATTTCTAATTTAAAATTCAAATATAAAATTATTTACAGAAGAATTTATTTGATAATTATTTCATAAATTATTCCATTTCATTCACATCCCAAATTAAACAAACCCTTACTTGCCATCCCTGAAAACAAAACCAGAAACTGCATTCAAATCGAAAGTTGATTTCCTAAGTATAAACCCTCTTGTCTCTGCTATCAAAACATCGCTTTGGTTGTTTGAGCATCACAACCAGCCCAACAACAGCAAAAATGAATCAACTAATGGCATTTGGGGGGTGGGACTATCTGATTGACTGCCCAATAGTAAAAGGGGTTCATGAAACTTTGATAACAGCCTTTATATGGCAGGTCCATTAAGTGAAGCTAGTGGTGTGGAAACACACACTTCACTTTAACTTTAGTCTTCACAAAAAGCACTTAGCCTCAACAGATTTGCATTCGGTATTCGCTATATACTCCAGCTTCTCGTTAGGGCAGCGCAATGTGTGTTTAATTAAATACAAGCATATTAAACACAAGCATATTAAAACACGAGAGGACAATGAGGCGAAGGATTGCCCCTCATGGAGTCCTGGAGCATAAGGGCTGATGACACTTCAAAAAATGAGTCTGCGCAGGAAAGGAAGCAGGTGGGGACGAAAAAAGAGGTATGTGAAGAAAAATGAAAAGGCTCTTTTGTTTCTTCTGTCTACCTACTGAATCCCTCTTGCCCTTCGCCCCCCTCCTCCATCAGTCCCTGCCTCCCAGATCAATCATAAATCTAATGTCGCCTGTTCTCCTAAAGCTCTTACTTTCTATAATCCTTTTATCCTGGTTATTTACTAATTCAATAGTTTCCTTCTGAGTCCAAGGACACCTGGCAGCATGATGAGGCCTGACGAGAGGAAAAGAGAGAAAACTGAGCAATTGAAAAACAGGAGGAGGTGATGGTATGGGTGAGATAGCAGCTCCTCCCTCAGGTAGGGGATGGCAGTGCATGGCCAAAGGCAAAGTATGATGCAGCAAAATGAATTACATCTTAAAGTTTTCACACAATGTTGCCTTAGAAGAATGTCATTCATTTGGGATCAAATGCATTAGGTGGCTAATGACTCGTTCTTTGTGGGAATCGAACCAGAAACTATCTGTTTCCAACCCTAAGGTTCAGTATACACTGTCATCACAATAATGCAATACTGCAAAACACCAGCTGTTTTGAGATGCACCTTCGAGCTTACTGTTTATACAAAACTTTTACATGGAAAAGCAATGTCACAAAGGAAACCTTTGTAATACCTCAATTGTAATGTTTTTGCTCCACTCTTAAGTTTCATTAGTTTCCTCTTCACAGTTCTCCTCAAGAGTTTCAGGGAACAAAAATCAACTGTGTTCAAAAATGTCTAGAATAAAAATCAACTGAAAGAACTGAAAATGACTCATCAAATACTTTCAAGATTAAATTATCTAACCCAAGGCTCAGCAGAAAAAGCTTCCAGGAGAGTAAAATAAGTAAATAAATAAAAATATATAAATTATTATTTTTTTTATTTATATTATTTACATTTTTTTCCTCCTACTACTTCTACTACTAAAAGTAAGCAAATAAAATAAATACATTTAAAATGTTTTTTTTTCATCAGACATACAAGTTAAAAAAGGTAAACAAAGAAAAAACAATTACAATCCCAAAAAAAAAAAAAAAAAAAAAAAAAAACTGACTGGCACTGATTGCAAGTTGCTTTCAGACTCCCGCAATCGACGAAAAAGTAATCTCCGAGTGATAAAACTGTCCTATGGGTTTATCTCCAGTAAATGGCATCAATTTAATGTCACTTCTCTAATATGTTGCTCACTAGAAGAGCACAGTTTAGTCCTTTCATGTTTATGAGAGCACAGGCATGCTGAGAACTCTAAAGTGTCATCTAAAAAGCCTCAGTGAGGAGCTCTTACAGAATTCCCAGCACTCCTTTCACTGACATGAGCTCAGTGACTCCAGATTTGAACAAGTGACTCCAGGAGTTTCAATGTGATCCTCTCTTAGTACTTCTAAATCCACTGTGCTGTCAAGTCAAAGCAACGCTTAACTCAGAGACGCAGAGAGAGAGAGAGAGAGCGAGAGAGAGGGAGACAGAGAGAAAGTGGGAAACAAAAGAACAGTCAAAACGAGAGCCTAAATCTCAGCTATCTCTTTATAAGAATTGTGGTGAAGAGGAGCTCGATGCAATCACTGACACAGAGCTTCAGCCATGGTTCATTCATTCAATTCAAGTTTATTTGTATAGAGCTTTTTATGATACAAATCAGAAAATTTACAGAAAATTTATTTTCTACAATATTTAGTAGTAGCTTATCAGTGGTGACTGTCAGTTTATGTGCATATGGCAAAAATGTACGGAAAAATCAATTAAAGACATAATCCAAACAGACGATGAACACTATTAACTGCAATTATTATGTAATGCAATCACACTTACAGCAAAATTTGGTAGTTCTGTATGTTGTTTCAGGGTTGCCATCATCTGAGGTCCTCTGAGGGGGTGACATCATCTCTTCTCAGGTGTTCTGGATCCAGATTGAAGCTTGTGTAAATCCTGTTTACACAAAACAGAGAAGCAAATAGAGACATAATTAGCGTAGCTGCTGTTCCAACCAAGTAAAATTAATTTGTTTAACCCAAGCTAAAGAATACTAATGCGCATTTGATCAGATATAACTGCCGTCCAAAATTATGGTGAAAGAGATGTGTTTTTAATCTAGATTTAAACAGAGAGAGAGTGTGTCTGAACCCCAAACATTATCAGGAAGGCTATTCCAGAGCCAAATGCGAAAAAGCTCTACCTCTACCTGTTCATCACATGCATCTCCCAGACTGAAAGAATCACTACAACATGGGAACACACCAAAAAGTGAGTACTGTCCAGACAGTTCTAGGAACTATGAAAATGTTCTGCTGGAGCGAAAGCCCCTAATAATATGTGTATATTTGCATACATCCTAATTTCAGAAGCATGTTTGTAATGATTCTGTATCTATCCATCCATACATCCATTTCTCCATCCATAAACATTTGAACTTGTTTGAAAAATGTTTTGGTAGCTGGATAGTTTTTTTGTTTGTTTTTTGATATTTTGATCAGCTGTTTGAACTCTCATTCTGATGGCACCCATTCACTCCAGAGGATCCAGTGGTGAGCAAGTGATGTAAAGCTAAATTTTCCAAATCTGTTCTGATGAAGAAACAATCTGCGTCTTGATTGACCTGAAGGTGAGTAAATTTTCAGCTAATTTGGGTGAACTATACCTTTAACTGCAGTGACATAACAATAAACAGTACATCTACAGCATTATTCATCTTGGTTCATGTTTTTAGCATTTACCATACAAATACATTTTTTTAATCAGAAAGTTGTATCCGTTGACATTAGTTAATGTACTATGAACTAACATGAAGAATTGTATTTAATTAATCAACTAACATGAACAAAGATTTATAAATGATAATTCATTAACTATAGTGCTATGAGACCTAGTTGAAAAGTGCTTATTGTAAATCAAAACATTCTTTACAATAATACATTAGATGACTATCTGATCTATAATGATATTATAAAAATTTCTAAATTTATGTTTGAAGATGAATCTGTGTAATTTCCAGTGATTGGTAGTAACTGATTACATATAAATCACATTACAAAAAATAAGTACTTGTAATTAGAGTAAATAAAATTGTAAAATACCAGTAATCAATTAAGTTATTTCTTATTGATAACATCATTATTCAGAATGTATTGATTTTCAAAAAAAGTTTCAAATCTTTGCATTTAAAATATCAATGAATTGAATTAATTCAGTAATTAATAATAATTAATAATTAATTAATAATTAATCAATATGGTACAGGGTTATGCTATTTAAATCAATGTGATAAATGAGTAAGGTCAAAAGTAATCAAAAAGTAGACTGATTATTTAACCTACAATGTGTAATATAATGGATTACATTACTTACTACAATTTTTGTCGTGTAATTTGGAATCCATAATGGAATACAGTTACCCAGCACTGATTGTTAATAACAGCAGCAGGCAGAGCCTAAGAGTAACACTAATTTTCATTGCCGGTAAAAATATTTATGGTTATTTAATATTCAAAAAGAACAAGAAGCCGCATATGGAAGCAGATTAATCTCAAATATAATTCACGCAAAAAACATGATTCACACATGCGTAGACAATTTTACATGCATGAAACCTAATTCACGTACACACAAAAAAATATCCACGTGCGTGAAAAAAAAAATATTCACAAAAAGCAATTCACATGCGCAAAATAAAATTATATACTCGTAAAATACATTTCACAAATGCAAAACACAATTCGTAGATATACAACTGTGCACAAAAACCTATGAATGTTTAAAATGTATGAGTGTATCCTTGCATTTGAATGTGCAAATCGTCATTCACGTACGAATCGCCTTAGATATGTGTGTGTGTGTTTTTGAGACTTTCCTGGCAGCATAACACTCGTAACACAGAGCAGTCGTACTTTTTAGCCAATCAGATTTAAGCTTACCAATCGACCAATCAGTATCACGTGAGGGCGGGCCTACCTGCATGTTACGTCATCAGCTTTCGACCAGTTCATGGCTGAGCAGAGGTAAGTGCAGTTAATCGTTCATTTCTGTTTAGAAGTTAGAGATCAGTTGAAGCAATAGTTTATTAACTGCTGTTTAGTCGACATGTGAATATAAACATTTTTTTTTAGTACTGATGGATTTTCATGTCCTGTCCACCACACATTCAACTGATGATAATGTATGTAATGATGTGCATATAGGAGACATGTTTTGATCTGCATATATTATGTAGTTTTATTGTTTCAGATTTCCAAGACAGAAGATATATGAAGATGCAGACAACCAGTACTGTGATCTTACCATTTCTACTGTAATTCTTTATAAAAAGTCATGCTGCAAGCAATCCATTTTGACAGTTGTTTCAACAAGTGGTTGAAAGTGATGCATTGTTACTGTATTAATTTGTCTCCTGCGGACTATATGTACACGCTTTAGGAATAAAGCCTTGCTATGCATGCATTATTAAATGTTCTTGTAAGAATTAAAAGATTCAGACATAGTTCAATTTGTACACGTTTTATTAATTTGAAAGTTTCCGAATCATTTGGGAATAAAATATATAAAATGACTTGATCATGATTAATGTTCCTGTTACATATGATCATGAACTGACAGTCTAAACTGTGAAGCACAATATTCAGTACAGAGAAATATACGTCTCTTCAGGAGTTGTGAGATCCATTCAGAGTGTACTTTGCTTTTAAAGTATATAAATATAATTGCAATACATCAAGTGAAAAGTTAAAAAATGAATTGTGTTCAGTCCGGTCATCAGTAGACCTCTCTGTTAGGACATATAAGATTGTGTCCTGATATTTAAAGTACTAAAACCCTATAGTACAAGAGGTGCAGACAGAGGATGTGGGAAATTACGTGATGGTATTTGAATAGAGTTTACTGAGTAATCTTAGTCGCATAATCTTAATTGCCTCTCTATGATAAGTACCTTTGTCTTATCAGCATAAAATCAGTAAAATGAATGCTTCACAATATTGTCCTGTGAGACCTTAAGATGACAATAAAAACCTTATTTAAAAACCTTGACATTACAATACAGCATAAGGAAATTAATGTTGAATATATTGGTAACAGTCTACAATAAGGTACAATAACTAGTTCACATTAGTTCATGTATTAAATAACCATGAGCAATACATTTGTTGCTGTGTTTGTTAATCTTTGTTAACGTTAGGTAAAAATACAGCTGTTCAGTGTTGGTTTACAGTGCATTTACTAATGTTAACAAGATTTTAATGAAGTATTAGTAAATGTTAACATTAACAAAAAATAATAAAGACTGTTCACGTGCAGTTCATTGTTAGTTCATGTTAACTAATGAAACTTTTTAATAAAGTGTTACCAATTAAGACATAAATACAAAAAAAGTATAAAAGAGAATATAAAGAAACAACATGAATTAAGATGTTTGTGACTGCTATCCAGATGTCACACCAAAGGTGAGTAATCCTGAAAAATGCAGGGAAACAAGTGTTAATAATAATTTAACATCATAAACAAATGGCAAAAAAAACACTGGCTGCTCATTAAAATAGGTCTATTCACTATTTAAAGAACAATCTCGATGGGTATTGACCACAGATGATTGTTTTGCAATCATTAGCGTGATTGTAGCTGTGAGAGCTGTCTGTACCTTCAGCTAAAATACAACAAAACAAGCATCATTTCTTCTTCATTTTTGACACGATATGGGACATCTGATTACAACAACACTTGCTTACATCAGTTAATAGTTCATAAACTATTGCTTCAACTGATCTCGAACTCTTTAACTTCAGTTAACACAGAAATGAACGATTAACTGCACTTACCTCTGCTCAGCCATGAACTGGTCGAAAGCTGATGACGTAACATGCAGGTAGGCCCGCCCTCACGTGATACTGATTGGTCGATTGGTAAGCTTAAATCTGATTGGCTAAAGAGTACGACTGCTCTGTGTTACGAGTGTTATGCTGCCAGGAAAGTCTCAAAAACACACACACACATATCTAAGGCGATTCGTACGTGAATGACGATTTGCACATTCAAATGCAAGGATACACTCATACATTTTAAACATTCAAAGGTTTTTGTGCACAGTTGTATATCTACGAATTGTGTTTTGCATTTGTGAAATGTATTTTACGAGTATATAATTTTATTTTGCGCATGTGAATTGCTTTTTGTGAATATATATTTTTTTCACGCACGTGGATATTTTTTTGTGTGTACGTGAATTAGGTTTCATGCATGTAAAATTGTCTACGCATGTGTGAATCATGTTTTTTGCGTGAATTATATTTGAGACTAATCTGCTTCCATAGCCGCACACTGAATCCATTACAGGCTGAAAAAGTCTAGCCAAACATGTCTTAATTTTTTTAATTGCATTGTGCAAAAAGTGCAGAGTGCATGCAAGTAAAAAAACAAAAGTGGACACGAGCAAGCAGACATTTCAGTGACTTGACTTTCAGGGAAGAAGAAAGAGACTGTAACCCAAGTGGAAAACAGAAATTGAAAAGTTCTGTTCTGTCTAAAAACGTGCACATCCTTTGTATTCACACTTCATTTCTAACTGCATCTCACTCAGTTCTCATTAATTTTCACAGACGTCTTTCTGAGACTAAAATAGTTTTGTTTGGACGAACTAATTTTGTACTAACACATGCATAAGCGTTCACAGAAGGGCCCAAATAACAACAGAAAGCCACGCAAATCATCAAATCATTGTGCTCATTTCATTTATATTTATAGATACTTGATTATCATATCCATTCTCATTAGTAGGACATTAATATTCCTTAAACTGGCAGAAAGGCATAAAAATAATTATCACAAATCTTTTCACTGGCAACAAAATCAAAAGCTCTCCATGGATAACTATTCGCATCACATTTAAGGACTATTGGGCCATTGTTTACCATTTTGCCTGAAATTTTGATCCTACTGTCTTGCAGTGATGCGTCTGTTGTCTTATGAGGATTATGGGAATTAAATGAAGGAAACTTATAATCATGGGTTAATGAACAGTGGGTTAATTTATTCAGATTAATAATCCAAGTTCCCTTCCATCTCATCAGATACAAATTACACTTGCAGACAGTTCACAAACTCACATTTCAATGAGTCAGATTTCAGTCTTAAATGAGTCCAGAAAGACAGATCACTCATGAGCTTCAGAAGTCAGACAACCTGAGCTGTTTTATGCCATTTAATGCACCTCTACAGTATTTGCATAAGGCACCAGGCTGGCCACATTCATTTGTTAGCAGAAAAGGATGAAGAAGGGCCCATATCAGCATCCTCATTACTAATCATATATCAGCAGGAGCGGTATTACCATACTGATTAAGGCCCTGCTCAAAGATTCAGAAAAGTTTTCTGTGGTGATATTAATAGTAGAATTAGAAGAGTAATCAGCAATATTCCATCTGTTCCAGAGCCTCCTGAATCCTCTCTGTCCTCTGTCTGTGTCAGAACCTGCCCAGAGGCTCCGTGGTTAGCAGATTGTTTTGCGTTTTGAATCTAGACCAAGATCTGATTTAGCCCAAAGCAGGCGGCTCGGAGCTCTGCTGATCCACATACTGTTTAACTGGCAGAAGGACAGAAACTGCCTCGGTTTGATTTAACAGCTGTGTTCTGCTAAGACGACCATTAAATTAAGTTGAGAATTCTGTCTTCATTTACTCACCCTCATCTCGTTCCAACTCCATATGACTTAATCTCATCTGTGGAACACAAAAGGAGAAGGGTTGTTCTTTTCCATGCAGTTAATATAATACAATGTACAACCCGAATTCCGGAAAAGTTGGGACGTTTTTTAAATTTTAATAAAATGAAAACTAAAGGAATTTCAAATCACATGAGCCAATATTTTATTCACAATAGAACATAGATAACGTAGCAAATGTTTAAACTGAGAAATTTTACACTTTTATCCACTTAATTAGCTCATTTAAAATTTTATGCCTGCTACAGGTCTCAAAAAAGTTGGCACGGGGGCAACAAATGGCTAAAAAAGCAAGCAGTTTTGAAAAGATTCAGCTGGGAGAACATCTAGTGATTAATTAAGTTAATTGATATCAGGTCTGTAACATGATTAGCTATAAAAGCTTTGTCTTAGAGTAGCAGAGTCTCTCAGAAGTAAAGATGGGCAGAGGCTCTCCAATCTGTGAAAGACTGCGTAAAAAAATTGTGGAAAACTTTAAAAACAATGTTCCTCAACGTCAAATTGCAAAGGCTTTGCAAATCTCATCATCTACAGTGCATAACATCATCAAAAGATTCAGAGAAACTGGAGAAATCTCTGTGCGTAAGGGACAAGGCCGGAGACCTTTATTGGATGCCCGTGGTCTTCGGGCTCTCAGACGACACTGCATCACTCATCGGCATGATTGTGTCAATGACATTACTAAATGGGCCCAGGAATACTTTCAGAAACCACTGTCGGTAAACACAATCCGCCGTGCCATCAGCAGATGCCAACTAAAGCTCTATCATGCAAAAAGGAAGCCATATGTGAACATGGTCCAGAAGCGCCGTCGTGTCCTGTGGGCCAAGGCTCATTTAAAATGGACTATTTCAAAGTGGAATAGTGTTTTATGGTCAGACGAATCCAAATTTGACATTCTTGTTGGAAATCACGGACGCCGTGTCCTCCGGGCTAAAGAGGAGGGAGACCTTCCAGCATGTTATCAGCGTTCAGTTCAAAAGCCAGCATCTCTGATGGTATGGGGGTGCATAAGTGCATACGGTATGGGCAGCTTGCATGTTTTGGAAGGCTCTGTGAATGCTGAAAGGTATATAAAGGTTTTAGAGCAACATATGCTTCCCTCCAAACAACGTCTATTTCAGGGAAGGCCTTGTTTATTTCAGCAGGACAATGCAAAACCACATACTGCAGCTATAACAACAGCATGGCTTCGTCGTAGAAGAGTCCGGGTGCTAACCTGGCCTGCCTGCAGTCCAGATCTTTCACCTATAGAGAACATTTGGCGCATCATTAAACGAAAAATACGTCAAAGACGACCACGAACTCTTCAGCAGCTGGAAATCTATATAAGGCAAGAATGGGACCAAATTCCAACAGCAAAACTCCAGCAACTCATAGCCTCAATGCCCAGATGTCTTCAAACTGTTTTGAAAAGAAAAGGAGATGCTACACCATGGTAAACATGCCCCGTCCCAACTATTTTGAGACCTGTAGCAGAAATCAAAATTGAAATGAGCTCATTTTGTGCATAAAATTGTCAACTTTCTCAGTTTAAACATTTGCTATGTTATCTATGTTCTATTGTGAATAAAATATTGGCTCATGTGATTTGAAAGTCTTTTAGTTTTCATTTTATTAAAATTTAAAAAACGTCCCAACTTTTCCGGAATTCGGGTTGTATAGGGGAACCGGAGCTTTCAGTTTAAAAAAAAGTATCATAAAATTCCAGCGGTAAAACAAGTTACAAAATACTTTTTCATGCGTGTCCCATTTGATGTATTACTGGCATATTAGTACTTATTAAGCACATATTCTGAAGAATCTTCATATTCTTACTTTCCTTGATCCTACCCAGTACCTAAACTTAATGACTACATTACTAACTATTAAAAAGCAGTAATTAAGAGTTTACTGAGGCAAAAGTCATAGTGAATAGTTAGTTAATAGTGAAAACTGGACCTTCATATAAATAATGTGTGTGACATATGTGACCCTGGACCACAAAACCAGTCGTAAGGGTTAATTTTTCTGAAACTGAGATTTATACATCTTCTGAAAGCTGATTAAATATCCAATTCAATATCCATATCCAATTTCCATTGGTGTATGGCTTGTTAGGATAGGGCAATATTTGGCTGATATACAACTATCTGAAAACCTGAAATATAAAGGTGCAAAAATTACTTTTAAATTTGTCCAAATGAAGTTCTTAGCCATGCATATTACTAATCATCAATTAAGTTTTGATATATTTAAGGTATGAAATTTACAAAATATCTTCATGGAACATGATCTTTACTTAATATCCTAATGATTTTTTGCATAAAATTGAAATCAGTGTATTTTTGGCTATTGCTACAGATATACCGGTGCTACTTATGACTGGTTTTGTGGTCCAGGGTCACATATGCAAATTAATCGCGATTAAGCATTGCCCAGCACAAAAATATATATAAATAAGTTGGCTTTAAATCTGAGGCTACACTGCAGCATTTCTCAATCCAATAAATAAAAAATAAAAAAAGTATGCAAGATACAGTAGCGTCTTATCCGTATTCCAGCTGTGAGTGACATTCTGTCTCCACACGCATCTTGGAAAAGGGAAGCAGAAAATAACTGAATGTGATTGTGAAGAGGCTCTAAAAGATGACACAGACGTCTGTGGATGTACATTAACAGAGCACAAGACTGCAGTTAATTCTAAAACTTTTCCTTTTTTTATCTTCAAACAACACTGTCTTGTATGGTAGTAGGCTACAAACTTTTAGCATTCTTCAAAAAAGCAGCATTCTTTTTTTGTGAAAACGCTTTGAGGAGAACGAAGCCACCCCACTGGATAAGGAACACTGAATAAATGAAATATTTCAAGTATTCAGTTCATGTCTACGTACAATGGAATGTGTGATTAAGACAAGCTCATTAGCCGAGAGTCCAAACCATTTCTCAAAACCATGGATGAAAGGAGAACGTATCCTAATTAGCTGAGAACTGCTCACATTAGATCCACTTATGTCATAACAAAGAAGTAAAAAAATGGTGATGCCTTTATAGCAAAATGTAAAAAAAAATACCTCATGACCTCTTATTTTTCACAACAACATCTTTCTTATTCCTTTGAAGCAAATCTGGCATACAGATAAAAGTCAAAACAACATCATAACCAGTCAAAACATGCAGCCAAGCTCAGTCGACCAGCTAAACTTGTTACATTTATAACCTGAAAATGAAACGGGTTATAAAAAAATCTATTTGGTGAATTAAGTGCCATATTTGAATACAACTTCCCTTTTTGTTTTAATATAAAAATGTATGATCGGACTGCTTTATTAATTTTTTTCCCCAGAGGTCCAATGACAATACTAGTAAAGTTTTTTTTTTTTTTTGCAAAATCAAATTTTTATGAACACATTCATATACAGGAACTTATTTTGTCCTTTATTCACTCAACATCTCAAAATGTTTTCTTTTGGGTAAAAAACTGACTTCAAGTCCTTGATTTTTTTTTTCATATTCATGCTGTACTGTAAAAAAAAAAAAAAAAAAAAAAGGAAAAAGTATTCGGAACCCTAATAAATCTAGACAGACTTAACCAGGGACAAGTTATGCAATCAAACAAAACTGTTCAGAAAGTGCCTTCATAGTAACATAAGGAAAGTTCATTAATGTTTCAGGGATGTTTCAATGATGGCGTGAGAGTGAAAAGAAAGGTTGAGAGATGAAAGGAAGGGAGAAGCGTTTTTTTTTCTTTCTTTTTTTTTCTGATCTGTGAAGATTTACAAAGCAATATGAGACACACAAACAGCTGTTCTTGGACTCTACAGATAACTGTTTACCAGAGACAGGCTGCTGTCTTACTGGGGTTTTTTTTTTCACCAGTGTTTTACATGCTTGATTGTTCGACTGTTGTTTTTGTGCTAACTAAAAAGAAATCACAAAATCCTTTGCACAATAAAGATTTTAACAACTTTCCATTGCAGCTTTAAGACACTAAAAGTAATGAAAAACTCAGCACAGTATGAACAGTGTGAGACATCATTGCGACTTTTCTAAAGAAAAAAAAAAAAGTGTCTTTATTTCTGGAAAAAATCTGAGAAGCAGGAGACTTGTGTACAAGTGTTCCATTACATACAGTGTGAGAAAATTTCTAAGTGTGAAGAAATGGTGAGATTCAGCAATAGCTAATAGGTGTGACATTTTGAGAAATCGTTGTTCAGTTTCAGGTTGGCATCTCACTCAGGTTTGGGTTGAAGTGAAGTTTAAAAATGGTAGGTATAGAGCTTGTTCTTTGAAGACCTCAGCTAAACTCGGAGCAGAATGCAGATTCTGCTGGCAGGAAATATGGTACAGCATGTCTAATTTGAGCCCGAGGCGGCACACCCACAAACCACCCACAGTCCGTTCATGGACCGCCTAATGCTTACTGCACACAAAAATGGCAAGAGAAAACCATCCATTTTAATCTGATTGACTGGATTTACACAAATCTTGGGTGCACCTGCTAAAGTCAAGTTGGCAAGGTACTGATTCGAGCACTTTTGAGGAAGAACTAGTCACTAGATTTGCTGCATTAGTGACTTGTGTTTTGTTTATTAATAATAATAATTCATTACATTTATATAACACTTTTCTGCTGTTCTAAGCACTCAAAACGCTCTACATTGTGAGGTGGAGTCTCCTCGTCCACCACCAAGTAAACAAGATATTCACAGGCAGAACTGACTATTTTGCTTCCTAATATCTGTATCTGTGTTATATCTTATCTTTGTTATAACAATTACAAATAAACAGATATATACTAAAAGTACTTAAAAAAACTAATAATTTTCTTGTAAAATGTACTCCAATAATCTTTTATTATTATTATTATTATTATTATTTAAAACGTCTTTACAATATACTTGTGACACTCTCGCGAACGCACGTGGAAGACTGACAACGAAGAGAAGAAATTGTTGAATAAAGTTATTTTTTGTTTTCTCTGCGCACAAAAATATTCTTGTAGCTTTGAAAAATTACGGTTGAACCACTGATGTCACATGGACTATTTTACAGATGTCCTTACTAACTTTCTGGGCCTTGAACGTTTCAGTTGCATTGCTTTGACACAATCTGTATTGTTAAAAGCTCTATATAAATAAAGGCGTTGCTGCCTATGCAGGCTTATAAAGCTCTCGGATTTCATCAGAAATATCTTAATTTGTGTTCTGAAGATGAACAAATGTCTTACGGTTTTGGAATGACATGAGGGTGAGAAACTGATGATAGAATCTTTGTTTTTGGGTGTACTGTCCCTTTAAATCAAAATTAATGTAAAAAAATTGGGGAACTACACAACTAAATGTCCACTACTGACCCATACAAAGCCTCAAATATTGTCTGATAGCAAATATCGTAGTCATTTCATATCATCCAACTTCATGTTAACATATTTCCAAATACAAATTGGGATAAAAAGCATGTGGTTGAGCACAGAAACAAACGTATACTCTAATGAGGTGCCTGCTCTGGAAAGCAACAAGAGTTTTGGGATCTGTTATGCATAAAGCTAAGTGAGTCACCGGTACCTTTCGTCAGACACATTTTATGCATATGTCTTTACAAGCGGCCAGATTAGCATATAGAGAGCAGTGAAGATGAACAAACTGAGAGAGTGTGAAAAAGAACAAAAAGTTCCCTCCTCGTGAAGGCCGGAGGGCAGAGATGGTTAGCGTGACAGCCTCTCATCAGACAGCGTCAAGTGCAAAGCCGATCAGTCTCCTTTAATTTAGGTGCAAGAACACATTTGCATGACGCCACTGGAAACATGAAGGGCGTTTTGTGACGCAGGCACAGCAGGGGTGGTAGACGCATATGACAGCGCTCTGACATATTCTTGGTGTTCTGGCTTGAAAACCCAAAATAAACTGCCAAATTAGAACTATAGTTATAGTTTTTTAAAAACAACAAACGTGTGTGTGTGTGAGAGAGAGAGAGAGAGAGAGAGAGAGAGAGAGAGAGAGAGAGAGACCGAGAGAGAAAGAGAGAGATATTTTGATATTATGATTTTGAAGACAGATGTCTGATGGCAAAATATTTAACACTGCTCTCGATTTGTTGGCTTTTCAAGCATTAGCTAATGCACACACAACACACACACACACACAGAGGCAGAAATTATGTTGACAGCCACACACACAAAATAATTTCTTTCTGACAAGCAAGGCCAAAACCTTAGGCCATCAACTTCTTTTTTTTGCAAAAATATCCACAAAATCTACATGAAATCATGCTGGAATATGTAAAGGCCTCAATCTCAGGGAAGCAGGGCTGGACTCTTGAGAAAAGCTAATCCTCTTTATGCAGCTTCATCGCCTGAGCCAGATTCATTCAGAACATTTCAGACAGACTGGTACTGTGACTCATCATCGCTGGTGGAGGGAGGCACAAGCATTTAACAGAAAAGCCCGCAGCGGAGGGCATGAATGTGTTTAGTGGAACAGCCCTCAGGACAGCTACTGATGGCTTCGAGCAGATAGATGCAGTTTGCTCATTTTCTAAGGATATTTTCCTCGCATATTTTATTATTTATTCACCTTTGCTAATGTCCATCAACTCTAGGCGTGGCACGTGTCTGGAGGCGTCCTGTCAAAGTGTGTCCCTAAAGACATTTGCACGCCCCCACACACACTGTATCTATGTCTCAATACATATCTCTGTCATATCGCTTTCTATAGCTGTAATTGGCAGCGACTTGGGCTGTTGGAGAGTGTACACCTTCAAACAGTCTTTCTAAAAAAATAAATAAATTATTTTATCTGTCATGCTGTCTGTTGAAATGTCCGTTGATCCGAAAGTCATAATGATTCAACATGGTGTGTCATTGAAAGCTGTAACACCGCCTCAGTGAACAAGGGTAGAAGACTAAAGCCTGTAACACACCAAACCGTCAAAGAAATAGCAGTGACGAAAAGTCGAGTGTGTTGTTCCTGAACACAATGCAAAGAGTCAACAGCAAACTGTACATTCAGTGTGTGAGAGGGAATAACGGTCTATACCAACAGGAGACAGAAGTAAGAATTAAGCCAGTTTTTGCCATGGAATAAAAAAATTAAACAGGTAATTGTGACTTTTTTTCACACAATTCTAAGAAAATTCTCAGAAATGAGATTACTCAGAATATAAATAGATATAAATAGATATAAACCCAGAACTGCGAGTTTTTAATAGCCAGAATTGTGAGATACTGTATAAAATTCACAATTCTACGTTTTTCTCGCAATTCCAAGTTTACATCTCAGAATTCAGTTTTTTGTTCGCACCACAAACTAACAAACAATAAAAGATCACTGCGACATTGTCATTATTTTCTTCTCAGAATTATTATATATTTTTCTATTGTAATTATAAGGTTTATATCTTGCAATTGCAGATTAAAAACTCACAACTACATAGTATACATGTTTGCAATTCCAAGTAAACCTTACAATGTTGACTTTTTTTTCTCAGAATTGTGAGAAAAAAGTCAGAATCATTAAAGTTGGAATTCCCTATTTGATTTTTCTACAAGCTTCCATACAGGGGAATATACATCAAGGGGAAAAAAAACTAAACTAGGATTGCAGATATACAAACCAAACAAAGCAGTACTTGCTTACTATTTTGAATATAAATCATGATTAGCAGTTCGTCTTCGATTTCTTTATTCTTTTCAGGTAAGAAAAAAATGTAAAATTCGAAAAGCATTTCTGATATTGTTGTTTTCTTACTTTCATCAGTTTCATATTTCTTCTTTAAGTCTGTCTTTTGTGGTTCCTGGCTGTATGTAGCACCTACAGCTCTGCAGATCACTTCTAAAGGACCCCAGAATTAGACGTTAGTGGCCAAAACATAGTAAGATTCAAAGACAGTTTATTCAGAATAGACTAAAAAGGTAAATGTTTTTAAGTGTAAAAAAATTAATTTTACATAGAAATTTTTAAAGTTCTCTTCAGTTTAAAGTTTCATTGTAAAAACTGATTTGGGTCCAAATGTAACTTTATAAATACCTTATTATAAGCAGGCGTCAAGGTAGGACTAAAGATTTTATACCTGTCCCTTTAAAAGCACACTGGAATTATGGACTCTATGTCTGTAGTTCAAACATAAAGTTATTTGGAAAGGAAACATTTTTACATACTAGTATCTTGTTCATTTCTAAAGAAAAACTTTCCGTAGCGTACCTTTAAGTAAACATGTTTACTCCTATCTTGTTTATACACACTTCATGCAAGACCATTTGAACTTCTTGTGGCAGAGGAATCATCAATTCTCAACAGGCTGACCCACCCCAACTCTACACTCGGTACACACAGGTTTTTGAAACTTACTTCAGAGCGCAATGCAAGTCTTAAAAAAAAAGAATTCATTGAAGCCTCCAAAAGGCTTTCAGAGCAGCAGGGGGGCTTCTCAACCGAGCATCACATTGAACAGAGATGTCTTCATGGCCACAAAGAGTTGCTCGCTCCTCCTGTCCCACAGCAGGCTTCAATGACAGAATCTGTAGAGAGTTTCACTGAAGATAGGGAGTTTGTTCACAGGCGATGTGGAGACTTATCAAATCCACTTTTAGGACATATTTCAATGGAATAATAAAGCTGCCATGCAAAGAACACAATAGAGGACGGAACACGGCACTTACAAAAGAGAATTGAATGTTGTGTCAAAGCCATAGACTAGTGCACATGATTTTGAATTGTGCTGCTCAGGTGGTCAATGCAAGTCCAGCTTGTGTCACTTCCTGTCCTTGTCTTCCATTTTCTATCACTGCCACTATTTCCCTTTGTCCTGAATAAAAAAGAAATGATTGGAGTAACTATAATTACATCAGCTAATTAGATTAATATATATATATATATATATATATATATTAGGGGTGTAACGGTACATGTATTCGTACCAGACCGTTTCGGTACAGGGCTTTCGGTACGGTGCACGTGTGTACCGAATGACCGAATGCAATATTTTGTGTGCGGAACATACATTTTCGTGTTTCCAAACGAACATATTAAGTGGCGGAAGTCTCCGCGTTCAGCGCAAATCTCGCGCTGGCGCGCTGCTCCTTTTGTAGGATCTTGTCTTCACGACAACAATATCTATACTTCATGTTGAGCATAAATATAAAGCCTACTGATAAAGGACAACGTCAACAGTATTGACGGCAAAATAGACTGTTTGACAGCTGCAATATGCCAGTGTGTCACCGACCTAAGGTTTTCAAAACGCATCCCGCGAGTGTGAACATCACTACAACTAGGGAAAAAATGATTGTAATTCAAACACAGCTCCCGTCGGCATTTAAACAGACCTTGCTCTTAATTCTGATCGGTCCAACGCAATAACGAAATCTGAGCAGGTCTTAAAACTGAAACTGTTGATGCTGCACTTTACACTTTGGAAAAGTTATATATATTTTTTAAATACGAGCAGGCCTAAAGCTGGGATTGGTAATGCTGCACTGTAATCATAGTTATTTATTTATATTTTTCATTATATTTTATTATATGATATTGGTTTGAGACTGAGAGTATTTTATTTAGTGGAGAACTTTGCAGCAGTATTTTATTTCCTATTCTTTTTTATTTTATATATATTTTATTAAAAAGTATTTAAAAAAAGTGTAAACAAATTGTTAAAAAAAGTTTATAGTAATAGACAACCTGCAGTTTAATGTTTGCATTTCATTCCCTTACTGTACTGAAAATGAACCGAACCGTGACTTTAAAACCGAATTACGTACCGAATCAAGATTTTTGCGTACCGTTACATATATATATATATATATATATATATATATATATATATATATATATATATATATATATAAAGTTAATGTTAAAGATCAAACAACAATATATTTCTATACAGTTCTGTCATTTTATTTGTTAAATCATTTCAACGTTTACAAAATATCATTTTTCACAATGCATGGGATCATTTAGAATATACTAATACTCAGATAAGGCATCAAAATGAAAAATGGGTTTGGAATAACATTTCAGCATTGCAGACTGCAAAATATAATTACTGGCTATACAGTTTCTGACACTCAATTTCCAAATCCAAATGCAAATGAGAAACAATGCCAGCAGAGTTAGTGCTGAATCAGGCCTTTTGAGGAAAATAGCCACAATAAACATGTCAGTGTTATGAGGATAATTCATAAAGCTCTCTGTTATCATCATCCCCCACACACACGCAAACACACTCACGCTAATTTGCTATAAGTCTATTTAGGATGCCTGTTATAGCAGCTTTATGGATGCGCGTGTGTGCATGTTTTGAGTGATGGGTTAAACATGTCATTCTGTGTTTTTCTATTTCAATTGATTATTTTAAATGTCCTATAAAATTCATTGAATATAAAATTGACTTCTCTATCAATTGAATGGATCATTACCTGTGAATGGATTATTATCTGTGGCTATAACCTTCAACTCAACTGGACAGCAAATGAACAAGAATTACAATTTGAGCCAATACGTTCATGAAGAAATTTTTATATCTTCATGAATAATCAATACAATAAAAAATATATACACAATTAAATCCCCACAAGTATCATACTGTACCTCATTATTTTCACCAACAGATTCTTGTTGGACATTTGTCATTGGTACCTCTAATAAAATGAATGAACTTGTCGCCATGGTGACAATCAGTCACTAGTGATAAATGTGTAACAAAAGAAAGGTGATGACAGCCATTCAAAGAAGAATCCAATTAAAAAGAGTTCAGGAACAGAGAGCTCAGACCCCTCATAGGAATCTTTTAGAAAGCTGCTCAGCAGATGTCAGGAGGTTATTACACCCCTACATTACAATTCTGCTCTCAGTAATATTAAAGATATGCATTGCATACATAACAGGGTACATTTTCTTAAAGTGACCTTCTTCTTGGTCCCCTTGAGCAAAAAATATGTTGTTGGACCCCATGTTCTCTAGACGGCTCACTATGTCATGGCAGATTGAAAGATATGCTATAAATCATCTTGAGTGTAGATTAGGATTGTCACACGACACCAAAAATTCAGCAAACAATAAAAACATCAAAGAAATGTAATTATTTTGATACTATAGCAAAAACTAAATATATGTACTGTAATATGCCATATGCTATAAAAAGCTGCTAGCATATAATAATATCATACTGCATGCTACAAAGTAATCTTGTGTACGTAGAGGATCACAATACTTCATCGCACAAGACTAACTCAAATGAAATTTTATGATAGCAAAAACTAATATTCTTTTGAGTAGACTCCTTCACGTGTGTGTGTGTGTATATATATAACTAATTCATAAAATCAAATTTTTATAATAAAATTGATATAAAATAAACTACAATAATTTATAAAAATAACTAAAATATAAAACATTTTTTCATAAAAATACTTATTACAATTTAATAAAATAAAAACTAAAACGTAATTTTACAATTTTTAAATAGCATCATTAAACTAATTAGTTATGATTTAGGATTTTTTTAAATTATTGAAGCAAACAATAAATATATTAAGAATATATTATTTGAATTATTTCTACACACACACACACACACACACACACACATACATATATATATATATATATATATATATATTCAGCTTCAGTTACAGTAGACACATTACAGAATGTTGTTTCGTGTTGTTTTTAAATAAACATACAATTTAATATAAATTTCTAATAAGAAATTTAAAATAAATTCTATCATAATACATCAGTAATTATGATAAAAGCAGTACTTTGCATAATGTTTATAATTTCAATTAAAATGTCCTGTCAAGACCTCAGACGAGTGCTACTACACCTGCCAAACACTCGATGGCACACGAGAGAGTGTTTGGTGGAAATGTGGAACAGGAAGCTTCCAATCTAACACTTCATCAGTATTGGCACCTCGGACGCATAAACAAACAAACAAACACACACACACACACACACACACACACACACCATGGAAGGCTGCAGTGGCTTGTGACCTGATCCTGGCCTTGGCAGTTTTGACTGACAGCTTGGCTCGAGTTTTAAAGGAAGTGGCACTGCAGTAAGTACAAACATGAGTGGCATATACCCTCAGGCCAAGCTAGTCTAGAGGGATGAATGCAGAAAGAGAGAGTGAGCGAGAGAGGGTGCGCTTTCTCTTTATACTTATATTTTATCTGTCTTTTATATTACTGTATATACCTATAAAAGTCATGATTTGACTCAACAAGGGGCCAGTTGTGCTTTTAGTAGGACAACTTTATCACATTAAATGTATATTTATGTACGTGGAGTTTAAAAAATAATAATACCAATAATTAATTAATCAATAATATTTTATGAATGATGCATTAAATTGACCGAATGTGAGAGTAAAGACATTTATAATGTTACAAAGATTTATATTTCAAATAAACGCTGTTCTTTTGACATTTCTGTTCATCCTGAAAAATGTTTCCATGATTTCCACAATAAATACTAAGCAGCTTGCAACACTGATAATAATAAGAAATAGCAGCAAATCAGCATATTAGAATGATTTCTGACTGATCATTTGACACTGAAGACAACCGGAATCATGGTGCTAAAAATTTATTTCAGAAATGAATTACAAAGTTCACAGGATAGAAGTGCATTTTAAAGGAATTAAAAAAAAAGGGGTCATCGGATGCAAAATTCATTTTTTAATGTTGTTTGAACTGAAATGTGTGTTGGCAGTGTGTGTACACAACCTCCCTATGGTGATAAAAATCCACCCAGCACTCTGAGTACTTTTATTGGATGCCCAAGTATCCTGTATGTTACTGTGTGAATCTGTGTGGTATAAATATGAGCAGTCTTCCTTAATAAAGTTTAAAATGTTAAGCTAGTTCTGGCACTTTGTCTGTCTGTGACTGCTGCTGCTACACACCACAGGGATTGGTGCACTGTTTCCAATTGATGATCGATAGCTCTAAGGCTACAGACAGTCTGCCTGAAAATTAACCGCTCTGGGGGCTCGTCCGGGATATGAACCCAGGGCCTCTCACAAATTGAGGCCTGCTGAAGCCAAGAAGCCAGGTGCCTTTGAGTTTAGAGATGAGAATAGAGTTCCTCTGCAAAACACATGTAAAATAAAAGTCTCAATCTTTTCTATTTTTCAATTAAAACAGCAGAATAGGAGCTTTTAACTGAAACTGTATGTACGTATGTCTGTATGAAAGTGTAGACAGACTTTTGTGAGTGGGTTAATTGAAAGAAAGAGGGTGCAGTCAGAGGTTAGACAGATAGCAGTGACCTCAAGCTCATGATAAGCACAGCTTCATTAAGATAAGGGCCAACACCCTGCCTCTGATCAGGGCCCATGACTCCAGTGATAACCAGCGTCTTTCTGTCTCCCTCTATCTGTCTGCAGACCAGAAGAGAGCCTGAAAAAACTCTTTAAACTTAATGTAAGCTCCCTAAGAGTTTGTAATCTCCAGATGACATGAAATAAAGTTTTTTTAAATGGTAGAGTATTTGACCTTCAAACATACTTTTGCAACAGCAAAGGCCCTGCAAGAGATACACACAGGTAGATTCTTATTTAGTTTTTAAATAAACATGCACAATTAAGATATTGTGCATGATATATTGAAGATATTTTGTAAATTTCCTACCATAATTATAACAAAACATAATTTTGATTGGTAATATGCATTATTAAGAACTTCATTTGAACAACTTTAAAGGTGATTTTCTCAATATTAAGATTGTTTGCAACCTCAGATTCCAGGTTTTCAATTGTTGTATCTCAGCCAAATATTGTCCTAATCTAACAAACCATACATAAATAAAAAGCTTAATCAGCTTTCAGATGTATAAATCTTAAAAAAAGCATAAAAAGAAAATCTGTGGTCCAGGATAACAGTTGATTTCTTGTGCAATACATTTGTACTTTTAAAGAGATTTAAGGGGCTTTATACCATAAAATATATAAATAAATTGACATGAAATTTATTTTAGGTGTGGATGGATGGATGGATAAATGTTTAATAATTGTGTAACCCAGTAAATGTATAGAAGCCCCATGTTGCAGATTCCATTGTTTTAGGAGACAGTAGGTTGCCGTCGACAGCAATGCATGTTCTTTTTTCATTTTAAGGGGTTCATATATAAACACTGTACACATACAATATATTTAATATAACAATAATATAAAATATACAACAAAATAATAATATTATAGTAAATATAATGATTTTACATATTCATATTTGTAGTCGAATGGTTCTTATCACAAAGTAAACCCACAATAGCAAACAAGCAAATAAATAAATACTACAATAAATTGACATGAAATATTAGTTTGAAAAGAAAAGTTGTCAGTTGCTTGGGACAGTGGTAAAAAACAAATATTTAAATATTTAAAAAACACACACACAAAAAAAAACAAATATATAGCTGGATTATGTAGCTGTATACACTGAACGTTTTTGACAGTTTATGTGAATCTAATTGTCCTTCTTTTTTTAAACCAAGAGTAATTTTCTCCACAAAAGTGAAAATCCTTCCTTTTTCTGTTATAGTGTGCAAATAAGTTCGTGTTTAATTAGACACGTTTTAAATGATGTTTTTCAGTGATGCTCTGCACTTCAGAGCGAAGAAGAAGCTTCCAGAAAGGGTCACGGAGAGCAGGAACACTGTGGATATGAAAGAAGGGGGTTTATTAAGGAAGCGGTAGGCAAGCAGTGATTTACGAAGATCAGAGAGAGGCCTTGGATGTGTGTGAAATTTGCTCGACACGCTGAAATGACTTGTTCATTTTTAGTGTGCTGGCAGATGTCTCAGCCTGTGCTGTGTATGTGTGTGTGTGTGTGTGTGTGAGGGCAGATTTGACATCAGCGAGTAAGGGTGTTACAGCTAATTTCGGCCACTCCCGTGGAAAGCACTTATCACCGACAGAGACATGGCAAAACCGCATTCTCCATGGATAGCGCTGTCAAGCTTTAAATGAACACACACATACACAAACACAAACGTACGGATATAGAGTGCCACACAGGCAGCAACAAAGCCTTTAACTCGCACAGGATGAAATATTAAATGACACCCCATTTTAATGTTACACCTGTCACAGTGGAAAGCATAAATCTTACGTCTTTTCTAAAGGCTATGTTCAGAACAGAATACAAAGCACAATGCATTCTGGTAGCATAAACTGTACATAAACATTATTTTTCAATCTTGCGCATAAGCTAGACATTTAAAAACGATGCTATATTCACATGACCTAATTGAATTAAATGTTTGATTCAGCATTTGAATATCATATTTATTTTTATTAATTTGTGTGCATGTCTAAAATGTAAGGTCCCATTTAAATAAGTATAAAAGCTTGTTAAAAATTTAACTTTTTACTGTATAAGATAAACACCCTAGTTATGAGAAATAAAGCCGCAATTGTGAGATATTACGTTGCAATTATGAGAAATACATTTGCACCAGAAAAATATAAAGTCTCATGAAATAAAGTTATGTGAAATAAAGCTGCAATTTTAAGACATTCCATAAATAATGAGCTAAGAAGGAAGTATGGAATGGTAGTGTGCTATTCTGAGCACAGCCTTAGTATATATTCATATTCATCAGATTTTTCTACTTTCTCTCACAGGCTGTCTCTATGTAGATTATTATCTCTCTACTGGAGATCAAATTGAGCTCCGAGTTGGTCAGATCTGTCCACAACTGATAGCAGACAGGACGTGCTGACAATCCCGCCACAAATGACTACAATAAAACTCTTATCCTGCCTTGAAACTCAGCATATCTATCTGATTCCCTCTACTAAACGTTTCCATTTCAAATCCAGGACTGCAGGTTAGTTTAGTGATCACAGATTACTGGGTGTGGATGGACAGAACCTGATGCCAACATGAGATACGGTGCTCATTTTTCTATTTAACAAGAGGACAAGATTCCTAAACATCTGTTTCAAGCAAATGCCGTTGCTTTGCTAAGACGGTAGAATTTTATGAAGTGTATTACACTGAATTAATGATGCATTCATAAATATTTAGATGTTTAAGAAATACAACTAAAGACAGCAAATACGTGTCATGCAAGCAGACATCTTGTTCAGAGGGACCTTAATCAAAATTCTTCCTGATTTTCGAGATGAAAGAAAAATTGGAGTTTTGTTCTTTTGCTTGTGAGAAGAAAGGAACCTTAATTTACGTAATTCAACTAAAATGAGCTTCTCATTTCGAATGTGTTTGTTTCTTGTGCCTGAAGGAAAAAACGTCACTGATAGTCACAATCACTTTGGTTCTTTAGAGTTATCAGTGCTGAAAATTAAATGCAAGAATATCTTTTCACCCTGTCACTACTGAGCAGAGCCGTTGTATTGTGTGTATAAGTGTGACCCACAAAGCATGCAAGGTGGAAAGCATTCTTTCAGGGTCTAAAGAAAATAAATCTTGTTGAAAGCCCTGCAAGGAAAAGCATTAACATTTATCCCCCATGCACATCATGTTTAAGGCCCTATATTGAAGATGTGGGACAGTTTTGTTTTTGTCTTTAAACATTTAGAGATCACTGGGCTTAGCTGAATAGATCTTATATTTTTATTTGACATGGTCAGTCTGTCCAGTGGCTTAAAGGATTTGGTCATATAAAAATGATGTTTTTTATCATCATTTGCTCAAAATCATGTCATTCCAAACGTGTGAATTGCTTTTTTTAAGGGAACACAAAAGAAGATATTTTGAAGAATGTTCATGCTGATGTTTTTCAAAACCTTTAGAGGCTTTTTTTCAATATAAAATGAATACATTTGTTAGGAAAGGATGCAATCAATTGACTAAAATCTTCAGTAAAGGCATTCGTTTTTAATTTTTCATGGGTATTTAATAATTTTAAGACTGTTCAGTGCGAGTTAATCTCTTGTATGGTGCATTTTATCCGTAAAAGAAAACCTGCTTAATAAATATGCACACCTAAGGCATTTTTCACTTCCAGCCCTTGTAAACAATTATATAACACTTATAAATCATTTAATACAAAATTAATAGTAGTTATTAAGATTGATGTAGTTTGGAATTGGTCAAATGTGCTGGGAAAAAATGACCAGAATATCAACTTTATATTCTATATAATCAACTGTATAATAATTATATATAGAATATAATATAGAATTTTCTACTTTTCAAGAATTCTGAAAAAAAAAATATATATATAGTACTGTCTGCTGAAAATTCAGCTTTGCCATAACGGGAATAAATAACATTTCAAAATATATTTAAATACCAAACAGATACTTTAAATTGTTATTATATTTCATAATATTACTGTTTTATGCTGTATTTTGATCAAACATGAATATCTTACAGTAATGAATGTGCCATGAAAGGCCATGGCATGGAAGTGTTTCCACACATTTCTTTAGCTTACTGTAACACACTGGTGGCAAGAAAGAACAGAAAAAGAAAAAAAAAACGATTGTAGGCAGAAGGTGAGAGGAAAAGGCCAAATGTGTTTGTAAATGTGTGTGAGAGAGGTCAGAACAACACTTCTTGAAATATTCTGGGAATTGGGTCAAGGAGCTGAGGGGATTCAAATTTTTCAACAACATAAATCACAAATGCAGGCATATTAAAAATGAAGTGGGAAACATACATATGTTTGCCAAGATATGAATTTCAGTTAAAGGTTACATGCAAACACAGTCTATTTGAAAAGCAAACATTAACACCTCGGGCAACAATACATCTACAGCTACTTCAGTCAACTGACATACTGTATAGAAGAAACTCTGTGAGGAGTTAGTGTCTACTGTATATACTTGTGTTTCTATAAAAGGATTCTGGTTTAGTACACGCACATCCACTTATTAATAAGTAAATTATTTCTACATGAAATGAAAATAAAAGAAATAGTTCTTCCAAAAATAAAGATTTGCTGAAATTTTAGCATTACATTTAGCTCACCAATTGCTCTGCTGAAGAAAATGGGTGCCGTGATAATGAGAGTTTAAACTGCTGATAATAACATCATGGTTCAAAGTTAAAACACCCTAATGATTTCTTTCTAACAAATGTGCAGCTTTTCACTTCACAAGACCTTAACTGATGGGCTGAAGTTTTGTTATGTTTTTATCAGCTGTTCTATCAGCTTTTTTTTTTAAGTGAACATTTTTGCAGTAATTTAAAGCAAAAACGAATTTTGCTACAGAGTGTGGCTCTTCCAGTTCTCAATGTGAGCAATGCAAAATGGAATTAATTAGACTAAAAACAGTGTAGAAAATGATGCATTTACTCACAATAATTACCAGACACACAAAATTATATGTTAATCTTAAAAGGCAATTATGTTTCCGACTACTCCGGTTAAGTTGATGTCAAGTTAATACAACCTGTACTGTTTTTATCATTATATTTTCAAAACACTAGTAAATTAACTCAACTTTAACTACATAGATTTCTGTTTATTTTTGGCAGGACTAAAGTCTTTTCTCTTATTGTTGAGGCTGTAAGATGATGAAAAAGAACATTCTTAGCATCACATTCTCATTAGCAAGCGCCTCATTAGCTGCAAGTGTGTCCCTTCAAGCATTGTTACATGATGTAGAGCGCAGCAGCGGGTGGTCCTGGTCAAAGAATCCCCCAATGCTGCTACATACCCGAGACAAACAATAAAAATAATTACATTTATGTAACCAGCCAAAGCTTCTTTCCATGCATTAGAAATGTTAAGTAAGAAGGTGTTTAGAGAGAGCGCAGCAGGAACTGAGGCGAATGTGGCATCATGGTTCACTGTGCATTTACATCGCAGAGAGGCTGTTGTATTTCGCCTGTTTTTTGACTCTGCTCATCTTTTCTCTCTCTTTATTTGCTTTTTTTTTTTATTCGGGTGGGGGAAGGATATGGAAGGATAACCTGAAGACTCTTATGCAATTCTTATGCATAATCTCATACATTCAGTCTAAAGTGAGCAAATACGGTTTAAGTTATTACATTTTTAGTTATTTACATTTTTATTACCCCCGATGCGTCTCACATCTATCAATTACAGTTAGGTTTACACCTTAATTAACATCAGGCTGCCATCAAAGAGTACTTTTCACATGGAGGCAGCTACTGCAGCTGAATGGAAAGTACAAAATCAATCCCGCAAAGTGATTTACTAAGCTTCACTGTAGTCAGTTTACTTTATTTATTATTTATAAATAAATAAATAAATAAATGCTGGCTGTGTCTGTGTCCTTTAAATTGCGCATTGTCTGTATCTTTGGGTTCTATCAACAATTCGCCCTGTTTAGTCAATCTGGCCCCCTTATGTCTACACTTAAACAGATAGTTCACATAAACATGAAAATTCTGTCAACAATTACTCACCCTGATGTCATTCTAATCCCATAAAAACTTTGTTCATCTTCGGAACACAAATTAAAATTAATTTAATGAAATCCGAGAACTTTCTGTCCTTCCATAGACAGCAATGCAACTGAAACATTTAAGAGCCAGAAAAGTAGTAAGGACATTGTTAAAGTAGTCCATGTGACATCAGTGATTCCCTTTCAGACGGTCACGTTCTGTTACGTCAGAAAGAGACTGACGAATCGGATCTCACCCGAGAGCCCAATCACCTTCGAATGGTTACAAAACGAGCCAATGGTACACAGAGTACCTTGGTCTGCGGAATTTGCATCGCGAGCTCCATCCCGCAGAGCAGGTATATAAAGAGCAGCGCGAGCAACTCGCATTCAAGCTTTCGCTTCGGAGCAGAGCACATCGCTTGCTGTTTCAAGACGAATCAACTGGTGTTGGTGTGACGGCGCGATTCAGCGGTTCGTCTGGGTTTCCTGCGTCAGCTCCCACGTTCCCCTGAGCACTTCAGCATCACTAAAAGAGCTTTTTCTATTGAGCTAAAAGAGTAAACGGGCTGAATTTGCATCTTTTTAAAGATGTAATTCCGTCCGTGTGTTTCTGGGTGCGGTCGATATATCGCTCCTCGTGACGGCCATGATCACTGTGTCACATGTCTGGGCTTTCAGCATGCTGAGACGGCGTTTGTGGATGGCCCGTGTTCTCATTGCGGGGACATGACCCATCTCGGCGTTAAGATCGAGACTCAATTACCTTAAAAGATATAGATTCCCCTCTGCCACACCCCGTTCTAGCTCCTCTTCTCATAAGAGGGCTACTTCAGCGGGTGGCCAGGGTGATCTGAGGGTTACCGTGTGGGCTTCCCAGACGAGCCAGCCTCCTCAGGCCACACCCCTCTCACAAACGCCGCAGCCGGTTGAGTTTCCGGATGAGTTTGCTGGACCCTCTCGGGCTCCTGTCATCTCATTCGGGGCTCGGGAGGATGACCTTATGTCGATCGCCGCATCACAAGGCGGGCTTGAGTCCTCGGGAGATGAGGATTCGGCTGAGTTGCCCCCTTCGGGAGTGCCACCTTTGGCCGAGTCCAATCCAGAGCTGATGGCCGTGCTTTCCCGGGCAGCTGAGAGCATCGGGCTTGAGTGGAATCCTCCAGCCTGTCCTGAGCACTCGAGGCTGGATGATTGGTTCCTGGGGGCTGCTCATGCTGATCACCAGCACCCCCTGCGGGTTCCTTTCTTTCTGGAAGTGCATCAGGAAGTGACCAGTTCATGGAAGGCACCTTTATCTGCCCGAAACCGTTCTGGTACTTCCTCACCCCTTCACTGCCCTCGATGGCGGAGCGGCCAAGAGGTATGCTGGAATTCCCCTAGTGGAGCGTTCTGTTGGGATGCAACTGTGTCCGCAGAGCACCTCCGCATGGCGTGGTGGTCCCAAACTGCCCTCCAAGGCCTGTAAGTTCTCATCCACACAAGTGGCCAAGGATTACAGAGCTGCAAGTCAGGCCATCTCTGCCCTGCATGCCATTGGCGCCCTTCAGATCTACCAGACCAAGGTGCTCAAAGAGCTGCACGGGGGCAGTGCTGACCCAGGGGTTTTGCAGGAGGCGTGCACTGCTACCGACCTCGCTCTCCGGGCGACGAAGGTCACTGCACGCTCCTTGGGTCAAGCGATGTCCACTTGGTGGTCCAGGACAGACATAACTTGGCAGACATGAGGGAGTCTAATTGAGCTCAGCTCCTCAACTCCCCGGTCTCCCAGGATGGCCTCTTCAGTGACACGGTAGAGAGTTTTGCCCAGCAGTTCTCTGCTGCCCAGAAGCAGTCTGAGGCCATTAGACACATCTTAGCCCAGCGGCCAGCTGCTGCCTCCACTCTGCTGCTCCCGCAGCCGCCTCAGCCTGCTCGTCGCCGAGGCACCCCCTGCAGCCTCCTCCACTCTTGCTTAGCCACAGCAGCAGCCTTCACCCCGGCCGCAGCGAGGAGAAGGCCACAAAAGGGCGGCGCACCCCGTCTCTGCCCCTAAACCTGCCAAATGTCAGGCCAAGCGGCGCAACCCGGAGATGGGCAACCCGGAGTTGGAGATGTCAGCTCATCAGGACCACTCCTTCCCCCGGAGGAGGGCCGGTGGAGAATCCTTTGTTCTCGTTTTCTTTCTGTTCTGCCACTGGCCCCTCGACACATACCATTTCTTCGGTTTGCTTTCAAGGGGCAGGTATTTCAGTACAAGTTTCTTCCATTCGGGTTGGCCCTGTCTCCCCGTGTCTTTACGAATGGGAGGGAGCCCTGGCTCCTCTCAGGGAACGAGGTGTTTGTACCCTCAACTACCTCAACGGGTGGCTTATTCTACCTCACTCTCGTGTGCTGTTGTGCGAGCACAGGGATCTGGTCTGGTCACAGGGAATAGACTCGGTCGCCATGTTTGCGCAGCTTACGGACGAATGCGCGCAGTCACTGCTGAATTGCCTGAGACAATTCGAGGGCAAGAGAACGGTTCCACTGAAACGGTTTCAGAGGCTCCTGGGGCATATCGCATCCACAGCGGCAGTCATACCACTCGGGTTACTCCATATGAGACCGCTTCAGCACTGGCTTCACGGCCGAGTCCCGAGATGGGCATGGCAACAGGGCACGCTCCGAGTGACCGTCACTCCGGCCTGCCTCCGAACCTTCACCCCGTGGTTGGACCTCTTGTTTCTACGGGCTAGCGTACCCCTAGAACCTGTGTCCAGACATGTTGTAGTGTCAACAGATGCCTCTGCCACGGGCTGGGGTGCCATGTGCAACGGACATGCTGCGTCGGGCTCCTGGACAGGACCCTAACTTCAGTGGCATGTCAATTGCCTCGTGTTGCTTGCAGTACGGCTTGCTCTGCACCGCTTCAGGGCCCTGCTGAAGGACAAGCACATTCTGGTCCGTACGAACAACACTGCGACCGTAGCGTACATCAACAGTCAAGGCGCAACTCGCTTGTCATCTCCTGTTGTGGAGTCAGAAGCATCTGAGGTCGCTTCGTGCCATTCACATCCTGGGCAGGCTCAATCGTGCAGCCAACAAGCTCTCACAGCACCATTCTCATCCCGGGGAATGGAGACTCCACCCCCAGTCAGTTCAGCTGATTTGGGAACGCTTCGGAGACGCTCAGGTAGACCTGTTTGCCTCTCCAGAAAATTCCTACTGCCAGTTGTTTTACTCCCTGAACGAGGGCAGCCTTGGCACGGACGCTCTTGCACACAGCTGGCCGCTGGGCCTGTGCAAGTATGCGTTTCCCCCAGTGAGCCTTCTGGCACCGACATTGTTTAAGATCAGGGAGGACGAGGAGCAGGTCCTTATGGTTGCATGTTTTTGGCCCAGCCGGACCGGTTTCCCCGAACTTGTACTCCTCGCGAAAGCCCCTCCCTGGCCAATTCCTTGGAGGAAAGACCTTTTTTCTCAGAGACGGGGCACCCACGTCCCGATCTTTGGAACCTACATCTGTGGGTTCTGGATGGGTCACGGAAAGTTTAGGTACCTTGCCACCCCAGGTGGTAGCTACCATCACTTCAGCTAGAGGCGTGTCCACCAGACACTGAAGGTCTATGTGGCCGCCATTTCGGCTCACCATGACCCTGTTGAAGGCAAGTCTCTTGGGAAGCATGATCTGATCATCAGGTTCCTGAGAGGGACCAGGAGGCTCAATCTGCCTCACCCTCAGCAAGTCCCCTCTTGGGACCTCACAGTGGTTCTATCGGCACTGCAGAGGGCTCCCTTTGAACCCTTGCTCTCAATAGAGCTAACGTTTCTATCATTGAAAACGTGCTTTCTGACGGCTTTGGCTTCGGTGAAGAGGGTCGGGGACCTGCAGGCATTGTCGGTTGACGAAGCGTGCCTGGAACTCTCACGTTATCTTGAGACCCCGGCCTGGGTACATGGCCAAAGTTCCCACCCCTCCTTTTATATGGAAGCATATGGGTAGCATTATTCAATTTGGAATGTAATATGCAATATGACAATGCAATATGTAAAATGGCAATGCATTTCTGTATTTACATTTACATTTTCCAATACATTTGTGCAACATATGGTGCAAAATGAAAATAAAAAATAAATTACATAATTTTCATTTGCCATTTCACACACTAGTTTTAATCTGTAAAATGAATACTAATTTTAACGCTTTATAAGTTGCAAAATTAAAATAAAAATGTATTTACAGAAATGATTAGATATGTATAACATGTTCAAGCAAAAACTGTGGCAAAATTATCATTCAAAGGCTATTTTTCTTAATTGCATTAACACTCACAGTCAAGACACTTACGATTGCATTTTCATTCAATGTCCTGCAATGAATGTAGCAAAATTCAATGTGCACATTGAAAATGCATTCCGAGCCGATCCATATCGGTATATATCTATGCGTGTACGTTTTGATCATTTCGGTTTATGGCTTCAATATTTCATTCACACTTGTGGGCGGAGCTGAAACGCTGCTTTCATCTGATTGGCCGAATCGCTCAACCTTTAGCTCGGTCTTTTCATTCTTTCAGGCAGAATAAGAGTCAGTACGAGTGCGGCACTGTAATGTCTGAAACCACCGCTCACTGTTAATTAGCATAATATTTTAATCAGATGTAGTTGGGCACATAATTTGTGCTGCTGAGACCTGCAAGAGACCCCGTTAAATTATTTCTAGGTTACTGTTTTGTATAAATATTGTCCCACTGATAAAAACCAGTGCAAATAGTTCTGTCTCCTTGGATAACAGTGAAGTGAAAATAAATATAGTTACATTTATGAAATAGAATTATACAGCAACGCGAGTCAGACGAGTCTGAAGATCTGAGCTGAATTTGGTGAAACATTAAAGTTCTAGTCTGTGTCAATTACTCTCATAATAAATAATAATAATAATGTTACCAGTATTTTTCGGACTATAAGTCGCACCTAAGTATAAGTTGCATCAGTCCAAAAATACGTCATGACGTATATAAGTCGCACTGGACTAAGTCGCATTTATTCAGAACCAAGAGAAAAGATTACTGTCTCCATCCGCGAGAGGGTGCTCTGGAGTAGACTACAGGAGAACTGAGCAGTATAGAGCGCCCTCTCGCGGCTGTAGACGGTAATGTTTTCTCTTGGTTCATGTCAAATGAATTTTGATAAATAAGTCTCACCTGACTGTAAGTCGCAGGACCAGCCAAACTATGAAAATAAGTGCGACTTATAGTCCGGAAAATACGGTAAATATATGTTGTCTTTCTCAAGCCCAACAAAGAAGACTGAAAAGAGAAACATCATTCAATTTAGTATGTAATACAACGAATATTACTAATTTATTTAAGAAATGTAACTATATTAATTTGCACAATTATTTATTAATGTCACACACACATACCTAGTGCCTTATGACTTAAAAGATGAGAGTGGTAAATGTTAGAGACATGGAACTGTTCAGTCTATTATTGATTTTTATTTCCACTTCACTTTTATCCAAAGAGACAGAACTATATGCACTGTATTTATCAGTATGGGACAATATTCATACAATACTACAACCTAGAAATAATTTGCAGGTCTCAGCAGCACGAATTATGTGCCCAGCTACATCTGATTCAAATATTATGCTAATTAACAGTGAGTGTAGTTTCACACATTACAGTGCTTCACTCGTACGGACTCTTATTCTGCCTGAAAGAATGAAGAGACCGAGCTGAAGGTTGAGCGATTCGGCCAATCAGATGAAAGCAGCGTTTCAGCTCCGCCCACAAGTGCGAATGAAATATTGAAGCCATAAACCGAAATGATCAAAACGTACACGCATAGATATATACCTATGACGTACACGGACCAACTGTCTTGTCCATGTTCTCTCACTTAAATCCTCTTGAGTCTCTTGATCGGCTCAGAATGCATTTTCAATGTGCACATTGAATTTTGCTACATTCATTGCGGGACATTGAATGAAAATGCAATCTTAAGTGTCTTAACTGTGAGTGTTAATGCAATTAAGAAAAATAGCATTTGAATGATAATTTTGCCACAGTTTTTGCTTGAACATTTTATACATATCTAATCATTTCTGTAATACATTTTCATTTTAATTTTGCAACTTATAAAGCATTAAAATTAGTATTCATTTTACAGATTAAAACTAGTGTGTGAAATGGCAAATGAAAATTATGTAATTTATTTTTTATTTTCATTTTGCAGCATATGTTGTTGTAAATACAGAAATGCATTGCCATTTTACATATTGCATTGTCATTTTGCATATTACATTCCAAATTGAATAATGCTACCCATATGCTTCCATACTTTTAGGGATCAGGTGGTGAACTTGCAAGCGCTGCCCCTGGAGGAGGCATACCCAGCCCTGGCGCTGCTCTGTCCAGTACGTGCGCTCCGAACTTACGTAGACAGAACTCAGTGCCTTAGGACCTCAGACCAGCACTTTGTTTGCTAGAGAGGCCATCAGAAGGGAAAGGCTGTCTCCAAGCAGAGGTTATCCCACTGGATAGTGGATGCTATTGTCCTGGCTTTTCAGGCTCAAGACCTGCCATATGCCCCCTAGGGGTGAGAGCTCACTCAACTAGGAGTATAGCTTCTTCCTGGGCGCTGGAGTATAGCTTCTTCCCTTTTATAAAAGTACTAAAAATCTATAGAATTTTAAATCGAGAAACACCTGGACTATTTATTTTCTTTATATCACCCAAGGACCTGAAATAAATGTCAAAATCCACTCAAATTACTATTCTAATTACTTTCTTACTTAATTTCATGCAATTTTATCCATGAAAGCAAAAAAGGTTGTCATACTTCAAAAACTAATATTACAAGCCTTCTGAAACCATACAAATGCTTTGTGCAAGGAAGAGATCAAACAAATGATGTTAATTAAGTTAAACCTGGTGCAACATGTCTTATATTTCAATGTATAACAGCATGTGTCATAAATGCTGAGCCGTGGTGCTCATGTGGATATTAAATGTTCAAATTCAGTTAAAACATTTCCTGAAACCCTGTCTGTTTCTTTTCCCCCATGATTCCTTCTCCCTGGTGTGTGTTTATCCAATAAAGAGAGTAACATTGTTTGGCCCGGAGTATTTTTTGTATGACATCCTAAAACGTAGATCAAACTGTGTGGGTTGTTAATTCGCTCTCCTGAGAGTTGTCTTCTTTTATCTCCACATGCTAGCTGCTAAAAACAGCAAGTGGCATGAGTCGTTTACCAGCACATGTATTTTTTGACGCATAACAAATGACCAGTGTCATAGTAGCTCATATGTGACGGACACATTTTGCATGAGTTTGGTGGGTCGTCTCCCCATGTCTCTGGGCTCTCCGTCTAATGATGATTTATAGGGCTCATCGCGCCCATGGCCTTGGCCATGCATCTGTCTCCCATCATTTATATTCACTCGTTGTTCCGCTAGGCTTTGCTTGCCTAGGCAGCCTAATTCCCCACACATACACACACCGACACTTTTACATTTACTGAAGTTTGTTTAATAGACTGCTTTACTTGAATGTCTCTGTACCTCTTATTTTGTTGCTCTCCCTTCTGCAGTGTTATTGTTGATTTATCTTAGCCATTGGGCATGGTGTACATTTAAGGAACAAACTTTACAGGGACATTAAAACAGAATTGCGAAAATTCGGAAGGAAAAGGTCACAATTACAAGATGTCAAATCAAAAATTTTAGTTTATTAAACAGTTCTGTGTTTATATCTGAGAGAAACAAAGTCTGAACTGTCAGATTAAAAAGTCACAATTACCTTTATACATTTTATTTATTCTGTGGTGGAAACAGGCTTCCATAAAAGTTATATGGGTTCCTTGTAAGAGGAATCAAATTCTGTGGTCTGAACTTTGCATATCAAATAGAAAAAATAAATACTAAACAACAGAAAATGTAATTTTAGTAGTAGTAGTAAAAATAAAGCTCCATTATAAAAAAAAAAAAAAAAAGCTTTTTGTTAATGTATTTGTGTTTTTTCTACAACAAAAGGATGAAAATGATTGTTTGTGATAATATCATATTACAGACATCACATTGTATCTTCTGTGTATTTTTTTACTGTATGTTACACAAAAGTGGGACATTAATGAGAAAAAAGGAAATCAGTCAATACAAATGGAATTACAGATAAACACAAAAGCATAAAAAAAACAAATAAAAAAGCCATAAAGTACTGCTTCTCATTTTACATAATAAAAGAAATTGTTTATTGTGTCTGTGCCTTGTGATATAAGGCATCTGAATCTTATCATGGATTTTACTTCTCAGACTATTTAAATGAGCACTGTGACACACACACACACACAGAGAGAGAGAGAGAGAGAGAGAGAGAGAGAGAGAGAGAGAGAGAGAGAGAAAGAGAGAGAGAGGTGCAGAGGACATACAGCAAAGAGATGAAAGGTTTAATTAACAAACAGCCAACTGTGTGTAAGTGAGAATTTACAAGCGAGGTGAATATTTGATGGGATGTGAGTCTGACAGTCACATGGATGGAGAGCCAGAAAGCCTTGTTCCAGCACAATGCAAACCTTCCTTATCAAAACACCACAGATGTGACAATAAACCAACGGAGAAGCCATGAGACAAAGGAGAGAGGAAGAGAGGGAGCAAGAAGGGGAGAAAAGAGAGTAAAAGGGTTTGTGGAGAGGGAGACACTTCATATCCATCTCATTACAGTAAATGAGAAACGCAAACAGCGAGTATGAGGCGGACAGAGCTAATGAGCCCAGAGTGCTGAGGTAATTACATTAGAGACGACATATCATCAACAACACTGACCTGATCCCAGCCCTCTTCACACACACACACACACACACACACATGCACGCAGAGTCTCGACACCTAATCTAGCAAACACACAATTAACATGCCACATGCTGTAAACACACACACAAAAACAGTGAAAAACGAGAGCTAAACAAATGAATCATTACTATAAGGAATGAAATGCAAGCATGATTCGAATTACTAGACTCATTTTGATTTATTTACCAATGAAAAACATGAACAAAACAAGTTATATAAAGATCTGGTTACATAAAAATCTCTAGATGGAAAACATCGACCTTACATCAAAGATTTCTTCATCACGAATCTTTCAGATCTATATTCCACAAGATAAGATGTTGCTCACTGAATAAGAAATGACACAAGGATGTCATGGTCTTTTTTAATATTGGTGTCATTCTGTGTCAACTCAACCAGGGTTCTGCGCCTCAAATTTTTGATTTTGCTAGCAAGACAGACATGTAGTAATGAAAGTCAAAATATGAAATGTCATATTTGAATATTGACTGAATAAGCCTCTATTTTGTAGAAGGGGGTAAAAATGGCGAGTTTCACCTTAGATTCAGAACCAGATTACAAGGGGGTAAAATTTACTTCAGAAAGATGGCAGTATCATAATGTTACTTTTACTCCGAGATTAGTAGGTTCCTCTTTAAATTAAATATTATACTTTTTTTGCACATTGTCCCACATTTGGTTTATGACCTCTGAAAATATGTACAATTTAACAATTTACTCCTCAAGTCGTATTTAAATTCCATTGAATTTTGAAAAGTGCTGTTTCCCCATTTTTGAATGGTCACCATTGGCACATAACGCAACAAAGATTGCTCAAGTCAACAGATTTTACTAACAGACCTACCAATCTCTGTGTAAAAGTAATATTATGATGCTCATGATTTTTATGGACAATTCATCCACATACTGTTAGTAGTACTGACTTGACAAATATCATCAATAAAGGATAATGTAGTGAAAATCTAGGCCTGGGGCTTCTGTTACATAATCTTCTCTCAACTGAACCACCAAACTTGTAATGTGAGCATAACTATCTTGCTTTTACAGCTCTAATGAACTTCAAGCAAATGCTCTTTTTGCCTTCGGTCAACCAGAAGATCCTTTAACCATCCCTGATCCAGTGGAGCATGTTCACATAATGAAACAAAATGAATTAGGCACCAATTATTTCTTGTGGAAAAGCTTGGAAAAATTATGAAAAATTAGGTAAAATATTACATTGTATAATACGTTTTATGGATTAGATAATATTTTGTAATTATTTCACAATATTTGTTATATGACATTACAACATTTAAATGTTTGTAACAAAGGAAAAAAAACTATTTTAGAAACTGTAACAAAATACATGTTTCATCATAAAAATGCTGTAAACTTTTGATCAATTCAAGAAGAGAGGGCTTTCGATAGATTTTTAGTTTCTTTTCTCTGCAATTCGCCCAGATTAATTGCTTTATTGACCACCGACCAATGCGACCAAAATTAATACTGAAACACAAAGAGCTATTCAGTAGCCAGATGTGCTCTATTGATCTTCATAACACCGTCACACACACACAGCAACACATGCACTACAACAGACAACCCTGGGAAAATGCCAAAGCCTGTCAGTGGATGTGACACGTACACACCAGCAGTCTCTCTCAGTTAGGGTGATCAGACGTGAGGGCATGGAAGGCTTCACACATGAAATCAACAGTTGTCTTCTCCGATTCTTGTCTAGATATCATATAAACAATGTCGTTCCAAGAGTGGATATGAATGCTGTCTATGACTATAAATGAATGCTATAAACAGCTGCTCGATGCTTACATTCACATCACATCCGAGCACTTGCCAGACGCTTTCGTACAAAGTGGTTTACAATGCATTCAAAATATACAACAAAATGTACTCTTGGAATCAAACCCATGGTATTAGTGTAGTAAACTGTGAATGCATAATCACTCAATTCCACATATACGCCCAAAAGAGGCTTATTCAGATTCACGAGAACAGCAGAACTAAAGATACACTTTACAAATACTAAAGGTTTGTAAAAATAGTTTATCTTACTGTGTAAAATAAGCATACAAACAAATTTACAGCTTGAAAAGACGACAGCTTCAAAGTCTGCCTCAGACTATCATAATACTAAGGTAATTTCAACCTTATATTTCATAATTGCGACCTTATTTCTCAAAAATTATGATTGAACAACTAAAGTCACATGGATTATTTTAATGATGTCTTTACTACCTTTCTGGGCCTTGAACGTGGTAGTTGCATTGTTGTCTATGGAGGGTCAGAAAGCTCTCAGATTTTATCAAAAATATTTTAATTTGTTTTCCGGAGATGAATGAAGGTCTTGTGGGTTTGGAACGACATGGGGGTGAGTAATTAATTGACAATTTTCAAAAACAATTGACAAAAAAAAAGGAACATGTGATGACTGGCGTAACGGCTGGTGAAAATTCGGCATTTCATCACAGAAATAAATTACAATTTAATATACAGTATATTCATACAGAAAAGAAAATTATCATTTTAAACTGCAATATTTTACAACTTTGAATATTTCACAATGTGATTGTTAATCTTATTTTAAACGTCATCTCATAATTACCTGTTTGCATAATGAAAGATATCTAGGTTTATAAAGGTCCAAAATTACTTAAAGTTCGGTTATACAATGACACAACACTGTGTGTACCTACTGAAATGGAAAAACAAATATGAATGTTCCTCTGACCTCAGTGGGCCTTGAAGCTTAACTGAGCAAACTGGGTTTCACAACCCAGAAAATGAAATCAAACAGTCTGTTTGGACAGAACATGGATCAGAACTTCATTATCCCATGGCTGAACCAAATCTCACAAGACACGCACAATAAAAACACCCAAGCCATGGTGTCTCGCTGGTGTGTGTGGCTTTGTATGAGAAATGAGTGTGTACGAAAGGGAGAGAAAGAGATTTGACGTGTATTTTCATCTCCACGCAACTAAAAATGTTTATTCAGCTGTTTAATGCATTATGGTACTTGGCTCTGATTAAAATGAGATTGTTCAAGCCCTAATTCTGTGCATACACCAACTAAAAGCCATTCAATTATGTGATAGTACAAAATTGTTGTGCTCTGCAGGGTGCTGTTCACATCTGTTCACTGGTGTTATTACAGCAGGCATTGGAAAATTCATTGAGAACTGACTGGAAAAACTTAAATGATCCTTTATTGTTAGGGTCTCCATTTATATAATCTAAATTCTCAAAACGTTAGAGGCCCTCCTGAGGCATGCAAATTAATAGTGGGTGCATATCCCAGTTCTTGGATTAAGGGAACAAAGCAGACTACAATGCGATTGAGCATGCAAGTCAAAAAGTGTATCATTTGAAACTGGAAATCAATGACAGATGTGACAATTTAAATCAAATCCGTCATCACAAAATGTTGCATGGCAGCTATACTGTGTTTTTACCTTTGGTCAGATAAATAATATAATAAACTATTGACTGATGCATTAAAGAGCACATATCATGCTACAATAGCATATGTGTATTTAGTTTTGTTTACATCAATGGTTCTCAACAAATTTGGCCCCAAAGTCTGCAGTCTGAAGTAAATGTGATAAAGTAAAAAAAACTTTAATTGCAAAAAAAAATTGTAAGCAACTTATAACAACAAAATTACATGTATCACAACCAGTGTAGTATGAACCAATTCTTTCTAGTAAAGAAAATAAAATAAAAAATACAGCGCAATGAGTGTAGACCAATTAATGAACAAATGTCACTTGTGAAACTGATTCTTTTTAGGGAATCAAAAGCATACAGCACAAGCAGTGTTGTCCTATTCACAAACAAATGACTTTTATGAACTAGTTACTTCTAGCGAATCGGAAACATACAGCGCAACTATTATAGTCCACTTGACAAACAAATGACTTTTTTTAGTGAAAACAAAAACAGCATAGTTTAGTAAAACAAATAGAGTACAACCAGTGTAGTCCAATTCACACACATGATTTTTATGAACTGGTTATTTTTAAAGAATCAAAAACATACCCCTCAACCATTGTAGTCTGATGATTCATGAACTGATGCTTTTTAAAGAAAGAAGAAAAAAAAAGCAAGCACAAGCAGTCTACTCATAGAACTCCCAAATGTTAATTAGATAGCAACTGAACTGCAATTTTTTTGTATCAAGTTACAAGGTTTGCTGTATAATTTACAGCTAGAGCTGAGAGTGAATTTAATTGAAACTGAAGAATTTTAAGTAAAATAAAAGAAGCAATAAAAATTGCATCATACACTAAACTTAAGAGTGAAGTTCATTCGTGAACTGACTTACATTTAGGAAAACGGAAGTGATTACATGCAAATGAAGACTCATTAGACCAGCATTGTAAAATAAAGACAACTCTTTAGAAAGACGGTAAAACATCAGAAAGCACTATGCTCTTGGAAAACATTCCACCCACAGGCAACAACAAAGACAGTCACGAAAATACAAGATGCAAGAAGGGCCCTAGATCACAGGGTGCATTAACAGCAGCTGTTGAAACACAAATATGAAACAAACAGTAGAACTTAAAGATCTTACAGAGCAACATATGCAGACAGAGAGACACTTCATAAAGTGAAAGAAATTCATAAAGAAAAGGAAACAGTTTTCATTTGAAATTAAGAATAATATAAGCCTGTCTTCTGATAAGGGTGCCAAATATACCATAAAGTTCGGTCAGAGCTGTATGACAAGAAAAAAAAAGTAAGAAATGACCTCAGATGAAGGAAGCTGTAGTTTTTTTTTTTAATTATGGAAATTGTTACTTTCTCACAATTTTTGACTAGCAGTTCTCCTTTAGCAGATGCTGATTAATTTAATCAAAAATAAATAGCTCTTTCTTCGGAGTGCAATTTCTCACAGCAAACCAAACAACAGACAAATTAGCCTTACAAATCCTATAAATCCTTATTAAGGAGATTCAGACTTTTAATACAAATTCCTGGGACACTGATTAAACACTATATTTATAATAATGTCATGGACAAAATAAAATTTTCAGTGGAGCATCTGCATTAGACCTAATCAGAATTGTTTTATCTGTTGACAGAACTAACTCTCTAAACGATCCCTATTTCCCACTGGAGATAAAATCTCGGATGAAGTCTCTAGAGAGGGCTTGACCAAAAGAAGAGATATTAATGGAAAAAATGCGCGGCGACAGCTGAGACACAGAGACAGCGCACTTTTCTAGTGGTTCATTTTCTTTCATTTTTTTAAGGAGGATTGCAACGTGGAACAATATCGCCACCTACTTGGAACATGAATGTACCCTCAATCCGTAGCATATCAGCAATCCAATAGCAGCTACGTGACTGCTATTGCAGAATTCTTAAAATATTAAATTATGTGCCTTAAAAATATAATTTAACATATATAATGAAATAAAAGAATCATTTGTTTTTTTAATCTAAAAATATTAATGTAAATTTTCGATTACTTCGTGGTGTTTTTTAAGTAACCAATTAATCTAAAAAATAATTTCATCAAAAAAGTAATTGACACGGAATTTAAAACATCTAACATAAAATTGCTTTCAACAAGGGGGTTTGGAAAGGGCATCAACAAAGTGTTGAATTTAAATAATCTAAGAAATTATTATTAATACATTAAAATAATCTAACTTTAACGTTACATCATTATATCATTATTATTATTATCATTGCTGAAAATACATCTAAATTAAGACAAAAAGGTTAAAAGTTCGGGTTAAGGGCGAGTATAGAGTACCTGTATTTTGAAGATTGATAAAAGTTTCAACAGGAAGTCACTTTACCGCAGCGAAATCCAAAGTGTTTGAACAGTTTCGTGCTTTTTATTTGTAGGGTACAGATTATTGACAGGAGTTTTGAATGGATCTGCCCTGTCCAGAGTGGGTTCGACATGTCGAGCAGAAATGGACGGAACTGAAAACTGAAGAAACTGAGCGCTTCTGCCTTCTGACAGATATAGATGCCATATTCAACGATGGGCTGTCATTAATATGGTCAGTTTGAAGCTGTTCATAAATGAATTTGAATTATGTTAGATAAAGTGATTAATAATAAACAACGTTTTTTCGTTGTGGCTGCACACGTTACTGTTACGTTAGTTATTCAGTTAAAGTTACGACAAAATGCTTAAACATTAGCTTTACGTTTCTTAAGTTTTGTCATTTGTCCATATCTCAGCCCAGAAGATCTCAACACTTTATCCAGAACCTCTGAGAAGTACTCCGTAAAAAAGTCTCCTGAGAGGGCATCCGAATTTAGACAACAGGGTAACCTCAGCTTCAAAGTCAAGGATTATACAACTGCAGCTCTGTATTATTCCAGGGTAAGAACGCGATCTAAACACGTGCTTCGTTTAATAATGCTTAAGAAATGTAATGTGTGTACAGAGTTTACCTTTTTTCGTCTTATTTTGGCGTGGGGTTAAAATATTTTCTCTTATTGCTGCTTAAACTGCGTGTTCATTTCCACAAAAAGTTTCCCCCTGCGCCATTGGTCTATTTCTGCAAGTAGCCAAGCAAGCATAGCACCAGTGTCTGAACCAATGACGTGAGTTTGGGGCGGGGTTATGTGCTTGTCTGACCAAAAACAGGTAGCGGGAGCAGTGAGAGGCTTGAGAATCTGCCTGTTCATTCTAAGTGCCCTAAGCATGTAAAATATTATTTGTTTAAAAAATCAGGTAATTAAAATTGTGAGTGATTTACATTGATTTTCATTGCTTTGGTAAACAGATCAGCACACTGACCTTAAAATATGTACGCTTTTTATAAATGTCAAAGTAATCATTCTGAAATCTGAATATAGATTTATATTCAGTCGATGGCGATGCAATCCATTTTTTTGGAATCTGTTGAATTGAGGCACAATGACATATTGTGAATAAAGTTAATCACTGTGGTTCAACTTGTTTGCTGGTTTGAGCTCAGTGTTTGTGTTACAATGATAGTGGTTTGGATTTCAAATGGTGGTCCTGTGAGCATAATATATTCCCCCCCTCTCTGTTTGATGTTTCAGGGTGTTTGCCATGCTGACAAGAATACAGAAGAGCTATCATTGTGCTATGCTAACCGTTCTGCTGCCCTCTTTTACCAAGGCCTCTACAGAGTAAGAGTGTCTTATGCATCCTTGTTTAATGCACACCTGACCTGACTAATCTATTGAAGTTTAAGTGATTATTTCCTTTTTTCCAGGAATGTCTTGAGGACATCCGGCGCTCTCTGGAGGCCGGTTACCCAAGCCATCTGCAGGATAAACTGAGAGTTAGACAGACCGCATGCCTGTACCAGCTTACAAAAATAGAAAAATCCAACCAGCCAACCACAAATCATCCAACATCACCATGGCAGAAAAGCAGAAACACTAAGACTTGTATTTCACCTGGTGTGTCTTTTTACTTCAGCCCAGAGAAAGGTCGCCACATATTAACAACGGAAAATAAACCAGCTGGTGAGGTCGTTCTGGAGGACGAGGCTTTCTGCTGCGTACTTATACCAGGAAAAAAACTCAATACAATTATCAATAAGGCAGAAAAGACATTTAATACTGAAGAGCGACACTGTCACCACTGCCTGAGCCAATCACTGAGCTTTGTGCCCTGTCCAAATTGTAGTTACGTTCGATATTGTGGAGAGAGCTGTCAAAAAGATGCTTGGGAGCGCTGGCACCAGTGGGAGTGCCCAATTGGAGCAGATCTGCTGGCCATTGGGGTTTTAGGTCATCTTGCACTAAGAGTGTCCCTGAAAGCAGGACAAAACCAGGTTAAAAGGGTGAAAAAAAGCACTTTACAAGAAGACCATGTGACATGTAGCTCTTATAAAAGTGATTTGCCAGTCAAGTTGAATCTTGGAGATCCCTGTAGAGAAAGTTCAGACCACACAGACTGCTATCATGGCAACTCGTACACCGGCATCTACAGCCTTTTACCACATGTGTCACATCACTCACCCTGCTCACGCTTTTTACTGGCAGTCACCATGGCGGTGCTTTATATGAGACTGCAACGTGGCCCCCCACCAGACTTGTGGGCATCTTGTAAGGATGAAGGAGAAAGTGGAACATGGCAGCCTGAGATGAGCATGCTGGGAGCCACCGCTCTGAGACACATGATGCAGCTCAGATGTAATGCTCAAGCAGTCACTGCTGTTATGGTCAAAGGTTCGACAGAACTCTCACGCTTAAACACAAACTGCAATTTAATACATTTCACCTTGGAATTTTAGTGATTGTTGATCATTTTTTCCTCAATTCTTACAGAAGAAAGTGGCATGGCTGTTCAGTCCAGTAGTGAAATCCGCATTGCTACAGCAATTTTTCCTGTTCTCAGCCTGCTTAACCACTCCTGCAGTCCGAACACAAGCATCTCTTTCAACACAGGCTGTCAAACTGATGTGCTCAGTCAGTTTGGATGTTCTGAAGGTCACACTGACCATCCCAAGACCTCTCAAAGTGGTGTGACAGTCACTGTACGTGCTTCAAAAGATTTTATTCCAGGAGAGGAGATTCTGCACTGTTATGGTATTATGTGATCTTGAAAAAATTCTGTTTTTGTTTGGTTGGGGAATCGTCTGGGAACATTTGAAATATATATATATTACAAAAATTATTATTATTATATTTATATATATATATGTTTTTTTTTTTGTTTTTTTTTAATGTCATTCTACACAGGTCCTCACTGTAGCAGAATGGAGGTGAAGGAGCGTCAGCACCTCCTGCTGGAGCAGTACTATTTCCTCTGTAACTGTCAAGCCTGTCAGAGAGACCTAACAGAAGGAGGCCAGAATGCAAAAGAAAACGCAGCACCAGGGCTGAAGTGTTTGAAATGTGGAAATTCTCTTCGGGTAAACAATCGCAGAAAAGCTCAAATTATCATTTAGTTGGTTCATTGTGTGCATCTTGATTTAATGCTGTATGTTTCAGTCCCATATGGATAAGTACATGTGCTCTGGGCCGTTGTGTGGTCATCAGATCTCCAGTGCTGATGTGCAAAACAAACTAAAGGGTTTACAGTGTCTCTTGGATGAAGCCTTTCATCTGATTGAGCGAGACAGATTTGGTACCTCCTCATTATTAATCACTTTCTGTTTTGTGTATGTACTAAATATCCATGAATATACAAAAAGTTTCAATGTTTTGCAGACGAGGCCCTAAAAATCCTAATATCAGATACTTCTCAGACAAATAGCATCCTAACAGAGACTCACCCTCTCCAAGGAGAGCTAGCAGATGCAACAGCTCGTGTGTATGCCACCAAAGGTCAGAATAACAGCCTGATATGTCACACTATCAGAAAAAAATAGCATCTATGACTATGTAAACTACATAAAATTTGTATAGCAGTGCTACATTGACTTTTGTATAATGTATTAAGTAACATCTAAATCCATGCAAGGAAAAGGTATAGTAAGATTATTATTTTTATTTCTCTAACAGGTGAATGGAAACTGGCTGCATCCAATCTAAAGCGTAGCATTGTTGCCATTCAGGCTCAATTTGGAGAGGACAGCATTGAGCTGGGACAACAGCTTTTTAAACTAGCACAGCTGCATTTTAATGGGTAAGAGCTCAATGTGTCAAACTTATACTTTGTTTTATGATCAAAAACAGTTCTTCTCACCCCAGCATCACTTTTACCTTTGACAGCGGAGACTGTGGGGAGGCTCTCTCTGTGATTCCCAGGGCCCATAAGCTCCTCTCTCTCCACTGTGGCCCTCACTGTGAAGAACTACAGGAACTGCAGGAAATGGAGTGCTGTCTGCAAGGACTGCTGTGAAATAACAGCTAAAAGCTGAATTGTAATTTAATCAAACGTTATAAATTCAACACCTGTTTTATAGATGTACTGTATGTGCAATAGTATTAAAAGTCATGAATTAACAATGTGATGTTGTAGTGGGCTCAGCTATTATTGCTTACTTAAAAAGTAAATTTGATCTTTAATAAGAAAATAAAAACTATACACAATACATATTTTTTATATAATTATAATTTATATAATATATTTATTTAATTAATTAAAAATAAATATTAAATAACAATAATACAATTTACAAAAGTAAAACTATAAATTAAAATATACAATTAAATTAATTAAAATAGTGTTGAACCCAATGAAAACATTGGCGTGGCAAGTAAAAATCATGAAGTAATATGTCATTATTATCTGTAGCACAAATGATACAGGGTAAATTTAAACATGCACTTGGATTTGAAGGTTGTTTAATACTGTTTATGCATCAGTGAATCAAGCCAGTGACTAAACGATCAACTTCACATTGTTTCTCTTAGTATCATGAAACAAATCTGTTATTTAAATTGTTTTAACTACAGAGAGCGATCAAAGAACGCTCCCTTTTTTTCGGAGCTGTCACACATCGCGAGTATATCTGCACTCTTGCCTAAACTGCCGTTACAATGAATGATGCTGTTATGCTGCACAACAAAGCTCTTACTGTATTCATGTGTTTGCTGTTAGTTGTGGTGAAAGCATTTTGTGAGAGAAAACGTGTTGCAATAATGACGAGATGACTGCATTCACGCTACAAGTAGACTCTGTCTACTCAATGCTCATCACTGACTGCAGCCTTTCATGTGATGGGAAAAGATCGAAAAAACAATTATATAATCAACACTACCACGATTCGTTAATCTCGACAGCTGTAATAGTATATATATATTTGAGAGGGGTTCCACATGTAATACGCATTTCGAATGCAAAGATGTCAGCCAATCACAACAGTTGTCGTTTACTCGGAGTCTCACAGCAGACACGCCCCTTCAAACAGAGCATTCAAGCCAGGAAGCCAGGGGGCTAATATCAGGATATAAAAATGCTTTTTATTTAAAAATTTTAAATGTAAAAATCATACTAACAATATAAGTACACATAAGGAAACATTAAAAAGCATTTAAAGAAAAGGAAATAATCCATGTCATGGGACCTTTAAATAAGTATGAGCAACAATAATAGTAAGCCTGATTTCAGTACCTTTCATACCTCTAGATGGCGGACTTCAACAACAACGGGAATACAACCGTGCATATGAGAAAATAGTGCATGGCACAAACAGTCTTAATGTATCCCTTTTAGGCTATGATTGTACTACATATTCCACTTTAGCCTGTTTGTTGGCATTATTAAAGGCTACTTGTAATTCATACTGTACCATTGCATCATACTATCCCTCAAGAGGCATTAAAAAGAAAAAGTAGAATCCTGCGCTCTTGCATATTTAATGTGCTTCAGTACATAAACAACAGCAGGAGAACCTCTCAAAACACATTTAGTTCAATATATAGCTGTCTGCCTATGCAGTGGGATCCCTTTGAGTCAGATGTATTACAAGTAAACCAAACACACTCACAAAACAAAACGGCTGTATATCTTAAGAACAATGACTGTGAATGAGATATTAGACTAACAGATTTATCTCCCACTTTCACTCATCTCTGAATGCTGGTTCAATAATCCAGTAAAGGCCATTGTCATCTTTGACATTTTATGTTGCTAATGGACTCTCGCAATACTAAAGTGTAGCCCATGGGATGATGTCTGTGCCCGCATGAAATCAAACCGACTTCTCTGTACTTCTTCAAAAAGAATGACAACTGATAAAGAGGAATCCAAGCCAGTGGATTTAGCAGTTTTATCACTCTTGCAACCACTGGCCTGTTTGAGGTTTTTGGATATGCTGTTTATTCTAGTGTTTGATTTGAGCCTCTGGTCAAGGTTCTTGTGTTGGTAAATCTGTTTAACAGTCAGGGGATAATGTGATTATATATCTCAGGAGAGCAGGCACTATGTGTGTGTTTGTTTGTGTGTGTGTGTGTCCTCATGTTGACATTCAGGGCTGTACAGACTCACAACAGGCAGATAATCAGCACGGCTGGATATGTGACCTCCATGTAAGAAATAACTTTTTATGCTTAAGGGCATGTTCATGGTATTTTTATGGAATGAGATTAACATTTAATACCTTGAGAGATTAATCATAAACTTTAAGGGTTGATTTGAAGTGGCTTATCAATACAGCAAATAAAAATAATCAAATACTGTATATATATATATATATACAGTACAGACCAAAAGTTTGGACACACCTTCTCATTCAAAGAGTTTTCTTTATTTTCATATTGTAGAGTCACACTGAATGGTAAATGGACTGCATTTATATAGCGCTTTCAACAGACCACATGGCCATCCAAAGCGCTTTACAATTTTGCCTCACATTCACCCATTCACACACACATTCACACACCGACTGCGGTGTCTGCCATTCAAGGCGCCATCCAGCTCGTCGGGAGCAGCTGGGGTTAGGTGTCTTGCTCAAGGACACCTCGACACTTGGTCAGGTGGAGCCGGGGATTGAACCACCAACCTTCCGGTTTGTAGACAACCTACATGAACCACTGAGCCACTGCCGCCACTGAAGGCATCAAGAGCTATTTGACCAAGAAGGAGAGTGATAGGGTGCTGCGCCAGATGACCTGGCCTCCACAGTCACCGGACCTGAACCCAATCGAGATGGTTTATGGGTGAGCTGTGCTAAGCATCTCTCGGGGAACTCCTTCAAGACTGTTGGAAGACCATTTCAGGTGACTACCTCTTGAAGCTCATCAAGAGAATGCCAAGAGTGTGCAAAGCAGTAATCAAAGCAAAAGGTGGCTACTTTGAAGAACCTACAATATGACATATTTTCACACTTTTTTGTTATGTATATAATTCCATATATAATTCCACATGTGTTAATTCATAGTTTTGATGCCTTCAGTGTGAATCTACAATTTTCATAGTCATGAAAATAAAGAAAACTCTTTGAATGAGAAGGTGTGTCCAAACTTTTGGTCTGTACTGTATATATATGTAAATCAAGTTTATTGGTCAGTGACAACAGTACGATTTTATTGGATCTATTAATTTAATATTTTAAAATGCAGTTTATACAGACAATAACTTGAGAATGCATAACCACATTTTTGAACTATAATTAATTATTTGCTATAAATGTAATATTTAAAATTGCTATTTGTACAGACAATGACTTGAATACACTTGTTATTTATTTAGCTATGTTTTGGGGGCTTAAAGTAAAAAATGTCAAGGTGATGTAAAGGTCCTGAGATAAAGAAAAGACCTGTGTTCCCATTCTGTGAAGATACATTAATTTGTCATGTGTGTGTCATGTCTTGTCTAAATGTATACATAGCATGTGGCATTACAGGGTATATGGCTGACCTGAGCAGATTAACTCATGCATCTCTCACTCTTTTGATTGCAGTGCAGGGGCAGAAATGCCCACCTGACTTTATATCAGGTGGGTTTATCCATCTCCTCAGGCATTTGTATTTATCCTGACACTGTCTACATGGATTAAAGCCCAGCTGAGCAGGGCACAGTGTGTCCCAGCATGCGATGCTTACTCTGCAAGTCAAAACTTAGATGAATTAAGCAGCAAAAGAGCATCTTACAGCAGCCCCAATCATATCTGGACAGCTAATCCACACTTAAAAATGTATGAATTAGATGGCAAAATATAAAGCCAAGTGGGAATAAATGATGAGAGAGCTTTTCTCAAAACTAAAACTCACTTTCTAAACTTTTTTTGCACTGATAAATGTAATAATAATAATTATATATATATAACTTTTCTGTGCTGATTGTTGGGAGGAAATTGCCCCAGTGACTTTTAAACAGTACTTTTATTTTGTTTCTTGTTTTATTATTTACTTTTTTTTCTGTATAGATTTTAGGAAGAATTTTCCCCAACAAATTTTAACATGGTAATGTGTTAAATGGACCCGAATCCTGCACTTAGCTATTGGATTGCTTTCAGTCTCAGATGCCTCTTGGAGGGCATTTCCACTTAGTCTATTATTTATCGGATAGCTATCTGATCAGTAAAAATGCATGAAGTAATCAAGCATGTATACTATTTAGTTTAACAACCACAAAGTGTCCAGATATACAGATTTTTTTTGAATTTTGTATTATGTGTGTGTGTGTGTGTGTGTGTGTGTGTGTGTGTTTGTGTGTAGATATATATATATATATATATATATATATATATATATATATATATATATATATATTTATGAACTATTTTGGTTAAAAAGTATAGCTTCTTGGTTTGATATTTTGTTGTCTAATGCATTACAATTTCAAACATTTTAAGAGTGCTTAAGTGTTCAAATACTTTTTGGGGCCACAGTACGGCCATAAATGCTTCTGTTAATAATGAAAAGCCATCTATCATATGTATCAGATCACTGGCACTTCCTGCTGTGTGTCTGGCCTGCAATCGTGTTTGTGAGCACATCACAGCCTGCGGAGCCGTTTGGCCAATTTTCCACAGCTGGTTTCCACCACGTAATTCCATCAGGTAACCAGACCTGATTATGTGAACTGTCTGCATGCAGGTTTTATGATATACAGACTCATGAAAGAGTCGATCTCATTGGCTGAGAGGAACCTCTCGTTCTGACTGATAGTGGAGCTGTGGGAGAGGCGTTGTCAGATTTATGTGTGTAAGAGTGTGTGTTTTGCTGATGTCAGTGTCTCAAACTGTCGGCAGAGCTACTGGGGAGATGAGTGAGCTGTCCCACCAAGCACAACACTCGGCTGTCAATCAAAGCCAAGGTCATGACAGGCAGGCAGCGAGAGTGAAAGAGGCAGTCAAAGAGCTATCGCCATCCCAACATATATTTCATAGGAGAACTGACTTGAGAAAACAGGACCAAACTATTATGATGCTTGCAAATAGCTAACAGAACCCTGATGAATCATGTATAGAATACGACAGAAACTAGAAATTCTGGCATCATTTACTTACCTTCATGTTGTTACAAAGCTGAATGACATTCTTATAGTGCTTTTTTTTTTTTGTCATTTCGGAGTTTGAAAGTCTTAGTTCCCATTCACTGTCATAATATGGAAAGGAATGTACCATGTTCCATCTTTCGTGTTCTGCTGTCGAAAAAATAAATCATATATGAAATACATGATAACTAATCTTATTTTGGGGTGAACTGTTACTTTAAGCAAGTGTCCATTTATGCTGACTTAACAGCTATCGAATGACAGGCTGTATATATTGCAATCAATAACCATGACCATAATGCATCAGCTGAGGTTTCTGTATCCGGACCACTGGAAGCATAGACCTATCTGTTGACATCCATCACTGCAACTGAGAGGAAGAAAGATTAATATTTGCTGATATATGAGCAGACAGAGAGGAATTGGATTACATAGCAATGATATAGAATATATGTGTGTATGTGTGTGTATACACACTTCTGGTAAAAAGTACGGGATCATTAGGAATAATCAAGAAAAATCAATCTGCTCAAGAAATATTTATTTTTATTATCTTATTAAATGCTGAATACAGTTGATGCTTAATATTTTGTGTAAACCATGATACAATACCATTTAAAAGTTAAGACTGAAAAATAAATGAATAAATACTTTTATTTGCATTAAACTGAACAAAAGGTGTATATTGTCACAAAAGATTTATTTTTCAAAAAGCTGCTTTTATTTTGAACTTTCTATTTATTTTATTTTAACTTTCTATCTACTTACGATTCATAAAAAAAAGTAATCATGATTTCCAAAAAATATTAAGCTGCCAAAAATAGATTTCAAAATTGATAATAAGAACTATTATTAATATTATTAATAATTGAGCTGCAAATGACCATATTAGAATGATTTCTGAAGGAGCGTTTGACACTACAGACTGGAGTAATGATGCTGAAAATTCAACTTTGCCATCAATGGAATAAACTGCATTTAAAAATAAACCAGTTCTTTTCAACTGTTATAATATTTCAAAATATTACTTTTTACATTTTTAGTAACAAATACATGTCAATAATAAATATTTAAAAAGCAGTTATAGGATATCATGACATGAAAAGGTGCTAAATGTTGTTCGTTACACTTTCTTTGACATTATTTTTCATCTATTTTTTTAGCTCAGTGACACATAATGGCTGATAAAGCAGTTTTAATCTCCATGTGCATAATAAAGTCTTCATTACTCTCCTCATAAGAGTCATTATTTTAATGTATGAGCCAAACTCACTAATTGAAGGGTCTCAGGGCCATTAAACTTTAAACAAGCTAAATTTTTACCAGCAAAATGGGAGGGTGCTAGCTTGAGCAGAGATAAGCTTAATAAGCTCTATCTATCTATCTATCTATCTATCTATCTATCTATCTATCTATCTATCTATCTATCTATCTATCTATCTATCTATCTATCTATCTATCTATCTATCTATCTAAAAAACAATGAGACACTGCTCATATTTATACTGTATGTCCAGATTAAATGCAGCGCTCTCCATTTCTATATAGTACATTGAGCTATTTTAACCAACTCCCTGGGCAAGAGACCAGGTCAGCAGAAAAGAATGAGAGAGAGAATTAGAGAGGGGAAACTGAGTCAAGTTTATTTGAAAGGTGATGTAATTTCAGCTGCAGTTTTCTAAAATTGGAAGTTGAGGAAGGACAAAGCAAATCCTCGGAATACCATGTGCAGTCAACGGGAAAGATCTAACAGAAAAACAGGCAACATAAAGTTCTCTCTCTCTCTCTCAGCGATAATGGACATTTTACCTTTATTTAGGGTTCTCAAAGGCAGAAGTCGTCATAGTTGGGTAAATTAATAAAATAGAATTTTTGCGCATCCATTTGCTCCAGTAGCAAAAGAAAAAACAAAAGTAGCACAGCATTCTTATGACTTCACAAAAGAGGTAAAAATATCAAGAAATTGTCGAAATTGCCGCAACTCTGTCAGCTACTGTATTACAAACACTCATGCAGTATTAATTAGTTTTCTATAACTTAATGGCAAGCTGATAAAATACAAAGTATAGTTTATTAAACTTACATTAAATGTATTAAAAACGAAAACACTTTTTTTTTTACTTGATTAAATGATGTTATTAACCATAAAAAAGCGCCATCAAAGTCTGTGAAAGGTGTCCATTGTTTTAAGCAATGTGGCCAATTTCATTATATATTTCAGTTATTTGTTCTCAAGAGATCAATATAGTTTGATTACATAATCACTTCCTGTGCACAGTTAACAGTGGTGTAAATAAGATATCTTGTCTTAATCTCTTTCCTGTTGAACAGATGTATTTTTATTCAGCTATAGTCCCTGAAGCTCTATGTGATGGACGAGGACATTCTTCTCTGAGCAAACGCTTGAGTTCTACACAGCCACACCATAAATAATTGAATTTGTGCACAGATGCTGCCCAGGCCACACATCAGTCCCGCCAAGGTCACTCCCAGCTGTGATAAGCAAGCTCCACAGTTGATTTCAGCATCCAGGGAAATAATAGAGAGAAACACAATATTTTTAGCATTTTTCCTAACCGATTTTCAGGATTAAATTATAAAAAATAATCTGCTGTTTCTCACAATAGTACTTGCATTAATGCAAATAATTTGAAACACAAACCGTGTCCCAAATGAGGCACTATACACTATGCACTTATACACTTTGTACTTATGCACTATGCACTCAACCATGTAGTAGTGTATGAATTCTATAAGGTTATTTTGTCATTAATAATCAGAGTTTAATAGCCCCATCCCCTTCGCAATGTAATTAAAGCTGCGAGAGATGAGTAAATTAATTGTCCAACAATCCACACTTCATTTTTTTTTTTTGGTTATTAAAGTGCATTATCCGGGTATTTAAAGTGCACTTTTTCTTTTTGGTATTTTCAGTGTGAACACTACCATTTGTCCTACAAAATGTTATAGAATAGTGCATAAGTACATGATTTGGGATGCATCTACAGTCAGCCTTTGGAAAAATAGTAAATTGAAAAAGATATTTATAAATAAATGAACTGCTGTTGTTTTATTTTACACCTTTTTGGGCAGTTTATGGGGGATTAAATTTGGTGACTTTGAAATTACTTTGACATTTGACTGCTTTTTTTGTTTTTACAAGTGTATTAAAGATGATACATTTAAAAAAAACTTCATATTTTGTAAAAACAGAATGGGATTGAAAGTTTTATCTATATTTTTGAACTGAGGATCATCAGATTTACTCATATTAGGCCTTTGATGCAAATTATATATATATATATATATATATATATATATATTGTGACGAGTGGGGCGGGGCCGAGGGACATGGGAGCGAGGCCGGTGGAGTGATTGGAGATGAACTACACCTGTTCGACCCACCGGTCTCAAGGCCCATGGAGGAGATGGAAGGATATAAAACTAGAGCGACGACAGTGAAGGACGAGAGAGGGCCAGGCCTGGGATTTTAGTTGTGTTTTGGTTTTTATTTGCGCGCACCAGTCGTCCGTGAGGGGCTGGTGCGCTGTTTTGTGTTTATTTTGGATAATTAAATGTTATTTGATTGTCCGCCGGTTCCCGCCTCCTTCTTCCGGATGAATATGAAGGTTTATATCATTACAGTGGTGTCGAAGCCCGGGAGAAGGAGGGACGCGCTGCTGAAGATCCCTCGCCGCTGTGGTGAATCCGCGGTGCCAACGAGCAGGCGAGGAGTGTGCCGCCATGGACGCTCGAGGCGGTGGGCTGGAGCGAGTTGCCGGTGACGGGCGAGCTCGCTACCGGCCGCCCACGATAGGGAGGGGCGGCTGCCGTCCGTGAGGGAGCGGAGGAGTCGGCGCCGTTCGCCAGGTGGCCGGAGCCTGCTGCCATCCGCCGGAACGGGGAGGAGCAGGGAACGGGGGACTCCTGCCGGCTGCCCAAAACCGGAGGAGCCGCCGCCGTCCACCGGGCGGCGGAGGAGTGTTGTGCCGTCCGCCGAGGGCCGTCCAGTGCCACCGCCAGGCACCGCGGAGGAGATCGCCCAGCTGGTGGAGGGCCGAGCAGCGGTGCGTCTGGGAACCGGAATTTTTTTTTTTTTTTTTTCTCCTCTCTCCCCTCTCTCGTCTCTGTCGCTCCTCCTTCCATCTCCTTTTCTCTCGCCTCGCCTGTCCTACCCCCAGGTTCCCGCAGGTCCCCGTGAGCGGTCCCCCCCGGAGGGGGGGGGAGTAGAGCGCAGTCTCGGGAGTACCCCCCGGCCTGCGAGGGGCGATGGGGGTATGTGACGAGTGGGGCAGGGCGGAGGGACATGGTAGCGAGGCCGGTGGAGAGATTGGAGATGAGCTACACCTGTTCGACCCACCGGTCTCGAGGCCCATGGAGGAGATGGAAGGATATAAAACTGGAGCGACGACAGTGAAGGACGAGAGAGGACCAGGCCTGGGATTTTAGTTGTGTTTTGGTTTTTATTTGCGCGCACCAGTCGTCCGTGAGGGGCTGGTGCGCTGTTTTGTGTTTATTTTAAATTATTAAAATGTTGTTGATTGTCCGCCGGTTCCCGCCTCCTTCTTCCGGATGAATATGAAGGTTTATATCATTACATATATATATATATACATATTTACAAGAGGTGCATCAGAAATCTAGTTTGAAATAGAAATTTAGCTTGTTAAAACCACTTAAAATGAAATAAAGATTGTATAATCCACAACAGTTCTGCTGCTTTTCCATCATGTCCATCAGCTGAGTGTTGCCCAGAAGCATCAGGGGCAATGTACGCTGTTGTCATAGGTGTCGATGTGAATTTAGAAGCCATTTATGTCAGAGGTTGAATGAGATCCATTATAAGATGGCCATGTTGGAACACGCAACTAGATGATAGCGAGCCATGCTGCCCGTCTGGATGCGGCTTGCTCCGTTACAACTGTGGATGACTAATTAATGCCTCTTTGACAGGTGACACCGTTTTATAAGTATCTGTTACTCTCCAGCCAATAGGCTGGTATAATGCATCCAGAGTGACCAAGCAAAGATGGAATCCACCTCCATTATTAATTCACGTGGCTCAGGAGTAGTGTTTAAGTAGTGTGTCTCTCTGCACTCCTGCAGTGTTCTGCTGGCCCCGGGGCCATGCTTCAAAGACCTGGCTTGATTACAGCCTCATGGGCCTTCGTCTTGCTGTAGACGGGTGGAGAAGAGGAACAGAGAAGGAATCCTTTTGAATTTTTATGACTTGGAAAGTGATTAGGAGGTTTTTAGTCCGTCTTGGGGAAGGGAGATACATGACACCTATGAATGATGAGATTGATCGGTGTTATGATTGATTTTACATTAAAAAATCCATATGCAAAAGACAGTTTGGAAGATTGTGTGTCTAATTCTCACTTCCGTTAATAGGTACGCTTGATGTATAAGATTCAACGACCTTGAGGGTGAAGCAAAAGGACACATGATCACCGCTGAGCGTGAGATATAAATGACCTTGTTGCCTTTTGATTGATGAGGAACCGTGTACCTGCGTTGGTGCTTTGTCAGGGCAGAGCCGTTTTTCACACAGACAGCCGATGTAAGTTTACGTGGTGGTGCGTGATGAATGAAAAACCTCCTGCTGAAGGTACAGCCATGCGTGTGTGCCAGAATAGCGTGTGTGGCAGAGTCCTTCAACTCCTTACCCTTTGCTTAGAGGCAGATCTGAAGGACTCAAGCAATGGGAGGGACAGAATGAACAGCATTTACGCACAAATCCTTGCCTTTTGGGACATAAGTGGTCCCTTGATGTGAAGCCAATGTGAGCGCATTGTAAACACATGAGCTTTAATCTCCACTGACACTTCTGTAGGTCACTTTCACTGCTGATACTTTCTGCATGTAAACTTTTCAAGCCTCCAGAGACATTTCTAGAAACTGGTTGACAGATTCGTAACAAGTCTTACAAGTAAGCTGGAAACTTACCAGGCTTATCTATATCCTCAGAAAAACCTGTCAAAATATAGCTCATGAAAAGGGAAAGGAGTTTCACTGCATATACTGTATCTCTTTTAGCATGGTGACAGATCTTCAAGTGAAGTGAAAATGTTGACAGGATAAATTTAATTCTGATATATTAATAATATTTTATGGTATGTGATTCTGGTATAACTGAATATATTGCTGAAATATTGGACCCTGGACCACAAAACCAGGGTATATTTGTAGCAATAGCCAACAAAATAATATATTGTATGGGTCAAAATAATCTATTTTTCTATTATGCCAAAAATCTATAGGATATTGAGTAAAGATCATGTTCCATAAAGATATTTTGTCAATTTCCTACTGTAAATACATACAACTTTATTTTTGAGATTCCAGATTCTTCACATAGTTGTATCTTGGCCAAATATTGTCCTATCTTAACAAGCCACACATCAATGGAAAGGTTATTCAGATGATGCATAAATCCCGTTGACCCTTATGACTAGTTTTGTGGTCCAGGGTCACACATAAAAATAAGCTAATATTGCTGAAATATGTAGATAATAGATATCAATCATTTATTGATATAAACTACAAGTAATTCATATAAAATAAAATTTATGCAGCAAAACAATAATTACAATAATAATAATAAATGTTGATGATGATAATGAAATGCTTTGCCACATACTTTGTTTTACTTTTCTTTTTTTCTTCTTTTTTTGGTGTTTTTGTGTCTGTGTAAAGTTGTAGATATGAATAATTTATTGATAGAACATAAAATATATGCTGCAAATAACTGATATATAATAATGATAGATAGATAGATAGATAGATAGATAGATAGATAGATAGATAGATAGATAGATAGATAGATAGATAGATAGATAGATAGATAGATAGATAGATAGATAGATAGATAGATAGATAGATAGATAGATAGATAGATAGATAGATAGATAGGAAACACACAGAATCCACACAGATATGTTACTTTATGTCCTAAATCTCTGTGGTTTTATTTGTCTGAAAAGTGCATGCTTGACTTGGTAAGGGTTCTCATGGCTCACTGTGCCTGGTTTAATTCAGCCAGAGGAGAAATTCAGCAATAAGCAGTTAAAGGAAGGGTATTCACCCATCAAAGCACTTTCACATAATACGTAGGCCTACACCGAAACTTTGTATGTAGAAAGCTGCTTTTTTTACATCATTTACATGAGTTCACAATACATATACGTTTAATAGTGAGCAGTTTTAAGCTTATATATTATGGGTCTGAATGAACATGTCAGGCTTGGATGTCTGTTGACAAGCGTCCTAGTTTGAAGTACCTAGGCATTTGATGTGTGAGACCACAAAGTGATGAGTATGTACATATCATTTTAAATTCTGCTGACAGTATGTCAGATGCTCACATCTACATTCACTAGTGGATGACACCCTTGTTTACATCAAGCCTGCGGGTCAATGTGACAGCTGTAATATTATAATCACAAGGTTTCTTATCTGTGTTGTGGTAATCACGCAGTGTAGACACAGCCTGATAGCAGACGTTCTGGTTGAGTGCAGGTGCTTGGCGTCTCACAGGTCCTCGCAGATGTCCCCGTGTGATTTCCTCATTCTCCGCCAGCCGAGAGGAAGCACCTTGAGTTAATGAGAAATAAAAGCCTCTGTTAATGCTTATCAGAGCAAGCAGAAGAGCATTCCAACCATAATCACCTCCTCCAGGCTCCACCATCCACCCACCAACCCTTTTGTGTGGGTCACGGATCAAAAACAAAAGACACTTTCCTCATTGGAGGAAAACTGATGTTCGCAATTGGACACCCACACCACACATTGGTAACAAAACCTGCAGGCTTTGCAATTACAATGCAGCCCTTTAGAAGTCTCTGAAAGTGATGTTAAGAGATATACTTCTAAGAGAATATCTCAGTACTGCAAAACAGTGCAGGGTGAATCTTACACTCTTAAAAATAAAGGGTTCAAAAGGGGGTTTTTCACCAGCTTTGGTTCCCGAAATAACCTTTCAGTGAACTGTTCTTAAAAGGACCATTTTTTTCTTAGTGTGAAGAATATTTTAATAATCTAAAGAACCTTTTTCCAGAAACTTTTGGTGAAATGAAAAAGTTCCATTGATGGTAAAGGTTCTTTGTGGGACCATTGATGCCAATAAAGAACCTTTATTTTTAAGAATGTACGACTCTTAAAAGACTAAAAAATTAATAAAAAGTACATATTTATTTTTGTATGCAACCTGGCAAGAAAATATTGAGTCTTATATTGAATCGCATGTTATGGAAATCCGTTTCCACCACAGAAAATTGTAAATACTACTTTTTATCTCACAATTCAGACTTTTCTTTTCAGCATTGCCACATTATATCATAATTCTGTGTTTATATCTTGCAATTGTATATCTAGCAATTTAATTGTGAGAGAAAAGTTGTGAGATATAAAGTTATAAAGATATAAGGAATTTTTTTAAATTATATTTTGCATAAAGTAAATGAAACCTATTTTTAAGACGATTTTGCACTGTGACATTATTTTTTCTCAAACTCTTATTAATTTATCTGGATTTTTCATTTTTAAATTAAAATTATCATAATCTCACATGTAAATGAACTCTTAAGATTTCATGAGGTGACAATGTTGTGTGCATTAGTGCGATTTGTATGAAAATTTAGAAAAAGCAAGCATGAAGCCCTACCGTTAAAGATAACCATTACTGGAGCATAAGAAAATTGTACGAAAACATGAATGAGATTAGTCACCAATTCCCCAAAACATAATTACAAACTGCCACAAGACTGTGTTGCTGTAAACAAATGAATAATTCACCAATCTGGTTTTGATTCTTTTAATGTGTTGCATGAGTGAAGTTTGATAATGCACTGGTTTGGTTAAGTGCTCTTATCTGACAATTAAATGAGTCACTCTGGGGTGGATGTTGGGAATTACGGAAATGTGTGGTCACGTTTAATGTGGAGAGTTTGTGGAGAGATCAGGTTGATCTGAAGTGAGCATAATGGAAAATGAGCTATCAGAGGGGCTCACCCAAACAGAGCACACTGTTACTACTGATCCACCAAGCAGAAAGCCGGTCACACGCTGCCAAAACACACACTTTAAAATGATGGGCATAGAACAAACGCACGGCTGAGTGACGCAGAACTAATGCTCTTTACAAACAATGCACATGTGGTGCAAGCTCACACAAACAATTACACAAATCTAATGTGCATTTCAAATGCTCAAAAAGTAAATTGCATGGCCTTTGTCAGTCATGGCCTCTTAATAATCCCCAACCACTTGATTGGCTTTATAACTCTCTCTTCTCTCCACCTGTAGCTAGTGTGTGGTGAGTGCATCACGTCCTGTGGCTGCCATCACATCATCAAAGTTCTCAAGGATTAAAGGTTAAACAGAGGAAAAAACACATAAAAATGATTGCACCACCATCAGTTAGGTGGCGGTATGCGCTAAGCATGTAAACAACCATTGATCAAAAGAAGAAAGAAACACATGGCGCGCCTTTTCTAAGCATCAGTTTCTATAGTGACTCGTCGATGCGTCGCCCTGTTGAGAACATGAGGACAAATCTGTTATTTTCTAAATATATTCTTTTATAAAGACTAGACCCCAAATATGGTCTTAACTAGGAACATTTTCTGAGTTGAATGAACTTACTCCCGGATGCATTTTTGGAACCACTTACCTCAAGTAGCCTAATTAAGGTTTGGGGTAAATCAACCGAAAGTTCAGGGTTTAGCTGACTGTAAGTTAACTGTGCTTTCTGGAATACACCCCTGGTTCCTGAGTGATTTATTAAAGTATTCAGTGTTTGAATCGCACTCTGATTCTTCAGTCCTATTCCTGGTACATGCCGTACACTGACAGTAATGCTGTAAAATATTATTATTTAAAATAACTTTTCTATATAATATATATATATATATATATATATATATATTTTTTTTATTTAACCTTTATTTTTCCAGGAAGGTCCCATTGAGATTAAAAGAAATCTCTCCTTCCAGGGAGTCCTGGCCAAGATGGCCGTATTAAAGTTTCACATAATTACAAAACACATAAAACTAATTCTAAACAGACAAGGTAAATACAAATACATTAATCAAATGTCACCAAATAAATTAAAACAGCCACACACTTCATTAATTTTACATCGCAAAATGTTTTTAAACACATTCAAAGAAGGAATTCTTTCTAGTTGAGCAATAATTTGAAATTCATTCCACAGCCAAGGAGCAGAGTAAGAGAAAGCTGATTTTCCATGTTCTGAGTGTATCCTAGGTACTTCTAATTTAATGCCAATTGATGATCTAGTGCTATAGTTCTTTTTATACAGGCATAAAAGCCTAGTAATGTAATTTGGCAGCATACCCAGCAATACCTTTAATGTAAATACTGATATATGTGATTTCCTTGATTCCTAATGTAAGGAGGTCCAACCTACACGGTTATATAACAAACAATGATGTGTACGTGAACAAGCATTTGTTATAAAACGCAACGCAGCATGATAAATGCAATCTAATCTTTTTAATAAATATATAGAAGCATGCATATAAATAATATCACCATAATCTAAAATGGGTAAAAAAGTACTATGAATAATTTTCTTTCTAGCTCCAAAGGAAAAAAAAATTTTGCCGAAAGAGAAAGCCCAATCTTGGTTTTAATCTTTTTACCAAGTAATCAATATGAACATCAAATGCCAACTTCTCGTCTATCCATATTCCCAGATATTTGTATGTTGTTACTCTCTCTATATGCACGTCATCAACAGTAAGAATAGACGGGGCAGTGATCATGGAACGACTACGTGAAAAAACGATGTACTTAGTTTTATTCCCATTTAAAATTAATTTTAATTGGAGTAAATTACGCTGAAAAGTATTAAAAGAATCCTGTAAAATTTCAATAGCTTGTGAAAGAGAGGCTGCAGCTGAATAAATTATTGTATCATCAGCATAAAAATGTAACTTTGCGGATTTTATTCCCTGCCCTAATTCATTTATAAAAATAGAAAAAAGAAGTGATGCCAGTAAAGAACCTTGCGGGACACCCTTCTCAACTGTTAATACGGATGAAACATAATTATCTATAGCAACACATTGCGTTCGATCAAATAAATAATTTTGAAACCAACTCAAGGCCGAGTTACAGAGGCCCATACTTTTAAGCCTCTGCAACAGTAAGCCATGATCCACTAAGTCAAACGGTTTTGTCAAATCAACAAACAAGGCCGCACAACACGGTCTCTCATCGAGAGCGGTGATTAAATCATTAGTAACAAGTGTAGAAGCTGTTATCGTACTAGGGCCGGCTCTAAATCCTGACTGAAATGCGTTTAAAATATATTCAAAAGGTATTCTTATTGCAAGGTATTCTTTCATTTGATCATTTACTATAGATTCAAAAACTTTTGCTAAAACCAGTAATTTAGAAATAGGGCGATAATTATTCAAATCAGAAGGATCTCCTCCTTTTAATAATCGCATAACCATAGCTGATTCCCAAGATGTTGGAATTACATTAGTGGATAGACTTAAATAAAAAATTGATGCAATAGGTTTAGCAATAATATCCTCAGAAACTTTAAAAACTGGTTCAATTTTATCAAATCCACCTGATTTCTTACAGTCTAAATTTGAAAGTAACTTATTAACTTCGGTGGGCAATATAGGAGTAAAAGAAAATAAATCTGATTCATTATAATTTGTCGTCTCATCAATTTCCTGTTCATCAGTGATCAATGAATTATTGGTACCGGTTATCAAACTAGCTGAAACAAAATGATTGTTAAAAATATTAACACTTATTATACTAAAAATTTTAATTTATCCCTGTGATGGCAAAGCTGAATATTCTGCAGCCATTACTACAGTCTTTAGTGTCACATAATTCCTCAGAAATCATTATAATATGCTGATTTCATGAGTTCACACTTACATATAATAAACAGAGTAAAGGTTATGTGTATTTGGCATGCTGTCTGACGGGAGGGCTCCGAGCTTGGAATTTTGGCAATATTTTTTTTTTACATTATAAATGCCTTTAATGTCACTTTTAAACAATTTAATGTCTTCTTGCTGAATAAAAGTATTTATTTCTTTTCTTACTTATCCAAAACTTTTGGATGGTATCACAATTTCCACTAAATTATTAAAAAGCAAAAACTTTTCTGAACATTAATAATAATTAGAAATAGTTTTGAGCATCAAATCAGCATATTAAAATGATTTGTAAAGTCATGTGACACTGAAGACTGGAGTAATGGCTGTTGAAAATACAGCTTTGCCATCACAGGAAAAAATTACTTTTTTAAATAAATTACAATAGATTTTTTTTAACTGTATTAATCAAATATATGCATACTAGAATGAATGGGTTAGAGAGAGATTCATATAAAAATGTAAATGCAATTTTTATTAATATAATATAGAATTTTTTGGGGGGTGTTGTGTAACAGGTTCTTCCATCTCAGAACCTGTTACATGAGTGACAGACACTGTGACGCTTTGCCAACTGTGTTACTCCAGACGGGCAGCCACAAGGATAAAGTAATATAGCTGGCCAAGTTGCCCATTTGGAACATGATAGCTAATATCTGTTGCACACCTCAAACCGGCTTACTATAGGCTGACAAGTACAATTAGGCCACTTTGTCAGGTACCCACTGAATAAAATAATCATGGTGCATCACTCAATAACAGCTATCACTTAGGCTATAGCCCTTCTAATGCATGCATTTTTGATGATTACGCTGCTGCTTCTCAGTCTAGTGTTGATGTAGACATAGAGGATTGAAGATTGAAAGCAGAAGGTTAGATTTTAAAGTAAAGTAATCAGTAATACATTTCATGTGGCTAAAGGGTGGAGGATGGCTTACTGTAATGAAATCCCACAAAATTGAATTATCTCCAAGCGTTAAAAGCTACATGCTCCACTTGACTGGAGAAAATGACTGAATGCTGAGTGCTCTCATTTGAACTTGAGTAACCTTTGGTAGAAAAGGCAGGAGCAGGAGCAAAGCTTCAACTTTGCCACCAAAATGAATCCTTCTTTTATGTCTCTTTGCACCTGAGTGTTTTTGGAGCTTATTACCTGTCTTTATTTGTTTGTCTGAAATTATTTTATCATGTCATAGCCAACTCGGGGGCCTGGAGATTTCCTCTCCACTATTAAACAATAACCGACAGCAGTTGAAATTGTTCTCCAGAAATACTTTTCAGGGACCAGTTTTAGGATAGACAGCAAAAATCGCAATGGGTTAAAAAAGGTTTTACCTACCAACAGATTGTACCCCACAGACTGATAGGATGGAAAAACATTAGACCCTGTAGACAGCTGGCATTCACAATATAGATTGGATTGCAGGGGCCACACTGTGAACAGACACAGCAAATCAAAGATGGCATCACAGAGCATACATGCAGAATTATCTTTTGAACACACAAAGTTACAAAATAATTTATATTGTGCTTCTCTGTTAATATTTCATAGTGAAATAACTATTGATCCTGCAACAACATTGTTGTTGGCTGTGCACTTACAGTACAAGGCTTTAAAAGCAATGAAGCTTGTTTTTTTATTTTGTACTTTCATTAATTTTTCAGTTTGTTATGTTGTCTGAATCCTCTTTCTAGGTGAAAGAATTCTTGTTATGTAAGTCCTGTGGGTAGAGTTTGCTCAAAGTCAGCAGTGCTTTTAATTGTGTCCTATCCCGACCCATCCATTCCATGCTCCTGTGGTCTTATTCTATACATCCCTAATAGTGTCTAGAGTTGAATTAGAATTGATGTGTCACATATCAGTACACTGAAAATAGCAGTCCAATAACCAGGTATACTATACTTCTACCAGAGGTGTTTCCTCTGAGGAGGCAGGGAGGCAGTGCCTCCACAAAACATTGGATGAAAAAAAAAAATGTGTAGTACAAAGATAAAACACCAATATTACAAAATATAACATTAACAACAGCAACACCAGCAGGTAGAGTTACAGCGAGAGTCTATGTCTCTCTCGCCTCCCCTGGGCTCACTGAGTTTTAACAGACCCCCTAAAGCGAGCTGTGAGTTTGCTGCGAGTAACTATGAATGAATAGGGTAAAGTCACGTGAGTTTTTAGTGAGTAATCAGCTTGGTGTAATTTAAAGTAAATCTGTGTCTGTGACCAATATTTAAGGAGCTTTGATGACTGATGATCCAAAAAAAAAAAAAAAGAAAGTTACAAGTTAACTATTAAAAAGAATAGCTGAATATGAGTAAATAAAATATATTGCTTGTTACTGCCTTGAGTTACTATTTTGGAATAAATTTAAAATGGATAAAAACATTTTCTGCAGCGCGCTGACTTACTGTATAGCTTTTTTGCGCTGCGGGCGTCCCGAGTTCAAATCCCCAGCTTGTGGACCTTTCCCAATCCAACCGCCTCTCCCCCACATAGTTTCCTGTCACTCACTATACTGTCATATCTAAATAAATAATAATATATATCTTTATTTTAAACTAACTTGATGAGATTATTTTTTTCTTTATTTCTGTAAGTTATGTTTGATGTAATGACTTTAAACACATATTGGTATAGAGGTTTAATAATATCAGACAAAAATATTAGTTACACATTTCATTATAAACTTCTATACAGTAGGTCTTAGCCTACAATTAGATTTGGATATTTATGGGATTTAAATCCTGCCATGATTCAAAACTGAAAATAAAGTTCTGAAAGGTTGAAACTAAGTGTTCGAAAACTCAAAATTTTACAAAAAAAAGTTTTGCAAGATCGAAAAATAAGATTTGCTCTTTTCACTCTTTTTAATGGTGTTGTGCAATCATTTTTTCAGAGTTTCGAATTTGTCACTGTTCTCACAGTGTATAGTTTGTTTTCAAGATTTGAATCCTTGTAAATAGTGATCTGAAAACTGGTGTGCGAATAGGTGAAAAAAAGTTTTGAAACTCTGAAAACTGAGGTTCGAAAGGGCGAAACTTATTACATTACATTTGCACTCCTATTGCAGACAATTTTTTCAGAGCTGAGTTTACAACACCCACTTTGCGGAGATACGCCCACACATTTGCGAGCTTGCGACTCACGTGATTTGTGGCAGCGTTGTCACGCAGCTCTGCTCTGAAACTCTGGCTGCATCCGAAAACTTAGGCAGGTGACTTGCTGCCTTGCTGTCTAATCGGGCAATGACTTTGCAGGCAGCGTTTTTGCCCGAAGGCACCACATGAAACGGATTTCGGACAGGCTTCTGAGGCAGAGTAATGGTTTAATGATCTACAGCAAAATGTAGAGAGCTTTGGTGATAACTAAGTGGATATTTCATTACTGCAATATTAATTTCTCGCTAGAAATTACATAAAAAGTGGAAAATGTTGTTCAGAAACATGTGACCTCCAAAGGCAGCATTTTTCAGTTTTCGGATGCAGCCTCTTAGTGATGTGTCGTTCGTGAACGAATCGTTCTTTTTGAACGAATCTTTTAGGTGAACGAATCGTTCTCGTTCACGTAATCCACTGACTCATATTTCTCGTTCAGTGAAGTTCCTCCCTCCACAGCAGTGCGGCGCTATAAGCAGCGCATGCGCAGCTCGGTGAACCGGGTAACAACCATTTCATCCTGTCAAAGAGTTACTCAACCTCGAGCCAATAGCCTTAGAGTATGAGATGTGAGAGTATGTTATTTGTTGAATGTAGTGAACGAATACGCCCTTCAATGAACGAGTTTCATGAGTCTGAACTAGATCTAGAGATCTTATCGTTCGTGAACGAAATGACTGAACTGGTACCCATGTCGTTCGAGAACGAGTTGAATGATTTAGTACATTTCGTTCGTGAATGAAATGACTGAACTGATACACATGTCGTTCGTGAATGAGCTGAATGAACGGATACATGTCGTTCGTGAATGAAATGAACTGGTACATAGCTTATCTTGTTCGTGAACGAAATGAATGAGAGTAAACCGGGTTAGTCTGCCATTTAGCATGTCAATCTCACAAAATGCAAAGCGCAGGTACTGCGCACATACGCTTGTTTTGATATTTAGCAACTCCACGTTTAATCCCCGATTTGTGAATGTGAATATATAATATACAAACTGTCTGATCAAACAATTAAAATGCTAATTAGGCAAGAAAACATTGTGCTTTGTTCATCTAAACAACTTAATTAGACTTTATATATTGAATGCGATTATACACACATTTTAATAAAACCAGATCAGTTTTTGTAATTGAATACGTTCGTTGACTAAAGACATAACACTTAATACACTCTTTTTTTGCCACCTACTGGCATATTTTGTGTAATACGAAGAAATGATCACTGAACGAATCAGTGAACGTTTCTGAACGAATCATTTTGGTGAACGAACTGAAAATGAACGAATCTCTAGAAAGAATCATAATTTCCACCACTACAGCCTCTGAAACTCAGACTGAGCGAAAATGAAGCTTCGCAACCTCGCAACTAAAAAAAAAAGCCTGGAGGGAGGGCCTTCTGCTCTTGGCCAATGCTTTGCTGTCTGCTGACGTACAGTCCAATCACAAGTCGTATTTACTGGAAAGGTGGGATTGACCGACTGCTCCGCCAATGACAAAAGCGCACAAGATACGCAAATAGAGGATGCACAGATTTCTGGCCACAAGGCGGTCCTGTCTAGGATGGCGTGCGGTCCGGTTCTAAAATAAGGTTACTGACTTGTCGCTGGAATTCACCAAACAATTGCCAGTAGCCACTGAGTTTACCACTGATAGGCCGGAGGTGCATCAGTATACACACTCACTTCACTTTCCTCAGCTGGCGACTCACTTTCCTCACGCAGCGAACGACTCACTTTCCTCACGCAGTGGACCACTGACTCTCTCTTCATGTAGAGACCGAATATTACAATTAAAGTGACTTCTATAGTGCATCCAAAAGAATATTTAGATATTATATTTAAATATTCAGAAAGGTGTACAGAGTTTTTTTTTTACTTTTATTAAAATATTTCAGTAAAATTATAAATAATTGCCTATTACAAATTTATAATGCATGGTTAACTTTTTTCTGCTATATGTATTGAGACATTTTAAAATCTATATTTTGTAAAAATAATAAAAAAAATAAACCTGAGTTATTATCTAAACATCTGTATTTTCATATATTATATAAGTAGTATATATATATATATATATATATATATAATATAAGTATATAACATAAATAAGTAGGCTAATAAATATATAATGTTTAAAACATATGATAAACTATTTGTTCTCCACCACATCACTAAAATTGATACTGTGTGTGTGTGTGTGTGTGTGTGTGTGTGTGTGTGTGTGTGTGTGTGTGTGTGTGTGTGTGTGTGTGTGTGTGTGTGTGTGTGTGTGTGTGTGTGTGAAAAAGAGTGCTTTATGCATTGAGGATATTCTGTAGTCTCAGACCTTCGTTTGGGTAAATCTTTGCTGGATTGTCTGTACTCAATCCTTATCCATCTTCAAGAATCAGCTTAAAACACTCTCTTCCAAATTGATTTGACCCTCTAACTTTAACACTCACTATTCTTAAAAAAAGAATATATAAAGCTTTCTAATCTTTTTGTATTCTATCGGTTTTCGTTTATTATACAATTAACAAAGGCAAAAAAAGACCTCTAACACTAGCTTGCTCTATTATTTTTCTATTCTATCTGTTTTCTTTTTTCTTTATTATATTTAAAAGCCCTTGTTACGTGTAAGCTAACTAAGACTTGTTACAGATTTACACTTGTAAATCATTGCTCTTTTGTTGTTTTTTATTGCTTCCATTGTCCTCATATGCTGTTTGTGACGGATTGAGAGAGGATAGAGCTGACATTTTGAGTCACCGACTTTGCAGAAACCCAACAAAAACACGTCCTAAGAGTTCAAAAGCATTCACTGCGCAATGAAGCCTGTTAGAATTAATAAATACAGTTAGAATGTCCTTATAATTTAAGCCATGAAAAAAAAATGTTTTACGTTTTTATATTCATTGAACATTAAGCAATTCTTGAGTATCAGCACATGTGCGCGAGCACAAATGTGCTATTAATTTTATAGCTACAACAGTGCAGTGCAGGGGCCATTCACATATTGCGTCTTTTGCGCGCTCAAGCTCGTTATTTCCAATGTAGGTGCGTGGTATGTGCGCTCATAATGGAAGCGATGCGGTCGCGACGCGCTCGTTTTTTCCAAGCGCGTCCACGCCGCATCGAGTTAAAAACATCTAAACTTTTCAGAGAGCCACAAGCGCACCGTTCAGTAACCCATCTTGTTCATGTGACAAGAACCAACCAATCAGCTTCATCCTTTCCCGTAACAACGTTGAAAGCTCAGCCAAGATGAAGGAATTTTGAAATAAATTTAGTAGCAGAGCTACTGCAAGCGATTTTTAGTGCTGCAAAATTCATTTATCCTTTGCTGAAATTTCCGCGTCTTCATGGAGAGAGCAGGTCATGGTTGCTTAGCAACAGCAGACGCCTTAGGAGCGCAACTGCCCGAGCGCTTTGGAAAGGAGAAAGCGACGCGTTTTTAGGCGCGACATGTGAACGGCCCTTAACACGGTGTTTTGTTCCTTGAATTCATCAGATTTTCAACGAATCAAGTGAGCCATTGATTCAACAGTCCATTCAAATGGACTCTCTTGTTTCCTTTCTAATAGAATCAGCCGTTTTGAACGAAAAGTTTGATTTGAACGATTCAATAAATACTTAAACCATGGTTTTGCTGTCACCTACTGGTGGTTTTATTGTCATCATTATTTATCCATGACAGGCCTAAACCAGACAAGGAGCCAGCACTAGCCTACTACAAGCACAAAAAAAAGACATTTAGCTAAATATTTACCAAAATTCATCAATTTCAGGCCCCAGAAGCCAAAAAGCTTATAAGTTCTTTAATAAGGCAAATTGTTCAATAAAACCTTTTTAAAATTTATGATTTTGTAATTTGTAATCATTATGTGAAATTAGCTACAGGACCAACCCCCGCTCCCCCGAAAAAGAAACTGAGTTGAGGAGAGTGAGTCGTTCGCTGCGTGAGGTGAGTGTGTATACTGATGCACCGCCGGACTATCAGTGGTAAACTCAGTGGCTACTGGCAATTGTATGGTGAATTCCAGCGACAAGTCGGTAACCTTTTTTAAATTTTAGGACCATTTATTTTGCGTATCCTGTGCGCTTTTGTCATTGGCGGAGCAGTCGGTCAATCTCACCTCATGCAACGTGAACGACAACGTGGTTGCCTAGTTACGCACACCACAACTGTTAACGTTTCATTCATTCTTGTGTCCAATAAAATTTTATTTACTATTCCCATCTTTTTTTCTCATCGTTTTTTTTTCACAATACATTTTACAATGTGTTCTTCTACCAAGTTGAGGAGTGAAGAAGCAGGGCGTAGAACCAAGCGCAGGTCGTTTGTGAGGCGGCTGGTTCTGACGTTCATGTGCAATGTGTGTAACGAAAGCTACTTATTTTAAAGTTCAAATATTTAAAGTTTATAGTATAACTATTGTTTACCGTATTTATACTTAATTTTATACTTATGTATATAACACAAAAATGAACCATGCTTTTAAAATATAACTTTAATTAGGGTTAAACATTTGAATTCTTACACTTAAAAGCTGAGGGCGCATCTCCGCTGCTGCATCCGCCTGTCATGTTTACATCACCGCAAAGCCATCGCAAAGCTCCTCCCTCCCGCACGCAATGGGTTGTGGGCAATATTAGCACTTAGAGTGTGCATTGATCTGCACTTCGAATTCTAACCGGAAAAAGTAGACCATCCGGGTATCTTTGGAATACTCTTTTCAACATACTACGATTTGGGACGTACTAATTCTAGTTTCGCATACTATTTAGGACGGATAGTATGCGAATTGGGACTCAGCATCAGTCTGAGTTTCAGAGCAGAGCTGCGTGACAACGCTGCCACAAATCACGTGGGTCGCAAGCTCGCAACTGTGTGGGTGTATCTCCGCAAAGTGGGTGTTGTAAACTCGGCTCTGAAAAAATTGTCTGCAATAGGAGTGCAAATGTAATGTAATGTAATAAGTTTCGCCCTTTCGAACCTCAGTTTTCAGAGTTTCAAAACTTTTTTTCACCTATTTGCACACCAGTTTTCAGATCACTATTTACAAGGTTTCAAATCTTGAAAACAAACTATACACTGGGAGAACAGTGACAAATTCGAAACTGAAATGATTGCACAACACCATTAAAAAGAGTGTTGCACTTCTGAAGAAGGAAAACTCAAAAACAAAATAATGTTTGAAGAGATTTAATTTTTTTTACCACTTTGCAGGCCTGCAAAGCTCTGTTTTCAGAGTTTCAAAAAAAAATTCACACATTCGCACACCAGTTTTCAGATCACCATTTGCAAGGTTTCAAACCACTGACAAATTTGAAACTCTGAAAAATTCTTTGCGCAACATCGTAAAAATGTTTACTTTACTTACTTTTATGAGTAAAATTGAGACAGCACCTATTTTTACATCCCTGTTAAACAGATTTGCAGGAAGCATTTTTTATTCTCCCACATATCATGTAGGCTACGTCTCCTCGATTAAAGTTTCTAAAATGCTTTCAACACTGTTCTGGAATGAGGTTCATTCAGTGTCCACTCTGTCCTAACTGCAAAACAACATGGCTCTTTGTATCTCTCTCTCGATGAGGAAAGTGGGCGAGGTTTTTGCTCACCTCAGGGATGCTGCTAGACAGCACTAGATCGCATTTGTAGTGAAGGCGTCGTCAGGGGAGCTCCAAAGGAGAAAATGCTGCCGGACTGAACGCTCACTCTCTGGCCACACGGACTGCTTTCCTTGATGGCTCAAGCGGATTCCCGAAGCGAAGTGAATCCGAACTATGAAGAGAACATATGCTGCAATTAAACCTTTGGAATAACATTCGCTTCAGATTAAAATGGAAATGAACAGAAAACCACTTCGTGTTTTATCTCACACTGTAAAGCGATATCATTTTAGCGCGGGGCTGATGTGTTTGTTTGTTTTGTCCGCTGAAGCTCATAAATGTCACGATACCTACATGCGTTATGACGGGTTGGTGAGCTGTGAAGAGATTATGCTACCTCTCGAAGTGCCCAGAAGCACCCAAAAACTAACTTTATACAGATATAACATCTCAGTTTTAACCGAGAGAGCGTTTTCAGCCAATGGGACCGACATGGACTTGCGCGCGCTGTCACTGCAGGACAACAACATACAGGTGATCGAAAGTTGTGCGTTTTGTGGACTCCCACGACTTGTTTCCTTAGATTTGAGTCATAACCGTTTAAGGGCTGTGTCCTCTGGAGCTTTTTATGGCTTGGAACGGCTACGTCATCTTAACCTCAGTAACAACTTAATGACTTCGGGCGCGTGGCAAGTCGCTCTGTCCACGGACAGTTTGTGTAATCTTCAGATATTGGACCTGTCTGGAAATTGTTTGAAGGTTATTCCTCTTTCTGGGTTTGGCAACCTCAATTTAACCACTTTAATACTCACAAATAATTCAATTGCGACATTGGATAAGCACAGTTTAGCGAAACTAAACGAATTCGAGGAAATACATGTTTACTTATCACACAACCCGTTCGACTGTAAATGTGACAAAGTGAAGGAGTTTTATGATTGGCTGAAGAACAGCTCCCAATGCGCAGACGTAACTAGCCTGAAATGCGCGCAACCAGAAAAGAAGAAGAATACACTCGTAAAGGATCTAGAAAAGAGGGATATGGAGTGCCAAAACTTGGATGCCCGGTCTTATGTGCTTCTCGGCATTGTGTTGGCCCTCATTGGAGTTGTGTTCCTCATGGTGTTGTATTTGAACAGAAGAGGCATCAAGAGGTGGCTCAATAACATTAGAGAGGCCTGCCGGGATCAAATGGAGGTGTATCATTACAGATATGAACAGGACTCCGATCCCAGGTTAGCAAACGTTGCCGTTTAATCGGAACCTGCTGACCTCATCTCCCTGAACTGTTTGATGTAACGCTATGACAACGAAACTGGAGTTTGTGGCTCTTAAGTCCATGTATGTTAGCTTTAAGACAAACAAACTCTTAAAAGATCACAAAATAAACTTTCAGCAGAAATACACTTATTAACTTTAAGTTTGGGGAGAATGAATATGGAATTTCAGTAACCCATCTTGCAATCATGGGTGTGTTTTTTTTTTTTTTTGTCTAAAAAAAATTGCAATGGGAATGCATCTCCAACCTCTCTGGGACCAACAATTGAGTTGAATGGGAATGCTAATGGGTAGCTTTCTCCAGGTATTTGAGATCTCATTGCAAGCAATAGAAGGTAACAACTCATGTTTCAAAACTGTGATGTAAATGGAAGCCTATTGGCTATTTTGAAAATAATCCTTAGCCATAAATTCGTATTTCAGTAGGAAACTGCATCAATAAAGCAAAGAAAACAAGGTTCATTAAACAATTTCATCACTTTAAGTATTAATTTGTATTAGATGCTATGGAAAGAAAACAGTGCTAGCTGTATATACATTTATCAGTTTCAAAAAATAATACTAATACATAAATAACAATTCCAAATAATATAGGAGAGTGCAGGATATATGTAACACTCCTTGCTTTCCTCAATGCATTAAATTATTGCATCAACCAGTCCAGAAGGCCTAATTAAAATCTGGGAAAATGTAAGCAAAAATATACAATAACTTCCATTATAATGCTTTATGCATTTAATGAAATAGGTAAATGATCAGCTTTCGTCACATTATTTGAAAATCTTTAAGTGCATTAGTGTGAATGTATATACACAAATATTACATACACTACCTGGAGGACTGCTTGAATTTTGCTCTTTATTTACCTTATATAACCTTGTATACAGTGCCAAGACTGTGTGAGAGAGTGAGGGTTTTTTTGTTTGTTTGTTTTTTTTTTTTGGTAATGTTTGAATCTAGACCTTTGTGGAGATTTGACTGTACAAATATGTGCAATTCTAAACTTCATCAACTGTTTGTATATTTTGAATGACTGTTATGCAGCCCACAACCTTGTGATGAAATTACAATATAGAGCAGTGACATAATACTATTTTATAAATAAATGACTTGCATCCTCAATAACATTCAAGATGTCCTCATTGACAACTCTTTTTGTGTTTTGTTATTTATGGTTCTAATTTCTTTTTAATTTTAGTTGTTCTTCTTTTTGTTTTTAAACAAATATTCTGGATTTCGTTATTGAGAATATCAAATAAAGGCAACAGAATGAAGAAATCCAGGTTGAGAGCAAATCAGTTATTTCCCATACAAACACATTTTAAGGCATCATTTGATTTCAGTGAAGCAACTGGCAGTTTCTTGCAGTGAGAAGGATATCATTGAAAATTTTCAAATAGAGTTTGTGTACACTCAGTTTTTCCTCTCAGTTTATTTCTGTTTAAATAAACTACTATGAGGATATCTCTCCCCAATACTGATGATAGTTGGAGACAATTTGCTGCTAATAAAAGAACAGAGGCACGACTGAAGATAAATCTGTGACATAATTATAGCAGAGCCGGGATAAATCCCATCAGTGTCATTACTATAAGAGGGCAAGCTGATGTCCTATAAATCCTGAGTCTTGCCCCCGAAACTTCTTCATTTGCCCAGGTTTAATTACTAGGTTCCTTATGATTGGGTATTTGATTTTAAACACAAGGTAAGTCGTGCAGCAGCACAACCCCTGATACAAATCCTGTAGGTACTGAAAAGAAAAAAAATGTCCTGTGCAAACCTATTTCCCTTATTTTATATTTTTTATGTCCCTGCGTCTTCAGGGGTAATATTTAATTATTTTCAGAATTCATACTTGATATAGAGTTTTGAGGTTTCTCAAAATATCGCAGAACTAGTGATGCTGATGCTGGCCAAGAAAGCTGCAGGTGTCCATATGTGCTGATGGCATCAGTTCAGGCCTTAGATGAAAGAATACCTTCTGCTAAGCATCTTTCATTTCTTATATTCAGCTCCTTACAGAGGCAAAGATTTTTTCTGTTTCTCACATACATGAACATATAAATCGTATGACCTACTCCAGACCCCAGTCTCTCAGCGTCTCAGGGTTAGTCAATATCCGTGTGTAAAGAATTAGGCCTCTGACTCAGAGTCTATTGCTCCTGTAAGCCTGAGTGAAATTCAAAATGACTTTGTCCAGTTCACTGCCTTTCTAAAATTGAAGAAACTGTCAAATATTTAAGCCAACCACAGCAAAAAAAGAAAAGAAAAAAGAAAAAGAGGAAGGGATTATGAATGAAACCCATCGAAATAGGCTATTTTCTCTCATAATTGCCAACCATAGTCTTTTGTGCTCCTCTGGTCTTGTGCCAACGCATTCTCTATAGTGCTGGGACAACCAGCCATTACGATACTATATTATCTTTTACACACCAGGAACATATTAGCATACTGCCAGCCAAGCAACTAGACCTGTTTTTAATAGATTTCAGAAGTTTTTCAGAAGTCTTTGATCTTATGTGTTATTGGCACAAAACTATCCCAATATATTATAATTTCTCTCTCTTTAATAAATGTATGACATGAATAAATGGATTTTAGTAGTAGTGGTGTTTTTATTTACAGTAAATGCAGTAATTTAAATGGTTAAAAACAATCTGGTACTTCTCCAAAGAAACAAAGAGTTATATTATTAGCATGATCTCCCTTAAGTACTTACTAATTATTGGGATATCTGTGCATTCGGGATTGTGATGATACAGACTCATTTTTTTAAACGATTGTTTTCATCAGTCTAATTGAGACTCATTAAAATCTTAATTAGAATGACTTATGAATCTCAGTTAGGGAGAAAATGACGAAATACATGTGTTTTTCTTTTATAAAGGGTAATGTGGATTATAGATGAGGCAAAAGCAGCTATCAAAGAATATTATGTTTGAAGATTCTGAGAGCCATTGAAGGCAGATGTCAGCTGCTGTCTAACTGGAGCTTCTATCAAAGCAAACTCGAGGAGGCAGATGCAACATCTCATTATTATTCACATCTGAATTTTATCTGACCATACATCACTGCAGTCTACTCTCAATATTTTGAATAATCGTTATAGGAGAAAAGCTTATCTCTACTGTATCTGATGAAAATTGTTAACCTCAGCTGATCTCATAATTTCCTGATCCTACAAACCAAATACATTTTCTTATTAATGAATAGGAGCTCTATCTTTCATGTCTTTTTGAGTTTGGAGTGATAATTTAACTCGCTGTGAGGACAAGCATTGTTGGGTTTACTTTATGTCTCCTCTAAAGTCATTAACCCTAACCCTCATGAGATGAGAGCAGTCACAGTCATCATTCACAGACTAGACCCTGATTGCTCCTGTTTCAGAATTGCCTTATAAAGACAGACAAATTAGTCAGTTTGTCAGTGTTGCCTTTATTTAGAGACAGTTAGGTTTTCCAGGAAGTCATTAGGTTGTTTATGAGTGGGTTTTTTGTTATTGGATTCTAGGTTCTTTGTACAGTCTTAGGTGTCAATCTAAGTCCAAACAACGGTCATTCTGGTGACCAGTGGCAGATTGGAAACATTAGCTCATCTGGAGAAGCTGTGTCCACTCTAAATACCTGAAATTAAGACATTGGCCCAAATCCCTTATAGAGCAGAAGCTTTGATTAAATTGAATGAAGTCCTGATTGTGTTATCAAAAGCCAATCATACACTTCCTTATGAAGGTAAAACACAAACATAGACTGTGAAAATTGTTTTTATTTTACTATGCAAATTAAGACAGATGTCTGGTGATGTGTTTTACTACAGCAGCATTATTTGTTCATTTGCATTATGATACTCAGATGAAATGGTGCCTTCAGGCGTCCCAAATTAATTTCATTTACAGCTTTTCACAGTTTGAAACGTGTCTCCAAACTCAGGTTCTCAAAACAGTTAACACCGTGATCTGAATACTTTGTTAATACAACCAACCAATACTTTAAAATATCTGAAAAATGTTTTACACAAATCACATACATTTACTTACCATTTTTCCAAAAACAACAAATGAAACTCTGTAATTCGTCATGCTATCAAATGAACATGATGTATTTTTGATTGGCCCTACACTGATAACTATTCATTTAATCATACACTGAACACAGGAAATGCAGTTTTCTAATGATTTACACATTTATCACAATTGCTTTAGAGTAATAATATAAGGGAAAGTATACAAAAAGCAAGAAGGAATAAGCTAAATAATAATAATTATACAAGCGTATGGGACTCTCAGTGGGTTCAGGTGTGATGCACACACCTGTGGTGTGTGTTTCCGGTAAGAGAAACAGGAGAGGGAATCCCAGTTTAACTTGTTTAATCAAAGGAGGTTTGTATATGTTTCTTCACACATGTGGTCTATAATAAACAGAAGATATACAAAGAAAACAGTGGTTAATATATCAGTAATATATTAATTAACATACATGATTGAACTGCTCGCTGATTAGTAAATTGAGAAGCAGATTGCAAGATCGATACATATGCTCAATATTAGAATCAGGAAACCTTAACATCATCAAATTCAACCTTTGCCACTTGTGAACAGCTAACACAAATGAGACATGTACAGTACATGTCCTTCATTGTTTTCTGTGGACATGTAGGCCACTGAGCCATAGGCCATCTCAGATGTGTCACAGAATATAGGTAAATCCTGATTGAGGATTTCCACTGGCCCTTCAAATGGAGTGTAGCACCTTGGGATTGCGATCTGATTCAAACTTTGGAGCTCTTGTTGCCAGTCTTGCCATCTGATTATCAGGCTGTCAGATGTGACAGGGTTATACCACCTTAGATTGTACTTCCACAAATCCTGGACCAGCACTTTGACTCAGGTATTAAGTGGAATTAGATAACCCAGGGGATCATATTGAGATGCCAAATGTCTGTAGACATTATGCAGAGTAGGTTTAAGGCATCCAGATTGGCTAGGTTTGTAGCTGAATGAGTCTGTGAGACACTTCCACCGTAGCCCAAGTGTTCTTTTCTGTGATAGCCAGAGTTCTATATTCTGTGTTCTTGCTTCAGGCAAGGCAAGGCAAGTTTATTTATATAGCACATTTCGTACACAATGGTAATTCAAAGTGCTTTACATAAAAGAAAGTAAAATAATAATGAAGAAAAATAATAACAAGAATAAAACAAGCAATTTTAAAACTTTTAAAATTATTTAAAAAAATACTTATTTAAAATGAATTTAAAACAGTTAGAAAATGATTTAACATAAAACAAAATAAAAAAACGGTGAAAATATAGTGCAATTAGTTCAGACATTGCACAGTGCTCATTCAATAAATGCACAGCTAAACAGATGAGTTTTAAGTCTAGATTTAATTGTGACTAGTTTTTTAGTGCATTTGATCAAGAGGAGAGATGCTGAATAACCTCAGGTCTGTTGCTGGCCCATTGGTGAGCAAAAGTTGTCGTAGGCTGTCTACTAATGCTCTAGCTTCAGCAACAGTTTTATGTGGAATTTTTGAACATTCTCACCAGTGCTGGGTCCACTTGTGGGTGGTTCTGAGCAATTTATTGCAGTGCATATATGGCAGCAAGGGCTTCACATTGTGCCGAATAGATCTTATGCTGTTCTGTCCTCTGCATGTCTCTCCACAGAAAGCATACAATAGGTTTATCACTTGGCAAGAGGTGAACTTAGTGAAACATACCCTTCACATCTCCACTGATGGCTACAGGATGTCCATGGAACCTCAGCAAGACACCAAGTAAAGATGGACCAAGAACAGTCCCAGGCAGGAGGATGTCATTTAAAGTTTTGCCTTGGTATGAATAAGAACAATTCTGTCCTTGTTGTTATGCGTCACCATATGGTGAGGGATATACCATGACTCCAAGGATTGCGCAGCTTCTTATGTTGATATCTTTGAAATATAGCCAGCTTCTTGCAGGTTCTTCATTTCAGAACAATAAGACTCAGCTCACCTAAGGTCTTTAATAAAGTTTATGCTCAGTGCTTCGAAGGGTTTACCGATTCACTGATTTCTACTCTGGGGGTATGTGTCTGGAGAAGAGAGAAGGCATACTGGTCTTGCTTGGCAAGTGGCTGTCTTCTCATTTACACAGGGCTGGGAATCAATTTGCCAGAGGCATTCTGCATTCTTGAATAGCTCATTACTTTTTGTGGTTGAGGTTATGTGGAGACAATGTGGGGTGGAAAGGGTGCTTTGACTGAACCCAGTGGGATCTTGGAGGGTGCAACCAAGTCTGGTACAGATGCCAATCGGTCCATTTGCAGTCCCATACACACTGGCCGAACAGGATTAAGCCGGTGAGGCATGTCAGACCCGATAAGCCATATAGGTTAGGCTCAGTCAATCAAGGGTAAGCAAGGACCTAAGATGCTCATACTTGCGCTGAAGAGTGGACGCAGGGTAGAAATTCTAGGAAAGTCTCAGGTTATCTGTGGTGAAAGCATAAGGAAATAGGTAGTTCTTGCATGGTCTGTGCAATGATGACACGTGAAGGTAAACAGTGGCTCCATGCAGAGTGGATCCTAATGCACAGTGTGTTGAGTGTGTTCTACAGGCTGAGACAAAACAATTTTATGCTCCGAGCATTACCTTTTGAGATCTCTTGGATGGGTCTAAATAGGCCTGAAGGGTAGGAACGTTGACCAACAGCACACTCTTTTGGATCTGTAAGACTACAACATGAAAGATAGTCAGATGTAACTCTTTAAAGTTCAGAGTACAATTGTTTGAAGTATGAGATTGCCCACATTTCCAACAGTGCTTCTCTTTGGATATCCTCTGTACTATTTGCTCTGTAGTCAGTATCTTGAACTTGGGACACACATTAAGGAAGTGGTTCTTGGTGTTACAGTATGGATAGAAGGGTTGAATCTTAGAGGGGTCTTAGATTTCGTCTGTCCCTGCAAGGCTGAACTGGCATCAGCTGAGTACAAGATCGGGGAGCCAGTGCCCCCGTGTTAACAAGCTTGCATCCCCAAACACCCAACCCCCCAGCCCCCTTAATTTGGAAACAGATCTCAACAAACAATTATGGGTGGAATGCACAGTTTGTCATGTAAACTATAAAAAAAGAAAAAGATCAGAGCAGAGTGCAGAGCCAGAGACATGCATGTTTTTACAGTGCTGTGCATTATAACCAATCACACATAATTCTGTTGAGCTTATGAATGCAATGACCAATCAGAGGCATTCACAATCTGATCTTGTTAATGACTGGGGGCTCTATCTCTCTTTTTAGTTCTGATAGTATTATTTTGTGTTTCTGAGTTTGGGGAGATCAGCTAACTTGCTCTGAGGACGAACAATGTTGTGTTTACATTGTGTCTCCACTAAGGTCATTAACCCTGAACCTCATGAGATGAGAGCAGCCTGGGGTTAATTAGAGCAGAAATCATTCACACAGAGTAGACTTGATTTGTTTGTGTTTCAGAGCTGCTTAAATAAGACAGACAAATTAGTCACTTTGTAAATGTTGTCTTAATTAAGGGAGAATTATGTTGTTCAGGGAATCATTAGGTTGTTTTTGAGGCTGTGTTTTCCCTTAGGAGACTTTATACAGTATTTATACAGTTGTCCATTTACAAAGAGATAGCTGTGTTTTGTTCTAAACTTTAGATTTCTGAGTCCAAACAGTGGTCATTCTGTTAACTACTTGTCTGACCAGTGTCAGATTGAAAACATTAGCTTATCTGGAGAAGCCGTGTCAACTCAAAATTTAATTAAGACTATTGGTAAATCTAAGAGCCTCTGGTCAGCCCAAATCACTAATACAGTGGAAACTTTGATTTAAGTGAATGAAATCCTGATTAGGTGTTACCAAAGCTAATTGAAAGGACAGTGCACCCAAAAATTACAATTCTGTCAACATTTACTCACCCTCTATTTGTTCCAAACCTATATGCGTTTCTTTACTCTGCTGAACACCAGAGAAGATATTTTGAAGAATGTTGGTGACCAGTAGACGGTAGCAATTGACTTCCATAGTATGGAAAAACATCAAAGTATACTTTGGGTTTTATGTGTACACAAGGGTCAATGTCCAGTGCATGTGATGCACAACCATGACGTGCACAACCAAGTCATGTCAAATCACTTTTATTTATATAACAGTTTATTCAATAAAGATAATTTCAAAGCAGTATAGCAAAAAATTCATATTCAGCTGTAAAGCAACTCTAACAAGCCAAGGGTGACATTAAGTAAGTTCCGTCCTGAATCAATCCAGTTTGACAACTGTAAAGTTTATTTTTGCACATACATGAACATATGAGTGCTATGGCAAACACCACTGCACACTGAAGAAGCAAAAGATAGTAGTGTCTATTTTATAAGATTTCAAATGGTTTTGAAAGAAGTGTTTGCTTTTGCAATATAAAGTTCTGCATTCTGTGTGAATTTTGTTTTGTGTGTAAAGTTTAGAGAAAAGGAGCCATAGTAATTAACTTCAAAAGAACAGAAACAGCTTAATATCTGTAAAAAGACAAATAACTTTTAGCGATATAACAGAATTTAATACCTCAGTCAATCAAGTGTAACTTGTGTTCAGACTTCACTGTAGTACAGTAGTCTTATTTTTAAGTAATATTTTTGTTACATGATTTTCCCACTTTGAGTGTTATTTAGTTCATAATGCCGCCTTTGCATTATCCTTGTTTTTTTTTTTCATTACAAAATTGAGCACAAAAATAAACAAACTAATTAGTGACACTTAAGGCAATTAGTTATACCATCATTAATCTCAAATTAATGAAGTAAAAAGCTCTAATGAATGTCTTTTCTCTCAAGACTATTAGATATAGTACAAGAGGTTCTTTCCAGTTTAATGACACCTCTAGAGGAAATATTGGCCAATATATTGCCCAAAATCTTCTCAAGTTCACATTCAGGATTTAAAGTGATCCAAAACTGTGAAGCAGAAAAAAAACTGTGGTTCTTTGTTCACAAACCTCTAGAACACGCTTCCATGTATGTGTTAATACTCATTTACAATCACTGTAATATGTTAAATGTAGATTTTCACTGGTATATTTCGGGTTGAAATGACCTAAAATAATACAGATGTTAAAGGTAATTTGTATAGCACAGACTGTTTTTGACTGTTTCTCACAGGTATTTGGTTTCTCGCCGACTAAGAGCAAAGCACGCTGCAAAGAAGCTGGGTCGTAAAAAAAGCACAGCCATGCAAAACACCAGCAACTTCATCATTCAGCCTGCAGGATTTTACATTGTTGGCTTGAGTTCAATGCCTTACAGTAATATCTATGTCATGTTCCTCACTCTGCTTTATGTGATCACAGTCATGTGCAATGTCTTTCTGATCACCATCATTTTCTATGACCACCGTCTTCATGTCCCAAAGTTCATGGCTGTTGGAAATCTTTCTTTGGTTGATATTCTATTCAGTACCTCTCTTGTGCCTGGCATGATCAAAACTTACATTGTTCTAGACAATTTTGTGCCATTTAAACTGTGCCTTGTGCAAATGTACACTTACTATACTTTTTTATCCCTCGAACCATTTTCCTTATGTATTCTCTCTTATGACAGGTTCATTGCAATCTGTTTCCCTTTAAGACAAGAGTCTATTAACACAAACACCAAAATGGTTTATATAATCAGTGCAATTTGGTTCTTTTGTATTGTTATAGTTCTCTATGCTGTTACATCCATCCCATCTCTGTCCTTTTGTGGCTCGCTTGAGGTCCACAGCTATTTTTGTGATTATGCTCCTGTTTTAGTACTCGCTTGTAGCGATACGACATCCCAGTGGAATTTTGCAACTGCTTTTACTACACTATTTATTACTGTACCTTTGATTTTTATTTTCTTGACCTACATGGGTATTCTGACCGCTGTGTTCAAAATGAAAAATAATCAGAGCCGTTATAAGGCACTGGCCACGTGCACAGAGCACCTCATATCAATGGCCCTTTTCTTCATTCCTATTGTAATCATCTTCAGTTTTACATTTTTTGGAATTATTTGGAACCCCACTGTAGGTCTGGTGAGCTTGTCTATCTCATCCCTCATCACACCCTGTGTGAATCCCATCCTCTACTCACTGAAAACTAAAGAGATTCGAAGCAGGATTCACTCTTTGTTAACCCAGAGACTGTCTGTTCATCCTCTGAAAACTTCACATTAATGTACAATTGTTCAATAATGTACTGTGGTTCAAGTGTAAAGTGCTGAAATTATTTAGAATATTATCTGTGAGGCGTTCGATAATGCTCCTTGTGACGGTATTATACTGTGTTCATATTAAAAAGCATTAGTTTTCAATAAAATCTCCTAATCTAATTTGCTCTGCAGTTATCCAGTATAAACTAACAGACTACTGTAAACCCGGATAAGTTGAATTTACTTAAAAAAACTAAGGTAACTCTTTGCCTTAAAAAAGTTAAGTAATGAAGCATTAGTTGAATAAGTGAAGTGGACTACGTTCAATGTACTTAAGCCCATAACGGAATGGAATAGAACATTTAAGTTGAATTTACTTATAACTGAGTTACAGTAACTGAAGATACTTAGTTTAAACAATCAGTCCCCACCCATTTATTTAACTCAGCTTGTTAAGTTAGCATTACTCCATTACCAATTCAGCTAAATTGTATATTGTAACTGACCCAACTTAACTTTTAGTTCCTGAAACTCAAAATATCTTTCAATAAATAGAGCCAAAATAAATACATACACCTGCAACATTACACTGATCCAATTGTATTTATATTGAACATGTCTTTTTTTAGCAACAAAAGAAACAAAGCCATGGCCTAGGTTTCTAGTGTGTAGTTTCCTCAGTGATGGCACACAACAAATTTGAAATCGGAAATTTAACACCAATAGTTAAATTTAACACTTTTTCAGTGTATATATGGATACCACCCCACGAGTGTTAAATCAACACTTTCAAAATTGTTGACACTTGCAACACCAATACAGTGTTAAAATGTAACACTATTAAGAGTTAAATAACAACACTGTAATAATGTGTGTGTGTATATATTATATAACACACACACATATACAGTATATATATATATATATAGAGAGAGAGAGAGAGAGAGAGAGAGAGAGAGAGAGAGATACATTAATTCACAAAACAATGTACTATGTTTACACTTATTTATTTATTTTAACTGAAATATTGTAATTCTTTTTCCCTGCACCAAAATGTCTTCACATTCAGTGTTTTCAATTCATATAAAAAACATACTTTACAACAATTAATACAATGTCAAAGCAAATCAGTGCAAAGGCACAAAAAAATGTATTTGGTCCATATGTATTCTCAATTTAATCAGGTTTATAGTGCTTACATTTATCTGCTTAAACCACAGCATCTCAGTCATTACCATTAACTATGAATGCAGGCCCATACTTAGCTGATTTGGGACCCGGTGCGAAGTAGGAAGCGTTCCCGGGGGGTGGGGGTGGGGGGCTCTCATTCAGTCCGTTTACCCCTCAAGTGTGGAGTCCGGTGCGACCGCATCAGTTGCACCCCCTAAGGACGACCCTGGCTGAATGTATGTTACTGATCACTCAACAAAGTCTATGCCAATGGCCTTTGGACCTCCTTGGTGAAAGTAGTCTCTTTCTTTTTTTCAGGACGACAGGATGTGGTTTTCTGCAGTTTACATCTAAGCAAGAAATCCACTCCCACTTGCAGCATCACAAAAGTGCTTCTGTAAAATTGGGGAGAAAAAAACAATCATTTTACATCCATTTATCAAAAATATTATTAACAGGTGAAATATCAGACAAGTATCAATTACAATACAATAATAGTTCACTCAAAGCTTTACCCAAAAATTCTGTCATAATTTTTGTTCATCCTCATGTGGTTCCATACATGTCTTACATGGTGTCTGTAGAACGGCATGAGTATAAGTGAATAACTCTGTGCATGAATATGTGTTCATGAGAATCTATTATCAAAGCAATTCAATCCAACTCAACTAGGAAAAGCACACAAGTTGTGAAAAATGAAGATTAATAAAAACAAAGCATGAAATATAACATGTGTGCTTTTTTCTCTGAGGTAAATACATCTGCTGTGCTCATTGCAACAGGAAGTTATCATGTTCATCTGTCAGCTGTCATTTTGACAGTCATAACAATCGAAGCTCTGGTCAGGAGTCAGTGAAAAAGATTCAACTCTAGACTATATATATAATATTATATTATATGCAATAATCCATAATGATAATCATAATCCAGTTTAATAATCAAGTGGGATTTTTGTTTGCACAAGGAGTCTGACAACAGCCAGTGCTCCAAACAGGAATCTGATCTCATCATGAAAAAACAGAACAAACTGAGACAGACTAGATCTAGAAGAACTGTGGTGACATCTCCTAGATGCTTTAAGATGCCTACCTGGCAAGCTACCTGAAAGAGGGCAAAAACTGCTTTAGGCGATAAGGGTGGTAGCACCAAATATTAATTTAATTTAGTTAATAAAAGTTAGTTAATTGTCACTGATAAAGAAAATATATGACATTATTTTTAACAGAATCCTCATTTTACAGCATTTTTACACAAGTGCTTAAAACTTTTAACAGTACTGTAGCTTTGCAGGTAGGCTTCTTGGAGATGTTGCCACAGTTCTGGATTTAGTCTGTTTCAGTTTGTTCTGTTTCTTCATGTCATTCCAGGCAGATTATTTTTTAGTTGGTGAAAATACTAATGTTCTAATAACTTTGGCCACCAAAAGCTGGACCAGCTGGTAGCTGAGTTGCTGCTAGAGGGTACACCAACTAATGTCAATTTAGAGACCTGTTTACTGTACATGTCTTTAAAGCCAGCTATCATTTACACAATTAACATGATGTAACAGAGGTTTCCAACAGGAATCACTATTCTCTGAGGCAAAACACAAATAATAAAATTAGAATCAAAAATGAGTATTTGTCTGGAAAGTTAATAAATACTTATTAAGACCACAATCTAATATAAAAACGTAAATATGTAGAAAAGACTTAACTGACTATAGAAATGCAGTGGCTTTGGACATAAGCACTTCAGCCCATTGAAATTATCTTTTATAACACTGCAGTTTAGAGGATAACAGTTGTAACTACACTTCTTTTTTTACTTGCGTTTCCTGTCCGTATTAATGAAATGACATGGCAACATAAGTTATGAAGCCTTAAACTCCTGACTCCTTCATTAACTGCAAAAGCAGATTTACTGTAATACTAAACGTGGAAGTTTTGCTACAGACTCAAGTGTGAAGAAAAAAAAAAATTTAAGTGGGGTTTTGACACTCCATTATGTAATTGTATACACACGCATGTGCAAACACATACACACATACACCTTGGGTTTCCATGTTTTATGGAGATCTTTTTGGGGACATTTGGACTTTGGACATTTGGCTTGTTTATTTGTTTGGTTTTGTAAATTATTACTTTACAAAGCTTAAAAGCTAAATCCAGGTGGTTGACATTAATGCACATCTGGTGCAAAATCACATTAATATTCTTATCTGATTTTAATCTCGCCATACATCCCTGCATCCATCTCTTAATATTTCACTAATCATTATAGGAGATGAGCTCATCTTGATCTGATGAAAATGATAATTTTTAATGAACACAGCTAATTATAAGTTTTCTTTAGCATTTAAAAAGTGGGTTATGAACATAAAAATATAATGAACTTGCATACGTCTGTGCGTAGTGGTTCTTGAAGCACTGACTCCAGCTGAAATCCACTCTTTGTGAATCTCCCCCACATTTTTGAATGGGTTTTGTTTCACAATCCTCTCCAGGGTGGTAGGTACATTGGAAAATAGGTACATTTTCGTGTTTCCAAATAAACATATTAAGTGGCGGAAGTCTCCGCGTTCAGCGCAAATCCCGCCCTGCAGCTGATTCTAAGGCCGGTGACACACTGGCTGCGTGGCGTGAGTGTGGCGTTTCTGCTGCGTGTCAGTTGCGTGATGGCTGCCTTGCGTTTTCTGTGTCTTTACATACCAGAATCGTGCCTGACGCGGCAATGGCGCGCTGCTGCTACTGTAGGTGACATAGAGGGAGACCGCTAAATCACCTACAGATCAGGATCTTGTCTTCACGACAACAATATCTATACTTCATGTTGAGCATAAATATACAGCCTACTGATAAAGGACACCGTCAACAGTATTGATGGCAAAATAGACTGTGTGTGACAGGTGCAATATGCCAGTGTGTCACCGGCCTAAGGTTTTCAAAAGGCATCACGCGAGTGTGAACATCACTACAACTAGGAGAAAATGACCGTTATTCAAACGCAGCTCCCGTCGGCATTTAAACAGACCTTTGCTCTTAAGTCCGATCGGTCCAACGCAATAACGAAATCTGAGCAGGTCTAAAAACTGAAACTGTTGATGCTGCAGCTTTACACTTTGGAAAAGTTATATTTTTTAAATATGAGCAGGCCCTCAAGCTGGGATTGGTAATGCTGTAATCATAGTTATTTATTTATATTTTTCATTATATTTTATTATATGATATTGGTTTGAGACTGAGAGTATTTTATTTAGTGGAGAACTTTGCAGCAGTATTTTATTTTTTATTCTTTTTTAATTTTATATATATTTTATTAAAAAGCTTTTTAAAAAAAGTGTAAACAAATTGTTAAAAAAAAGTTTATAGTAATGAACAACCTGCAGTTTAATTTTTGCATTTCTTTCCCTTACTGTACCGAAAATGAACCGAACCGTGACTTTAAAACCAAGGTACGTACAGAACGGTGATTTTTGCGTACAGTTATACCCCTATATATATATATATATATATATATATATATATTAGCCTTTACATATCCCAAACTTCTGAAGGATAGTGTTTTATACTGTATATAACTAATTATTTATTACATATATAATTTATTTAATATATAAATCTGTGCAGTGGCGTAACGCAAACTGCGTTGGCCCACCCGCAAGAGTGGAGGCGGGGCCCCTCACCGCATAATTAGATGGGGGATTCACCTTTTCATTCAAAATCGTGAATTAGTACTGTGGAATTTAATAGTATGTAATTATTTCGTATTTATTTATTAAGAACTTTTCACACAAAAAAAGAATAAAAGAAACACCAACAATAAAACAGCAATTACATTAACTAATATATATTACCTTTAAAATCCTCCAAAGCGCACCTTTCTCCAAGCATTTTTTTGCGCAAAGTCCTTGACAATGTCTGTTATGTCCATCTGACGCGCGTTCTGGCTTTCAATGCTGAGTATCGCAAGTTCAGAAAGTCTGTCCTGGCTCATTGTGCTTCTCATGCAGGTTTTTATTAGTTTTAGTTTAGAAAAAGATCTCTCGCCACTTGCCACTGTGACGGGGACGGTTAAAAAAAGCTTCAGAGCTGTAGCCACATCCGTGACGGTCTGTGTACCTTCGTATAATTCGTTTTTTAATTTAATATTGAAATCTGAAAAATGAAAAAACTGCACGTTTTTCTTTTTTTCATTTGTCCAAACAAAACGAAAAATTAAGACTTCGGCTTCGTTTTTTCGTTTTTATGTTCAGGGACAGAAAACGTCTCCGGTTACTATCGTAACCTCGGTTCCCTGAGAGGCGGGAACGAGACATTATGTCAGCTAAGACGTATATGTGAACTCCTCCCTTCTCCACTTTTGCTGAAATCTTATTGGCTAATGCCAGCTGGGGGCAGCTGGCCAATTGACGCGAAGCATGCAAATACTGACAGGTTCGCGGGCAGTATAAATTGCATGGGCGCGAAAATTACGTCAGAATCATGACTGAACGCTAGCACAGCTGATCAAACAGCGATCATGGCGGCTAACGTAATGTCTCGTTCCCGCCTCTCAGGGAACCGAGGTTACGATAGTAACCGGAGACGTTCCCTCTCGAGGCGGGAACTCATCATTACATCAGCCAAGACGTATATGGGAACTGTATAAAATCCCGCCGTGAGAGCAGTGAAGATAAGCCCTGAACGGAGTCAAACACCCCCACACATAAGCAGGACAGTTCTAGCCAATGGTCGTGTCGCTAAGAGTGATTGCATCTGATAGGCGGAACTAGACCAATGAGACATCAGCTCCGACCCTAACGAAATTTGCATATCTTATGCAATAAATGTGAGGCTCGCACTAAACAGGGCAGACACAACACAAAAGCATTCAAGCTTGAGAGTTAAACACAGAGTCGACAGCTTAGCGGTGACAACTGCATAAACCATATAAACCATAACACAGAGTTAGCAGCCATGGTAACTACTGTATAGCTGGTTATAACAGAATGAATTTCAGAATGAATCAAACTTAACTCACCGAAAGTCGAGTGACGCTACAGAGGGTACATCCAGCTTGTAAAACCTGGCGATTGTGTTCTGGGAAGACCAGCCAGCAGCAAAACATAAATACTGGACAGACATACCTCTAGACCAGGCCCATTAGGAAGCATTTATATTGTCCTCGCAGAATGAGCTCTGATGTTGAGGGGGTAATCCTTCCCCTGGCATTCGATAGCGTCCACGATCCAGTGAGAAAGTCTCTGTTTTGAAACAGCACATCCCTTATTACATCCACCAAGCACACGAACAGCTGGTCCAACTGACGAAAGGCGGCCGAGCGATCCATATACATCCGTAAAACCCTAACGGGGTCCCGGCGCTCTGAGCATCAGCGTCACGCGAGGCTTACGGCTCAACAGATAAGGCGGGTAGGGAAACTATAGGTGTACCGAGTGACTTCGGAACGAAACCCGGTCTCGGCCGGTGAGGGACGTTACAGTCGCCAGGTCCGAAACCGATGCAATATCGTTAACCAAACTCGAGGCAGACTTCAGGGAAGCTCCTTAACCGCAATAAAAGCTAAGGGCTCGAACGGTAGTAAGAGATAGAGCACTCAAAACTAGAGCTAAATCCCACGGCGGCACGGAGGGCGGCCATGAAGTACACTATCTCCTTTCTCCCCTGAGAAAACTGATTACCAGAGCGTGCTTACCGATCGTCAACTGGGGAACGAAAAGCGGCAATAGCGGTCACATACACCTTCAGCGTGGATGGTTTCAAACTCCCGCTCCATACTGTGCTGTAGAAAGCGCAAAACATCCGACACGGAACAGGTCCCCGGGTCAATATAAATGTCCTCGCACCATTTTGTGAAAACTCCCCACTTCTGTGAGTGCAGAGCGTCCCACTTATTATGGTCCACGCAGCGGCCACACATGAAGGTTCCACAGCTCAGGGCTGGGGTGCCATATTGTGCCGCTCGCCTGAGACAGCAGGTCCTGCCTGAGGGGGATTCGCCATGGGGGAGCCATCACTAACTCTCTCAGGTCCGCGAACTAGGGCTGATTCGGCCAGTTCGGGGCCACGAGTATAACTGACGCTCTCTCCTCCCTGATCTTGCACAACTCAGGCAGAATCTTCACCGGAGGGAACGTGTAAGCCTGGCTTCCGGCCAACGCGATGTCAGAGCATCTCCCGGCAGGGGGGAGTGAGATAGCGAGAAGAACGTCTTACAGTGTGTGCTCTCGCTCGTGGCAAACAAATCCACTTCCTCTCCTTGAGGAATCCCGTTCCTCGAAAGCATGCTCACTCCACGGTTCAAAGTGCCGGGGATGTGCGTGTATTCCAAACGGTGTATGTGCCACCTTCTCTGTGACTCCGACCACAGGCCTGAGGCAGGTACGCCCAGACGCACCGCTCCCCAGCCTGAAGTAGACGCGTTCGTAGAGAAAAGAGCTCCTGGGCTGAACATATCCGGGCTGTTCCACGGTCTCAGAGTGCTGACGCAACTGTGAATGACCGTATGTGTTTGTGGACCGAAGACCACGCCCTCGGCGGAACTCGAGTTACAGCCAAAACAGTAGCGGCCGCGATGTAGCAGACCCAAATGGCGCACTGAAGAAGCCGCCGCCATCAGTCCCAGAAGCCTCTGAAATTCCCTCAGTGTAAACGACCTGCCCAGTCTGAAACAGCGCAGAGTCGATGAAATGCTCTAGAGAGAGATGGGCTCGCATATCCAACGAGTCCAAACATATTCCCAGATATGTTACAGTCCGACTCGTAAAAACACGATCTTCTGCATATTCACACGCAGTCCCAGCGTATCCAAACGGCGAAGCATTGTCTTCACGTAACTGATAGCACATTTCTTGAGTGGGCTAAAATCAGCCAATCGTCCAGATAATTCGACATGCGCATTCCGCTCGAGCTGAGGGGAAATTTCGCTCTAACACTCCCTCTCGAGCAGACTGAGAACTTCCTGTCGCAGAACAGGACGGTTCTGGGGCAAAGTCAGTGACGAGACCACGCCATTGAAGCGGGGAGGTCTGCGTTTGATTTTGAGAGAATATCCATCGTGAATTATTCCCCGTATCCACGGTGAAACGCCCGGGATAGCCCTCCTACCGTCCATGAAATGACACCGCAGACGCGCTACCTCTACAGCCACTGATGGCTATCTTTGACCAGGGCCCCGCCCCCGCGAGGCTGGCAGCACTGGCGGGAGGGCGGGTCGCGTAATGGTCTGACACTCTTGCGCCATCGAGAGGCCATATTATAATCATGGGTTTGTGGCTCTGCGCTGTTAGACAGGGCGAGTGACACAATGTTGGGTGCAAGAATATGGTCCGTGTCTTCCAGGACAGCTAGGGTAAGCCATAGGTGCCTGCAAGGACGTCCATGAGCTCCATGAAACGGCTGAGCAGAGCGCTAGTAACCATCAGCGCGAGATCAGTTGCCGTGCGCCGATCCTTGATGACGTCAGCGCTACTGTGCCGCCTTCTGCCTGAAACACCTTGAGTATTGCCCTGGCATGAAGAGCAGAAGCTGCCTCCTCTCGGAAGTATAGGCTTTGCCCGTCTAAGGGCCGTGAACCGCACGGCTTGGAAGGCAGGCTGTGGTCCGAACCAAATGCAGAGGCAAGTTCGCGGGGCGGAAGCTATCGTCCACCACGCCGCGTCAAACTCGTCTTCAGGCAGGGGAGGGCCCACCAGCGGCTCGCTGGCGGCAGTGGGCCTCATTCCCGCTATTTTCCGAGCCACTCTGGCTCTGAGGGCGCGCACTGGCAGCTCGGCACAGTGGGCTGTGGTCCGTGTGAGAATCCCAGGTAGGTCACACAGAACTGGTGAAGGTCCAAATCTAGCATTAGCAGCCATCGGATGCGGAGAGGAAAAACAGGGTGAGTAGTCCTCTATTGCAACTTCCACGATGACTTAGATAAGACTTCTAGCGTGAAAAAAGAGATTCTGACGTAATTTTCGCGCCCATGCAATTTATACTGCCCGCGAACCTGTCAGTATTTGCATGCTTCGCGTCAATTGGCCAGCTGCCCCCAGCTGGTGTTAGCCAATAAGATTTCAGCAAAAGTGGAGAAGGGAGGAGTTCCCATATACGTCATAGCTGACGTAATGTTGAGTTCCCGCCTCGAGAGGGAACAAATAAACAACTTGAATATCCGATCCCTACATGTGGGCGGTAATGAAACGCCCCTCTCTGCTGATTGGTCAACCAAACATTACAACATAATGATAGTCCTAAAAACATAATAGGAGTCCTACGGATTCTTAACGTGTTTATTTCTACTACATTTTATCTCTATCTCTTCATCAAACAGCCAGATCAAAGAATAGCTTGACACAAACCATACAGAGGCAGAGCCTTTTGGTCCTTTGGCACACGGCTGCTTTATTATAGTATCCACGTCTATCAAAATCTGTCGGGCAAAGCTGTGCGCCTGTTGTAGCGAAGTGCAGACCGCTTTCAGTTTATGTGAACATCTAGTTATAACTTTTGTTTTAGACAATACGCTGCATTTTGAACTATGAGGGAACTTAAATAAAATGACAGATATGAATAGAAATTAGCACATCTATTATTTATTACTTTTCTATTTTGAGTTTTATTCATAAAGCACTCTATACAAATTTCAGAAACCATTGGTTGTTATCCCAAATGTTTACCTTATGCTGTGTTCCAGACAACGCGGATACAATATTATATTTTTATTATATTATATTGCATTATACGAATAAGATTATACTTTACATAATAATAATAATAATAATTATTATTATTATTATATAGCCTAGAGAGAGAGAGAGAGAGAGAGAGAGAGAGAGAGAGAGAGAGAGATTATTTTGGGGTCCAATAGGTTGCTGGTTTTCGTGCAAATCAGCAAGTCATTTATAGATTATCAATGTATAATTTTGAAGTATATTTCCTACATTATATCTATTTAAATTTTTTCTGCCTTTTTAAATTTTTTCATTTATGAATTCATTTAAAACAACGGCAAAAATGAGTAAAAAATTTACAATAAAGTACAATCTAATCCTTATAATCACATTGCACTTGAATAAAGTTTAATTTCTAATCTGCTGATTTCCCTGCAGGTGACCGCATAAATCTTTCTTCTTACAATGTTTTTTATTACTATTATTAAATAATTAAAAAGTGCAGGAAAAAATTAAAATACATTAAATTAAATGATTGAAAAAATTTAATAAGTAATGCAGGAAATATGCTTGGGGGTTGGGGGGTGGGTTCTGTCAATAACTTGCTGACATGCAAGAAAAACAGCTGAAAATCACGTTTCTCTCTCTATATATTTATTATTATTATTAATATTATTATGTAAAGTAGAATTATACACTATACCATTATAATATAATATAATATAATATAATATAATATAATATAATATAATATAATATAATATAATTATATATAGATTGTGTAGGCCTACTACAATTCCGAGCCATTCTATAAGATGACATTTCATCACTTGACAAACGGATAGAGACTCTTAAGTAGCACTTAAAGCACAGCTACGTGCGACTGAACATAAAAACGAAAAAACGAAGCCGAAGTCTTAATTTTTCGTTTTGTTTGGACAAATGAAAAAAAAAAACGTGCAATTTTTTTCATTTTTCAGATTTCAATATTAAATTAAAAAACGAATTAGACGAAGGTACAGGGACCCGTGACACTTGGTAGAATAGGTGTATGCTTCAGAATCTAACTCCTGAGTAACGTTACCGTGCTCGCTCTTGCAGCTCCTTCCCGCTGATTTGGAAGAAATATGGATGACATTTTCGGTAGTTTTGCATTGAATTGCTCTTTTCGGTGTTGGTTAGTCCGTTTTTGAGCTCCGCTGACATATTTTCTTTTACTCATTTTGCGCTCATAAGCTTCACTCTCTAAACAGTTGCGGAAATTCTTAATCGTGATTGGATAACAAGGACAACAGATATGGTCATAATCGCCAATCACGGTAGGCTGCAATTACTACCAAAATAAAAGTCCTATACGTTCACGTTATAAAAACGCTTTAATTATTTATTCGAGTACATTTTTGGGGGCCCCACGCAGTGCGTGCTCTGCGGGACCGTCCGCTGCGCCACTGAATCTGTGTTGTTCTATAAAGCTTTTGGTGATCCCTCTGGGGGGTTTTGCTGTTGTTTCAAAAATAAACAGACTAATTAGAGACACATGAAGCAATTAGTTACACCTTCATTAATCTCACATTTATTAAGTAATATGTGTTTGTGAATATCTTTTCTCTAAAGGCTATTTAGATATTGTATACTTTTCTTTTTAATGACATCTTTTGGGGGGGGGGGGGGGGGGCTGACCTATATATTTCCCAAAATGTTCTCAATTTCACATTCAGTGTTCACAGTAACCCTGGACTGTGAAGCAGAGGCAAAAATTGCAAGGTAGACAACAGCATCTGCACTATCCACAAACCACAGCATCATTGTTGCATGTAAGTATACAATTAAGAGAATCATTGTAACATGTCAATTGTAGATTTTCATAGATTTTGTAGATTTCTGGTTGAATGTCATAAAGGCTTATGTTCTCAAATGATATTTAAGTAATTTGTATAGCACAGACTGTTTGTGACTGTTTCTCACAGGTATTTGGTTTCTGGCCCACTAAAAGTAGAGCACAAGGAAGCCAAGTCGTAAAAAAGGACAGCCATGCAAAACACCAGCAACTTCATCATTCAGCCTGCAGGATTTTACATTGTTGCACTGAGTTCAATGCCTTACAGTAATATCTATGTCATGTTCCTCACTCTGCTTTATGTGATCACAGTCATGTGCAATGTCTTTCTGATCACCATTGTTTTCTATGACCATCGTCTTCATGTCCCAAAGTTCATGGCTGTTGGAAATCTGGCTTTGGTTGATATTGTTCTCAGTACATCTCTTGTGCCTGGCATGATCAAAACTTACATTGTTCTAGACAATTTTGTGCCATTCAAGGTGTGCCTTGTGCAAATGTACACTTATTATGTTTTTTTAACACTCGAACCATTATCCTTATGTATTCTCTCTTATGACAGGTTCATTGCAATCTGTTTCCCTTTAAGACAAGACAATATAAATACAAACACCAAAATGGTTTATATAATATGTGCTGCTTGGTTCTTTTGTATTGTTATAATTCTGTATCCTGTTACATCCATCCCATCTCTGTCCTTTTGTGGCTCTCTTAAGGTCAACAGCTATTTTTGCGATTATGCTCCTGTTTTAAGACTCGCTTGTAGCGATACGACATCCCAGTGGAATTTTGCAACTGCTTTAACTATAATATTCAATGCTGGACCTTTGATTTTTATTTTCTTGACCTACATGGGTATTCTGACCGCTGTGTTCAGAATGAAAAATAATCAGAGCCGTTATAAGGCACTGGCCACGTGCTCAGAGCACCTCATATTAGTGGCCCTTTTCTTCATTCCTATTGTAATCATCTTCAGTCTTGGACTTTTTGGAATTATTATAAACTCAAATGTAAGAACAGTGTGCTTGTCTCTGTCATCCCTTCTCACACCCTGCATCAATCCCATCCTCTACTCACTGAAAACTAAAGAGATTCGAAGCAGGATTCATTCATTGGTAACCCAGAGACTGTCTGTTCATCCTCTAAAAATACACATTAATGTACAACATTGAGATTATTTATACTCTTATTCTGGAGGCTTTCTGTGTTGCTTCCTGTATTATCTTGTGGTCTTTTGAAAAAGCTTTTTTCAATAATAAACGTAAATCTCAGATTTTACATTTGTTCTGCAGTTAACTTTGTTCAGCTTGCAGGATTTAGTCATAAAGAACACATGTATTGTGCATCATTTCTACTGTATTCAGCAAGCTTTTGTTAGCTCTTTTATATATAAATAATTATTTATTATTGGATTTAATTTATTTTATATCTTAAAATAAATCAGTGGGCTGTTCTAGAAATATTTTAAAGCTTTTATCTTTACATTTCAGGTTTTTTACATATATGATTTTGCCAATTCTTCATAATGCCACCCCTACATTTTCTTTCTGAGAGTTTTTATTGTTGTTACAAAAATCTAAACAAAAATAAACAGACTAAATAGTGTCACTAAGGAAATTAATTACACCATTAATCCCACTTTCATTAAATAAAAAGTGACTTGTTAGATAACGAGCAATACTTGCTGGCAGACACTTCTAACTGTTTACTAAAATGCTACAACGCAATCATGTATTCTGCTTTATTAAAGCTTTAATCAGGATAAAATAGTGTATCAAAAGCTAAGCAGTAGCATTTACAAATAATAGCATATCTAAAAGTATGAGACAACACCAAAAAACAAAACAAAGAAAACATACCTTTCTGAAATGCCTTTTAAGAGCAGTGCTTGCACAGGTTCTGTGCAATCCTCTTCACTGATATTCTCTGGGTCTCATTCGGGCTCATACTGATAAGCAATATTGATGACGCCATTGATCCACAATAGGCGAATTTGGCCAGGATGCTGGGGTTACACCCCTGCTCTTTTTCAAAGGACATCTAGGGATTTTTAATGATCATCCGAAGGACAGTACTTTTTACAGTGAAGTGTCCCCATCACTATACCGGGGAGTTTGGACCCATACAGACCAGCACCCCCTGCTGGCCTCACTAACACCTCTTTCAGCAGTAACCTATAGTCGTGGCCAAAAGTTTTGAGAATTACATAAATATTAGTTTTCAAAAAGTTTGCTGCTAAACTGCTTTTAGATCTTTGTTTCAGTTGTTTCTGTGATGTACTGAAATATAATTACAAGCACTTCATACGTTTCAAAGGCTTTTATCGACAATTACATGACATTTATGCAAAGAGTCAGTATTTGCAGTGTTGGCCCTTCTTTTTCAGGACCTCTGCAATTCGACTGGGCATGCTCTCGATCAACTTCTGGGCCAAATCCTGACTGATAGCAACCCATTCTTTCATAATCACTTCTTGGAGTTTGTCAGAATTAGTGGGTTTTTGTTTGTCCACCCCCCTCTTTAGGATTGATCACAAGTTCTCAGTGGAATTAAGATCTGGGGAGTTTCCAGGCCATGGACCCAAAATTTCAACATTCTGGTCCCCGAGCCACTTAGTTATCACTTTTGCCTTATGGCACGGTGCTCCATCGTGCTGGAAAATGCATTGTTCTTCACCAAACTGTTGTTGGAAGAAGTTGCTGTTGGAGGGTGTTTTGGTACCATTCTTTATTCATGGCTGTGTTTTTGGGCAGAATCTTTTTTACATTTTTCTTGGACGCCCTGAAGCCTTCTTTACAAGAATTAAACCTCTTTCCTTGAAGTTCTTGATGATCCTATAAATTGTTGATTTAGGTGCAATCTTAGTAGCCACAATATCCTTGCCTGTGAAGCCATTTTTATGCAATGCAATGATGGCTGCACACGTTTCTTTGCAGGTCACCATGGTTAACAATGGAAGAACAATGATTTCAAGCATCACCCTCCTTTTAACATGGGAAACTCCCTAGATCTTAATCCCATTGAGAACTTGTGGTCAATCCTCAAGAGGCGGGTGGACAAACAAAAACCCACTAATTCTGACAAACTCCAAGAAGTGATTATGAAAGAATGGGTTGCTATCAGTCAGGATTTGGCCCAGAAGTTGATCGAGAGCATGCCCAGTCGAATTGCAGAGGTCCTGAAAAAGAAGGGCCAACACTGCAAATACTGACTCTTTGCATAAATGTCATGTATTTGTAGATAAAAGCCTTTGAAACGTATGAAGTGCTTGTAATTATATTTCAGTACATCACAGAAACAACTGAAACAAAGATCTAAAAGCAGTTTAGCAGCAAACTTTTTGAAAACTAATATTTATGTAACTCTAAAAACTTTTGGCCACGACTGTATATATATATATATATATATATATATATATATATATATATATATATATATATATATATATATACAGGGCTGAGGAGTAACGAAATACATGTACGGCGTTACGTATTTAAAATATAAAATATGAGTAACTGGGGTTTACATCTGAAAGTATTTTAGATTACCAGTGATTACTTTTTTTATGTCATTTATTAATTTAATATTTAAGTAAGTAGTTTCAGGGATTTCAACCAATATGGTTACTGATTCTCCATTGAAACAAAAAACTGTGTGCAGCAGCCTGTTCATTTAGCAGCTAGTGAGCGTGTAAACATGCTCATCATCACGACACATACATTCTCCTAGAACTCCCACTTTGCATTCAGTTAACAGATCCATACGAATCATGCATGAAATAAAATATTATAAAGTCGAACGATAGCTTTATGTGCTTTACAGATTAACTTAAAGTCTTTATTCATTCGAAATATTCAAGAATAGATCATCTTTCACTCAGTAATGCAAGTTCATGATCCGATTTGTGAACAGATGATTCTTTTGAGTCAGTCAAAAATAATAATTTATTTTGTTTAACAGAACCAGTGTGGAAACCAATGGTTCACAAACTGGATAGATCTGAGGTGCAGGGCTCGCAAAATCTCTAGCCCCCCGTCCCAGGGCTATTGTGTTTTCCAGTCCGCCTCCAGAGTGTAGGCCTATCACCATCCTGCCCGAAGAGTTATCTTGAATATTGATGTAAAATTCCTAACTTGATTTGCGTTGTTCACTCGCTTGAAGGGGTGAAACGGATCATAGTTGATCGTTTGCACTTGTTTCTAAATGTAGCCGATTCAATAGTTTTAAACTGTTCGGAGCTTGCGCGCACTCATTCAAAGCACGCACTGAGAGCAGCATTTCAGACAATGTCTTTACACAGATTTGGTTCCTCTTTCACGTATCCTTGCTTCTGAATGAATACATACACACAAAATTATCTCAAAATAATTGTCTCTGTTAGTATTCTTGTAAACACAGTCGGTTATGCCTTAAGTGAAAGTATACAGTGGAGAAAGAAATCTCCTGTGCATTGTTACATTGGATCCTTGCACTCGGTCTTAAAAGAGCAGCAGTCTTTAAATTCTTGGAGTTCCATTAGTGGCACCTGCTGTCAGAGAGTGACATCTGCGTCTCATTCAAAAAGGTAAAATCGGACCATTCTGTTTTGATAGTAATTCAAATGGTTTCCTCTGATATAAAATAGAGCACAGACAAATGTTTTGTTAAAATTTAGATATTTCTTTAGATGTATAATTTTTTTTATTTGATTTAGGATTTTTATTTTTTATCTGTATTGTGAATTTTATCACATCATAAGTTGATTGAATCGTTAAATCCAGATATGCTACTAGGTTTTGCTGATCATACTGATTTTTCCACAGTAAAGTTCAGCTGTCTTTTTTTTTATTCCGGGCTAGTTAAATTCATTTTGGACTACCAAAACCTGAAGAATGCCTGCCCGAAGGGCTAACAGGGATTTTTTAATTTTGTGAGCCCTGAGGTTTGCTTCCCAAAAGCATCGTTAATAACGACATTGCTTGCGATCATGGGAAATGAACCCTGTCAGTTTTGACTCAGCGGCTCTTTTGCGACTCGTTTTCACTTTTTTGCTCCATTCATTAAAAAAATCTATTGTATAACTTGGACAAAAGCATAAAAGAACATGGAATTCAATTCACTGCATTCAAATTGAATTTATATTAATTGGAAGATTTAAATGACATAACATTTTTTTGTTGTTTATAGAAATTCTGTGGAAAATTGATGTTCTTAAAAAAATGCAAAGCTAACACAAATCTTATGGCTGGTAGATGATGGAAAGCATAAAAACAAGACATCACATTAATATGTTCCTTTGTGTTACAAAGCTTAAGTATTTCAAAATATTCAAAAGTATTTAGCTTTAGTTACTAAACCTGAGTAATCTAACGAAATACGTTACTGATTACTTTTTAAAGCTTGTATTTTGTAGTCTGTAGTGAAATACATTTTAAAAGTAACCTTCCCAGTCCTGTATATATACATGTGTGTGTGTGTGTGTGTGTGTGTGTGTGTGTGTGTGTGTGTGTGTGTGTGTGTGTGTGTCAGACCCAAACCAGACAAATTAAATAGTCGATCAGGACTGTGGTTGAAACAAGAGCCGAATTCCTCAGAAAGGCAACAGGAGGTTGTAAATCATTCCTAGTGCCACAAGTCAGAAGCAAGATAACCAACCAACCAACCAACTGTTTCACAGAACAGCTTTCAACATTAACACCACCATAACAATTATTGACAAATTCAATTCGGAGAAGAGATTGTCAAATTTGGGGCAAGTAATCAAGATGCAACGCCGGACATCATATGTTAATCCATGAGAGTAATAAACAAGCAGGGACGTGCGGTCAGGGTAGGCAGGGTAGGCAGTGCCTCACCAAAGGAAATGTTGACATTACATTTATTAATTCCAAGAGCTTTATTAATTCACCACATTATTAATTGCATTAATTTTATTCCAAATATAATTTTTTGTAACAAAAATTTTCAGGAATACACATAACATACTCATTTTGCCATTGTTTGCTCCTAAAAACCGTTGTTTCATGCAGGAAATTCAAAAGCCATGGCCATTGAGGCAGAGGTGAGCGGTGCCTCTTTGGTCCATAGAACGTAGTTTATGTAGATTTGCGCATGCGCAGTCAGTTCTCATGCTGTCTTGAATTATCAACATTGAGGCAGAGACCGAGCTTGCTTCATGTCACGTGATCTACTCGCTCTCACTCAATCCGCGCGCTTCCCGAATACTAGCATCTAGTATACTTGCGTGTCGGTGTGTGCGCCTAGCAGTCTGTAGGAGCGAATAAGCTGTTTTTGTACTTTAAAGCTGTACTGCTGACGCAATGTTTTCTGACTGTAGCCTGGTGCGCCGTCACCAGACCAAAAGTGTGTGTGTGTGTGTGCGCCGTGGCTGTCTGTGCGCGTTTGCGCATTTTGATGGAGTGACTAGGCTGCCGCACCGCCTCCTTCTCTGTGTCCCGCACAAAACATTTGTTTGTTGTATAAGTCATAAGATAGATGTGTCCATTAATTTGATTATTATATTTGATTGTGCATTAGCCTCACATGACTGACTTTGCTGAATGCAGGCAGCGATCTGATGATGCCTGATATGAACTTGGGTTGCTAAATTAACTGAATGAATATATGAACATATATTCCACACATTGATAGGTCACAGCCTACCCATGACAAGATTTCACCGCACGTTACTGTAAACAAGATCCTTGGATTCACTTCCTCCCACCTAGCAGAACCAGACTGAAATTCCTAAGGGGACCTTTTAACCTCTGATCTGCACAAAACATCCTTATGTCAGAGAATGGCACAGAAACTGTCTTTTCTAGATATAGATGGACCAAAATTAACTCAAAATGACTTATAAATGAATATTAGTCCATCGCTTAACTCCATATTCATTTATATGTAACCCACACATTTGATTATCATGTTTATAATCACTTATTGTGTATGTCTTTTAATAACTATGGGATAGCTTAAGGATTCATATTCATCTTTAGTATGTTTGTGTTTCAATCTGATTGCTTAAAATGTTTCTGACCATCAGTTATTAGTCATATGTATCATATTCTTGTTATAGGAATCATGTCTAAAATTATACCCTGTAAGAGCGGGAAAATTCGGACCACTTGCTTGATAAGATGACATATGATTTATGATACCCCGAGCAAAGACAATATCTAATTGATCAAGACAACATTTGAGGTGTGGCCAAAAGGCCAGTTTAAATACTCAAGACACCATAAAATTCTGCTTTTAGCTTGCGTTTAGCTTTTGCTATCAGTCATGCCGGCTTTTAGCTTTGCTTTTAGTCATGCTTTTAGTTATGGGTTATATAATATGGGTTATATCCCCCCTATCTCCCCACAAACAACACCCCTGATCCCATCTTCAACTTGTTGAAAAATGAAGAGTTTCAAGTATGGATATAGGTTTCTTTGTTAACCCAGAGACTGTCTGTTCATCCTCTAAAACACATTAATTCACATTAATGTACAACATATCTCAGTTTCAAGTGTAAAGTGCTAAAATTAGTTATGTTATCTTGGAGGCTTTCTGTGATGCTTCCTGTATTATTTTGTGGTAATTAAAATGCGTGGTTAATCATACTGTTCATATAAATCTCCAGTTATAGATTTGCTATACAGTTGCTTTCAAACATCCTTTAAAAGTAACGTAAATCTCCATGTAAGTTCTGAGAGTACTATGTCTTCTTTTTGAGTTTAAGGAGATCAATTACAGTAACTTGCTCTGAGGACAAACAATGATGTGTTTACATTGTGTCTCCAGTAAGGTCCTTAACCCTGAACCTCATGAGATGAGAGCAGCCTGGGGCTAATTAGAGCAGAAATAATTCACACAGACTATACTTGATATATTTGCTTATCATAACTGCTTTAATTAGACAATTTAGTCACTTCATCAGCGATATCTTAATTTAGAGAGAATGAAGTTGTTCAGTGAGTCATTGGGTTGTTTACGAGTGTGTTTCCCCCAATGGATTGTAATTTCTTCATACAGTAAGTATAGAGTATGTGTCCAAGGAGGCGGCTGTGTTTTGTCAAGTCCAAACAAAGATCTTTCTTTTAATGGTTTGTCTGACCGTGGTAGGCTGGAAACAGTAGCTCATCTGGATAAGCTGTGTGAACTCAAAACACCTTGAATGGCCTTTGGACATTTGGCCACTGGACAGACTCCCTTATACAGCAGAAGTATTGAATAAAATAAATGAATTCTTGTTTATGTGTTATCAAAGATAATTATAAGTTTCCTTAAGGACTTAAAAAGTGGGTTATGAAGATAAAAAAACATAAGGACTATGAAAATGGCTTTCATTTTATTTCTCCAATTTAAGACAGACGTCTACAGTCATGTAACTGCATTGCTTTTTTCATGATTTGTTATGTTTCTCAAAGGAAACAGTGCTTTCAGGTGTCTCATATTAATGGGTTAGCTCACCCAAAAATGAAAATTTGCTTGTCTTTTGCTCACCCTTGAGTCATCCTAGGTGTATATTACTTTCTTCTTTCAGACGAATCCAGTCATAGTTATATAAAAATTTGTCGCGGCTATACCAAGCTCTATCATTGAAGTCAGCGGGTGTTATAGTTGAACAGTCCGCAGTTCGTCAAATAAAGTGTGCACATTCATAATAAAATGTCCCTCACATGGCTCCAGGGGGTGAATAAAGGCATTCTGTAACATATGCATGTGTTTTTGTAAGTAAAATATGCATATTTCAAACGTAATAAACACTTTTCTCTCATTTCAGTTATCCGTCATACAGGGAATCTGTAACACTGAAACAAAATGTTACATTTCTTTCAAAACACAATTTACTGACTCCAAACTTTTGAATGATAGTGTAAGTTATATGTATATAATACCACCTTTATATTATCCCTCAAAGAGATTTTATTGTTGTTACAAAAATAAACTGGACTATAGTGATACTTCAGGCAATTAGTTACACCATCATTCATCTCACATTAATTAAGTTAAGATTGCTAATGAATATCCTTTCTCTAAAAACTATTTAGATACCAGAGATCTTATTTTTTTCTGTAACATTTACAATTAATCATTTTGTAGTCACTTTTATCCAAAGTGACTATTGGAAAAAACATCAAATATGTACAAGCTAGAAAGCGACGGAATAAATAAAGAGAAAGACGTGTTTTTTTTTTGTTTTCTTTTAGGAAGAAGGCAAGTAGCGTTGAAAGAGATGAGCATTCCGGATAGGGGTGGGAAGATAATTCCACCAGCCAGGAACGGTGAACGAGAATGTTCTGGAAAGTGATTTTGAGCCTTCCTGTAATGGTACCACGAGGCATCGCTCACTAGCAGATCTCAGACTTCTGGAGGGGATGTAAATTCATAATAGTGAGTAGAAGTAGGCGGATGATGAGCCTGTGACTGTTCTGTGCAAGCATCAATGTCTTGAACTTGATGCAAGTTGCAACCGGTAGCCAGTGCAAGGAGAGATGTAACATGGGATCTTTTGGGTTCGTTGAAGACCAGTCATGCCGCTGCATTCTGAATCATTTGTAGAGGTTTGATTGTGCTTGATGGAAGTCCAGCCAGAAGAGCATTACAGTAGTCCAGCCTAGAAATAACAAGGGCCTGGACAAGAAGTTGTGCAGCATGCTCCATTAGAAAGCGCCTGATTTTTCTGATGTTGTGCAATGCAAACCTGCAAGATCGAGCAGTCTTTGCAATGTGGTCTTTGATAGAAAGCTGGTCATCAAAGATTACATCAAGATTTCTGACCGAAGTTGGTAGGGTAATTGTAGAAGAACCTAGCTGGATGATGAAATCATGCTGTAGAGTTGGAGTGGCAGGGAAGACAAGAAGCTCAGTCTTTGCCAGGTTGAGCTGTTCAAGAAGTTCATTGATAAAGAAAATGTATGACAATATTTTTGACAGCATCCTCATTTTACAGCATTTTTACACAAGTTCTTAAAACTTTTAACAGTACTGTAGCTTTGCAGGTAGGTTTCTTGGAGATGTTGCCACAGTTCTTCTGGATTTAGTCTGTTTCAGTTTGTTCTGTTACTTCATGTCATTCCAGGCAGATCATTTTTTAGCTGGTGAAATAACTAATGTTCTAATAAAAGCCACCAAAAACTGGACCAGCTGGTAGCTGAGTTGCTGCTAGAGGGTACACCATAATGTCAATTTAGAGATCTGTTTACATGTCTTTATAGGCGGCTGCATATATGAAAATAAAACACCTAACCCTAAAAAAATTCTAACAAAAGGTTTTTCAGCTGTTTTTTGTAGTATTAGGTGTCCTTAATAACATACTAAATGTTTACCAAAGTTTGACCACTAGAAAGGTTTAATTTTCAAGATGGTGTCCAAGATGGGCAGGGAGCCCTTAAAATATCCTAACTCCTTCATTATTTGACTTAGTCAAGTAATCTTAGTGACTAACCCCATGTTTTCTGGGTCTATGAATCCATTGGACTTGTCTAAATTGCACTGACATGATTACATACTTATGAAATACATGATTTTGTGAGAATACTGTAAGGTTTTATTGTTTATTGTTAATTTTGCCATTATAATAAACCCAACAAAATTAATTAACAATGTTCAGCAATTTAATAGATGGTAGAAGAGAATACTGACATTTGATATTGCTTGACTCATTGTAATGTTGTTGGCAGCACTGTATACCATTTTTTGTTGACCATTTTGCTCAAACAAAATTTATCCTTTACTACTTTAAAAAAGTAGTATATAAAAGTAGTTCTTTATTTTTTGTAATTTAATTAAAAAAAGTAAGCTTTTGTATATTCTAGATTCATTGCACGCAAACAGAAATATTTCAAGAGTTTTTGGTTTTAATTCTGTTCGTTACGACTTACAGCTTAGGAAAATAAAAATTTCAGTAGCTCAAGTACAAATTCTGAGTATAAATACTGGGTACCTCCTGGGCTAGTTTAGAACATGCAACCACAATTATGGGAAAGACTACTGACTTGACAGTTGTCCAGAAGACAATCAATCATCAACACCCTCCACAAGGAGGGTAAGCCACAGAAGGTCATTGCTGAAAGGACTAGCTGTTCACAGCAAACACAAAAGGGTAAGGGGCACTATAAATAGGGAGTGAAATACATGAGGGACAGGTGAGCACAATAAGACTAACCAGGCTAACAAGAGGGTGTGGTAAAAAGGAAACAAGGAGGAGGGGCTAAAGGAGCACATGGCCGAGAAAACAATTAACAAGTCCATGTGCTGACACTAGACACAAGAAACAAAACATAAATCAAAGTTACAGTGCAAAACCCTGACAACCTACCCACAGTGTAAAAACTACTTCCAAATGATTTGCTGACCATGATATTACTGTGCTTGATTGGCCAATCAATTCATCTGACCTGAATCTCACAGAGAATCTATGGGGTATTGTGAAGAGGAAGATAAGTAACATCTGAAAAACAATACAGAGGAGCAAAAGTGCCGCTATCAAAGCAACCTGCAGTGCCACAGACAGTAATTGCAAAAGGAGCCCCAACCAAGTATTGAGTGCATAATTAAACCTACTTTGGAGATCTTGAACATTTCTGTTTTGTAAATCTTTTTTTTTTGATTGATCTTTGAGAAAATATTCTATTTTTTTGAGATACTGAAGCTGTAAGTCGAAACCATCAGAACTCAAACAATTAGGCTAATTAGAATATTACATGGCCAAAACATGTACAGGCACCAATATTTCTGGTCTAGGAGGAATACAAAGGAGTAATGGTCATTTTAAGGACCTGGCGGCTGCCATTTTGATAACGGGGCCTTTCTTGGAGTCAAACTTTGGTAAACTTTTAGTATGATTTTAAGTACATTTGATACTACTGTAAACCACTGAGAAAGGTTTTGTTAGAATTTTTGGGGGGTCGAGACATATTTGCAGCTGACTATTAAAGCCAGCTATCATTTACACAATTAACATGATGTAACAGAGGTTTCCAACAGGAATCGCCATTCTCTGAGGCAAAACACAAATAATACAATTTGAATTAAAAATTAGTATTTGTCTGGAAAGTTAATAAATACTTATTAAGACCACAATCTAATATAAAAACATAAATATGGTATATGTATACATGTATTCTATAGAAAAGACTTAACTTATGAAGTCAACACAGGACATTGATGAATTGCTTACAAAGTTGGATTACATTGATAATCAAAATAAAAGGAAAAATATCATCATCGATGAATTGGAGCTTAAAGTTCAACAAATGTTCTCTAGTAATTTAGAGCTCGATTATACTAAGATTGAGATGGAGCGGGTACAGAGGATTGGTCAGTACCAAGAAGAGGGAAGGCCAAGAAAAATCATGGTGAATTTGCTGCGGCTAAAAGACAAACCGCATATCCTCTCTTCTGTTAAAAAGCTGAAGGGGACCAACATCTACATAAATATGGATTTCTCTGGGGCAGTGCAACAGAAAAGAAAAGAACTCTGGCCAAAGCTGAAGGCTGCGAGGGAAAGGGGTGAAAGAGCATGGCTGAGGTATGACAAGTTAGTCATTGGGCCAAAAGATGGACATACAGAAAATGTATAACTTAAAGGGCATTTTAGAACTTGAAGCATGTTATTTTAAATTATCTGTACATTTTGACATCCTTACCTATGAATATTGGCAGAAAGAAAATACAACCACCCTTGCTAAAGTTTTCTAAAAAGGGTCTAGTCCTGGCCCACTTAAACATATGTAGCCTCAGAAACAAAGTTGAAGAAATAACTACACTTTGTCAATCAGAGAATATTCATATCTTAGCATTGACAGAAACCCATTTGGATGGCAGTTTTGATAACTCTGTTGTTGCAGTTGATGGTTATAACCTGTACAGAAGAGACCGGGATAAACACGGTGGAGGTGTAGCATTATACATTAAAAATAGTATTGTAGTCGTGCAAAGAAATGATATAATGTGTGTTGATGTTGAAATATTATGGATACAGATACACATCCCTCACTCTAAGCATTTTTTAGTTGGATGCTGTTATCTTCCCCCAAGCGCTCATGTAAGTTACTTAGACAAAATATGTGAAATTGTAGATAGAGTGTCTGATGAAAGTAAAGACACTTTTCTTTTAGGGGATTTTAACATAGATTGGTTCTCTAAAGTTTGTCCCTTACGCAAAAAACTGTCCTTAATGGCCAGTCTCTGTAATTTCACCCAGCTTGTTATTCAGCCCACTAGAATCGCTGTAGGTATTGATGGCAGGAATACATGCATTGAAAAACTAAATAGCCTAAATCTGGAGTCAGAATTGTTCTCCGCAGGTCCTTTAAAAGGTTTAACCCAGAATTATTTATATTAGACATCAATAATATGCAATGGTCAGATGTTCTTGAAGAACAGAATGTCAACACTGCTTTAAATATGTTTATGGATAAATTAATGAAATTGGTTAATATGCATGCTCCCCTTAGGAAAAGGTCAATAAGAAGTAACAGCGCTCCATGGCTGGACAATGAATTGAGATCATTGATGCTTCAAAGGGATAAAGCCAAAGCAGTTGCTCAAAAAACAGGGAAGCCTGAAGATAGGAAGATGTACTGCACATTAAGAAACAAAGTCACAAAACTAAATCATATTAAAAAGAATGGTTATTTTAAAAAGAAAATGTATAACTCTGTGAATGATGGGGGGAAAAAATGTGGAAAATACTGAATGTATTAATGTGTAAGAAGCCAAAGTCATCCCCAAAATGTGTTGAATGTGAGGGGCAGTTTATCACGAAGCCACATGATATTGCAAATTATTTTAACAATTTTTTTACAAGAAAAGTGGATAATTTAAGATCTGACATGAACAAAACTGACAGTGATGAATGCCAGAAATTGGTTGATAACATAATGCAGGGCAAAAACTGCCATCTCCAATTCAATACTGTAACTCAAGATGCCGTAGAGAAGCTGCTACAGGGTCTATCTATTGATACATCTGCAGGTATAGATAATTTGGAAAGAAGAATACTTAAAGTAGCTGCGACTCAGCTTTCAAAACCTATAAGTCACATTTTTAATAGGTCCGTTTTGAGTGGTACTTTTCCTGAGCTTTGGAAACAGTCAAAAATTATACCCCTTCTTAAAGATGCAAAAGTGGGCTTTACTGGATCAAATAGTAGATCAATCAGTTTACTCCCAGTGTTAAGCAAAATTTTGGAGAAGATTATCTTTAATCAAATAATGGATTATTTCAGTACAAATGAATTGATGACAAAGTTCCAACATGCATATAGACAAGGCTTTTCCACAAACACTGCCCTAGCAAAAATGACAGAGGAGTGGCTAACATGTTTGGATGAATGGAAACTAGTAGGAGCTGTGTTTTTGGATTTTACAGCAGCTTTTGATGTAATAGACCATAGTTTTCTCATAGCCAAACTCAAAGCATATGGTTTTTCACACTCAGCACAAACTTGGGTGCATAGTTATCTTTCCAACAGGACGCAACAGGTTTATTTTTATTTTTTTTATTTTTAGATTGACCACATTGTCAGTAAGATGGGCAGGGGTCACAAGGTCATGGCTAATGAAGCATATAACTTTATAAAAGAAAAAATATTGTTTAGTGGATATGGTCATGAGCATGCGACACGCTCAGTCAGCAACAAGATAATGATTACTAGTCCAAGATGTAATTTTATGAAGAAAACTATTGTATACAGAGGGGCTGTAGAGTGGAACTCACTTCCATCCAGCGTCAGGGAACTCAAAAGTACATTTTCTTTTAAGAAAACAATAAAACAGAGATTACAGATTTGAAAGTATTACTTATTTTTATTTTTGCATGTTTTGTTTTAAATTGTTTGAATTGCATGTTAAATAGATGTTGCTTTTTGGATAACTGCATAATTTGTACTTCTTTCAAATGTGTGTCATGGTAGCTAATATATCATATAGTTTTTATAGATTTTATTGATGTATTGATTAATTTAATTTTGTATTTTTGTATTGTGATTTCAGTGGACCCCAGAAAGACTAGCGACCACCATAGTGGGAGCTAATGGGGATCCAAATAAAACAATAAAAACAACTGACGGTTTCAATGGCATCAACATAATCAAATGTTACTGCGCATGCGCCCTTTTGTGGACCTAACTTAATTTACGGTAGACTTCCAAATAGAATCAATAACAACAGCCAAGTCCCTCTAGAGTAGATATTTTTTGATAACAAACAAAATATGTTTGCTGCGTGGATCAGGCGGACTTAATGAAAATGCAAATTCATTCTTTGCCAGCAGGAGATGTTTTAAAGAATAAACTGTGACGAGTGGGGCGGGGCCGAGGGACGTGGGAGCGAGGCCGGTGGAGTGATTGGAGATGAGCTACACCTGTTCAACCCGCCGGTCTCGAGGCCCACGGACGACTGATGCGCACAAAATAAAACCAAAACCTAAAATAAAGCCCAGGCCTGGTCCTCTCTCGTCCTTCACTGTCGTCGCTCCAGTTTTATATCCTTCCATCTCCTCCGTGGGCCTCGAGACCGGCGGGTCGAACAGGTGTAGCTCATCTCCAATCACTCCACCGGCCCCGCTCCCACGTCCCTTGGCCCCGCCCCACTCGTCACATACCCCCATCGCCCCTCGCAGGCCGGGGGGTACTCCTGAGACTGCGCTCTACTCCCCCCCCCTCCCTCCGGGGGGGAATGCTCACGGGGACCTGCGGGAACCTGGGGGTAAGACAGACGAGGCGAGAGAAAAGGAGATCGAAGGAGGAGCGACAGAGACGAGAGAGGGAGAAAAAAAAAGAAAAAAATTCCGGTTCCCAGATGCACTGCTGCTTAGCCCTCCACCAGCTGGGTGATCTCCTCCGCGGAGCCTGGTGGTGGCACTGGACGGCCCTCGGCGGAAGGCACAACACTCCTCCGCCGCCCGGTGGACGGCGACGGCTCCTCCGGTTTTGGGCAGCCGGCAGGAGTCCCCCGTTCCCTGCTCCTCCCGGTTCCGGCGGATGGCAGCAGGCTCCGGCAACCTGGCGAACGGCGCCGACTCCTCCGCTCCCTCACGGATGGCAGCTGCCCCTCCACATCGCGGGCGGCCGGTAGCGAGCTCGCCCGTCCCCGGCAACTCACTCAAGCCCACCGCCTCGAGCGTCCATGGCGGCACACTCCTCGTCTGCTTGATGGCACCGCGAGACCGGTGGGTCGAACAGGTGTAGCTCATCTCCAATCACTCCACCGGCCTCGCTCCCACGTCCCTCGGCCCCGCCCCACTCGTCACATAAACGTAAAGCGCGAGAAATAGAGGTTTACCCAGTAACAGCTGTAAACAACTCACACTCACACGCTGCTTTATCAGGCATATAACATGCAAGTTTTCCTTCAGAAATACAGCGATATAAAAACACCTGTGTGTCAAGGCGAGACTGGGACTCAGTTGCAGGTGCTCAAAAGGTCAGTTTATTAGATGGGCTTTAATTTCAAAGGACAGAAAAAATAAAAATAAACAAACAAAAACTATCCAGGAACAGGGCAGTCTGGAGCAGATCCAAAAGAGCCTCCTGGACGAATTCTACTTGGAAATCCAATGATGCAATGCCCAGATAAACTGACAGGGAGGCGGGGGCGCTATCGAGGCGGGGAACTGGTGGCACGCTGCGGCGCGGCGAAGAAGAGGAGTGACAGCGATCGGTGATCGTGAGAACGGAAGGCTGAAGAGTAGCGCTGCCTGAAAGCAGGAGGAAGAGGGATAAAACAAAACTAAAGGATGAAAAACAAAATGGGCACGATCTCTGTGCAGGCTAAACGAGAGATGTGGACAAAGTTGAGACATGAACAAGAACAACACGATGATCTGACAACAGACAGCACACATGAGGAGACTAAATAGAGAAGGAGTGATGAACATGATGCAGAGCAGGTGATGGTGACCAATAACATAACAAGATAATAGTGAACCAAGAGGGGGGAGACGGGCACCACGGTGACACAAAAGCGTGTAAACAACCACACACACTATAGGGAAAAACAGACAGATCAGCCCGGGGACGTGACATTACCCCCCTCCCCAGGAGCGCCCCCTGGCACTCCAGGGAAGGAACCACCACACTGCCGGTTGAAGTCCTCGATTAGCGACCGATCCAGAATATCCCTAGCCGGGACCCAACTCCTCTCGTCCGGACCATATCCCTCCCAGTCCACCAGATACTGAAATCCCAGACCTCGACGTCTGACATCCAGCAACCTCCTGACAGTGAAGGCTGGGGAACCATCCACTAGACGGGGAGAGGGAGGGTCAGTAGTAGATGACTTAAGGCGAGAATGAAACACAGGCTTGACCCGAGAAACATGAAAGACTGGGTGTACCCGACCAAGTATGGGAGGTAACTTGAGCTTTACCGCCACCGGACTCAATACCTTGGTGATCTGATATGGCCCCACGAACCTGGGGGCTATTTTGCGAGAAGCCACCTAGAGAGGAAGGTCCTTGGTTGACAGCCATACTATCTGACCACATACGTAGCGGGGAGCGGGAATACGGTGACGGTCAGCCACTGCTTTGGTTTGTCTGGAAACCCGAGCCAAGGTTTCCTCAGCCCTCCTCCAGGTGGGGCGACACCTGCGGATGAAGGCTAAGGCAGACGGAACAGCAGCATCAGGCTCCTGTGAGGGGAACATAGGAGGTTGAAAACCAATGGAGCACTGGAATGGAGACATACCTGTGGCCGCCACTGGCAAGGAGTTATGGGCATATTCAATCCAGGATAACTGTTGGCTCCAGGAACTCGGATTATGAGACGTCAGGCAGCGGAGAGCTTGTTCCAGAACCTGGTTTGCCCGCTCGGACTGCCCATTGGTCTGAAGGTAAAAACCTGACAAAAAGACTCGTAGAGGCCTCGATCTGTCGACAGAAGGCCATGAATCCGGAATATGTGGTCAACCACCACTTGAGCGGTCTCCTTAGCTGAAGGCAGTTTGGGAAGGGGGATGAAATGGGCTGCCTTAGAGAAGCGATCAACCACCGTCAATACTACGGTGTTACCCCTCGATGGTGGAAGACCAGTGACAAAGTCAAGGACTATGTGTGACCAGGGGCAGGAGGGGATGGGTAAGGGGTGTAGCAGACCAACAGGAGGCTGATTAGAACTCTTGTTCTGGGTGCAAATTGGGCAGGCAAACACAAACTGCCTGATGTCCTGGGCCATGGATGGCCACCAAATTCGCTGGCGGATGGCAGCCAGAGATCTCCAACACACAAGGATGACAGACTAACTTGGATGAATGCCCCCACTGGAGGACTTCAGGGCGCAGCACAGCCGGCACGAAAAGTCTATCCTCTGGGCACCCCCTTGGCACCTCTCTCTCTCGTATGGCTTCCAGCACTCTCCTCTCCACATCCCAGGAGAGGGAACCCATCACATGCTCTGCTAGTGTTAATCACTCCTTCTCTATTTAGTCTCCTCATGTGTGCTGTCTGTTGTTAGACCGGGGACCGATACCACGGTCTGAGAAATGTCTATGTTTGAGCGGCGTGTAAGGGGTTAATCAAAGGCGCAGAGTGCCCGCCCCCAGGCCCCGCCCCGGCTGCAGCTCAGAGCGGGGAGAAGGCGAGGCGAGACAACATGTCAGCCGTGTGGAACTATTTCAAAGTGAATGAAGACGACAAAACAAAGGCGGACTGCAAATTGTGCTCAGCGAAATTGTCCAGAGGAGGCTCAAAAGGTAGCGCATTTAACGCAAGTAATTTAATCAAGCACCTAAAATCCCAACATGACAATGAGTACAAAGAGTTTACCCACGCTTCTAAACCAACACAACCCACGCTGCAGCAAACTCTTACAAGACGAGAGAAAATGTCCAGAGACAATCCACGTGCTGTGAAAATAACACAGGCAATTATCAAGTACATTGCATTGAGTGACCAGCCACTCTCGGAGGTAGAAAATGTGGGATTCCTGCGTCTCCTCCATGTTTTGGAGCCCAGATATGATGTCCCAAGCCACCGCTACATGACTGACACAGAGCTGCCTAAACTACACAACTCAGTGAAAAAACATATCCACAGCCTACTGCAAGCCTCCTCTGCGTTTAGTTTCACCACGGCTATTTTGACAAGCAGTGTTAGCCCCGTGTCGCTAATTAGCCTAACCTCCCAGTGGATAGACGAGAGTTTCACGCCGCAACGAGCCATATTACATGCGAAACAATTCCGCGGCTCGCACACCAGCCAGGCTATAGCGCATGTGTTTGAGGAAATGCTCCAGACATGGGGTATACCTAAAACATCAGTACATGTTTTTGTTACCGGTTTCAAATTTATAGTAACGGCAGTAACAAAGAGATTGTTTTTTTTTACAGGGATTCACTACTTTCACCTCCTGATGTCAGCCTGGAAAACAGAATCAGTTGATTAGTGAGAGAAAGAGCGAACCGCCATCTTCAGATCCAAATCTCAATATCTATTTATTTACAATTGTATCAAATCAGGGTATTAAACAGTAACATTCCCTTAATGTAACCATGTTTCAGTTTGTTAATGTCAATTTAAACATGTCAAGAAAGTTTTCTTCATTTATCAGTGTTCCTCTTTAAAACTCACATTCACAAAATACTGTCTTCGCAAAAATAAACATCACTCTCTTTAAAGTGCAATAATAAATGCAATAATATCACAAGGATAAATCATGCTTGTAGCTATATAGTTATATATATTTATGGTTATTTGTTCTCTATTAAAATTCAGAAATGCATCATCTCACTAATGCAATTATGTGAATTAAACACTCTCTGACTGTAAATGAATATTTAAATGACTTCAGAGTCACAACATGAATCATACACATAGGGAAAACTGTTCAACTCATTGCTAAACACAGATCAGACAGCTAACTGCTTCTGTAACTTCAGTATTAAATCTCTTTTAAGTTTTAAACAACATATCTCTCTTCTCTTAACATTTAGAGAATATTTATAACATGTCAGGATACCCAAAAACTCAAAATAAAGCCTTACTAAAGAGTGAGGACACTAATACACCGTCTCCCACATTCAGAGCCTCAATACACTCGCGTGTAACAGCCGCGAGCGCCATTGTTAACACAAACTTTCTCCCGCGATTATAAACGCGGCTCTCTCACTCGGATTTATACATCAAACGTTATAATAACAAACTCATCACAGTTATAATACATCTCTTACACTTTAGGAGGAAACAGTTCTTATTGTCTTTTTTTACAGAGTACGAACCTGGAAAACAGAATCAGTTGATTAGTGAGAGAAAGAGCGAACCGCCATCTTCAGAACCAAATCTCAATATGAGAGAAAAAGGAAGCGTCTGTCACTTTAGGCGGCGCGGTGCAACAATACTTGCACTTTGGTTCCGGTTTCTTTGGTTCCCCCCTAATTCATATTGTTCAATACAATAAAAGTTGCGATTCTAATGAATGCTTTCAGATATTATTATAACATATATATCATATAAAATATTAATTGTGTTACCACATAAAGGTGTATCACACACTCCCCAACAAATAAAAGTGGCTCCTGACACAAGATATTCTGAACAATTTCATTCTGAACATTCACACATTTTATTTTTTTTCAACACAACATATTTCAAATATTTCAACTCTAAATGTATCCTATCTGTCTAATAAAGTGTGTGCTAGATATCATTGGAGTATAGAATGTATGTATGTATGTAATTGTCTTTCATGGCTTCTCATCCACAGTGAGCTGGGTACACTACAGGTAGGTACGGGTATGGTGGCATGGAAAGGGGTTGGAAGTGGTGGAGGTATGGTCTACTGAGACACTGGTAAGTACACGGTACTTGCTGGATTTCAACTGCACTCACAGTGGGCTGTGGGTGATAAGCGGGTTGACCCAGGGATGGGTAAGTAAACACAAATTTCGGCCGTCTCTCTCTCATAGACTGTCTCAGTGGGACCTGATGTTCAGGTTGTGGTGTGGGGACGTTCTCTTGATGGACAGCATACAGTTCCTCTTGAACAGTTCCAGGTTGCTGCTGCTCCACACCCGGTTCATCCTCACTGGATGTCTCCTGTCCCTCGTCTCTAACACTCTCCCTGTCCTGTTCAGGTTGTGCATAACTAATTTCTCCCAGGTGTGTCTCACTCTGGTCGGATCTGTTTTGGCAGTCAGGATTCACATGCGGCACAGGTAAGTAACTTCCAGCTCTTAGCTTTTCCATCGGCATTCGCAACCAGTAACGAGGCACGCTTTCCTCTTCCTCAGAGTCACTTAATTCTGGGTCCTGTGTCTCGTGTATGGGTTTTGAGATGTCTGAAGCTCTCTTCTTTCGCTTTTGTGACTCAGCTGTGTTGGTCGTCGGATTCTGAGGTGGCTCTACAGGTAGATCGTTGACTTGCAACAGGAGGTTCCTGTGTAGAGTGCGAACTGGTCGGCCTCCCGCCTTTGGGCTTACTTTGTAGACAGGATTACCTCCAAACTGTTCTGAAGAACAACACCTCTGCTTCGTTTATCATAGTATGTCTTGCCTTTAGAGCTGGACTTTCGACTGTTTGAGTCTGCTATTCTGTATGCCTCCACCATTTTTCCTGCCCATTTCTCAGCATATCCTTTTGGTCCATTTGTTTCAGCTCCTTTATCTGTTATGAGACCGAAGAGGATGTCCACTGGTAGACGAGGATGTCGGCCATACAGCAAATAGTGTGGGGAGAAACCTGTGGCCTCGTGCCTTGTACAATTGTATGCCTGGAGTACATGGGGTAGGTGGTCTTTCCAATTCTCTTTCTCTTTCTCTCCCAAGGTGCGGAGCATCTGCAACAACGTCCGATTGAACCTTTCTGCAGGATTGCCCTGGGGGTGATACGGGGAAGTTCTTGAGTGGGCGACACCAGCTAAGTGCCTGAGAGTTCTGAAGAGTTCATTCTCAAACTCCCGACCCTGGTCATGGTGTAGTTTGGCCGGGTACCCGAATCTAGGAATGAAGTCATTGAAAAGTCTGTCAGCAGCCATCTTGCCAGCCTTGTTCCTGGTGGGGTAAGCTTGTGCAAATCGGGTAAAATGATCAACCACAACCAGGATATACTCGTATCCACCTCGGCAGGCTTCCAGGTGAAGGAAATCGATACACACCAACTCAAGGGGCGAATTTGATGTAATACTTCCCATTGGTGCTCTTTCATGTGTGGCTGGCTTCTTCTGCTTAATGCAAGAGCACTTTCTGGTCACATACTCCTCTATATCTCTTTTCATGAAAGGCCAGTAGAACCGCTCCCTCGCTAAGGTCAGAACTTTTTCAACGCCAACATGGCACATGTTGTTATGCAGCTGGGTGAGTACTGTTCGTTTGTAGGTGACGGGCAGGACCAGTTGTTGTCGACCTGCACTCTTCCTGTAGAGAAGGTCATTCTCTATGTGTAATCTGCTCCACTCTCTTAACAGCCTCCTTGCGTGTGTGTCCATTCTCTCTTTGTCATCCTCTGTTGGTGGTGTGTCGTTTTCCTTCAGCGCCATCACTTTCCCAATAGCGGGGTCTTTTCTTTGTTCCCTTACAAGCTCATCATGACTGACTTCCGGCAGAGTCTCAACTTGAGGTTGGCTTTGGGATGTTAGGTTGAGGGCTGCCACCCAGGCCACGTCTCCTTATTGTGCTCTCCGGCTTCCTTCCCATACAGCACATACTGCCTCCTCCGATATCTCTTCTGAACATCCAGCCATGAAGGTGTCAATGTCCAGTGGGCAACGTGATAAGGTGTCGGCATCAATGTTGGTTTTGCCTGGCCGGTATTTGATATCAAAGTTGAAATCGGCCAGTTGCCCCACCCACCGGTGACCAACTGCATTCAGTTTGCAGAACTCAGGATGTATGTGAGGGGATTATTGTCCGTGAAGACGGTGAAATGTGGAGCGTAGCATAAGTAGTCACGGAACTTGTCACATATTGCCGACTTCAATGCGAAAAATTCTAGCTTTCCGCTGTGTAGGTGATAATTTTGTTCCGCTGATGTTAGCGTGCATGACCCATACCCAATCACCCTCATCTTCCCATCCTGGTTCTGATAAAGAACTGCACCGAGACCCTTTTTGGGAGGCATCTGTGTGGAGTGTAAAGGGGCAGTTGAAATCTGGATACGCCAGCACTGGGGGTTTGGTCAGCTGGTCCACAAGGTGTTCAAGGATCTGTTGGTGTTGCCTATTCCACTCTACTGGAGTACGGGAGGACTGCTGATTGCCTTTTGTTTTTCCTCTTGACGGTTTGGTCGGAGGGGTGCTGGGCTTTGACTGGAGCAGGTCATACAGGGGCTTGGCTATACGTGAGAAATCCTGCACGTATGTCCGATAGTAGCTCAGAAATCCAAGCAACTGCCTAACGTCCCCAACTGTCTGTGGAGTCTTGTCTTTCAGGGCCCGCACTGCTTCAAGGTCTTTGGGGTCCATTTTGACTCCTTCCGCTGACACCAGCCGGCCGACATACCGGACCTCCTTGCGGAAGAGCTCGCATTTCTCCGGCTTCAGCTTTACCCCATGTTGTTGCAAGGCTTGGAGGACTCTGCGTAACAACTCCACATGCTCATCAAATGACCTGGAGAAGCACAACACGTCATCAAGGTAAGGGATGCAGCATTCATCTCTCAGTGTGTCAAGCATACTTTCCATGCTCCTTTGGAAAGCCGCTGGGGCATTCGATAGCCCAAAGGGTATTCGAACCCACTCATAGAGCCCCCACAGAGTTATGAATGCGGTCAGGTACCTTGATCCTTCAGCAATAAAGCCTTGGTGGTAGGCTTTGCCCTGATCAAGGATCGAAAACCAGGCATATCCCCCCAGGGAGTCGGTGAGGTCCTGAATTCTGGGAAGAGGGTGACGGTCTGGCACAGTTTTGTTGTTGAGGAGACGATAGTAGACACACAGGCGTAAGGACCCATCCTTTTTATCACACAGATGACAGGAGCTGAATAAGGTGACTGGGACTTCACGATCCACCCTTTAACCAACAGCTCCTGGATGTACTCCTTCACTTCCCTGTAGAGCGGTTTTGGAATGGACGCATAGGCCCTCTGAACTGGGATGTCATCCTTAGTCCTGATCTCCATCTGTAGGGAGGGGATGCACCCTATGTCGTCACTGTCACGAGCAAAGGCTCCACATTCCTCGTAGAGCACTTTCTTGACTGCCTGTTGATGTTCAGGGCTGAGGTGACTGATATCAACAGGAGGAAGCCAGGACTCAGGTGGAGAGGTGCTGGGAGAAACGACAGCCTTGACCTCGATCGATGTCATCTTTCTTGGCGTGGGATCAGCCTGATGTGACTCTGGTGCATCAGCCTCAATGACCTTGATAATGTTTTGGATAGTTCCTAGAGTGGCTCTCCTCGGCAGGGTGATCTCATGCTTTGAGTGATTGGAGATGGGCACCTTAACATAAGGTCGTCGGGTGTTATTAATTTCTAAGAGGCCTTCTCCTACACTCAACTGCTCTAAGATAGTGCTTCCTTCTGTTGGTTCATATAGAACAATGGGGTTCGAGACATCAAAGTTTGGTGGTATTCTACACCATACATAGACTGTTCTGCCACGGGGAATGATGGATCACAGTATATTTTAGGAGGCACCTGGATGGAATTTACAATGGCCTCCACCTGTTCCTCCTCCATTCCGAAGGCACTGCAGAGAAGGCTGACCACTGTTGCAACTGCATCGCCTGAGGACTCTTTCCTTCTGATGATCTCCTGGAGTACATTGGCTCCTAGAAGGGGCTGGGGCAATGGCAGCGGGCTGACCAGGAAAGGGGCCTGTATAGTTATGTTTGGGTCTTCATTCCCGGCAAGATTAACAGTGAGCTCAACCCATCCAGTATAGGGGACAGCATGGCCAGTGACTGCATAGACGCCAAGTTCTTCCTCTAAAAGCTCAGAAAGAGGTCTCAAGATATGAGTAGGAATGTGAGTGTCAGTCCATTGTTGGTCAATTATGCTCACTTGTGAGCTGGGTACCCGCCAATCAATACATGTGAATTTTGCTGTTTGTTTTGCTTGGGGTGTCTTGTTATTTGTTTGTTATTTGTTAATGTTTGGGACTGAAGCTGCTCACCGGTCTCTGGGCGTCCCTCGACAAAGACCGAGCTCCGTTTCCCTGCACCCTGACTCGTTGAAGGCATCTCACTGCTCTGTGTCCTGCCTCTCCACACACAAAGCAATGGTTACACTCCTGCACATTCTGTTCTGTTCATTTCGGACATCGAGATGTTCTTCCTCTCACCTGGACTATAGATTGTCCCAGCTGTGGTTGGAGAGGTCTGTTAGAGGTTGGCTGAGAAGGAGGGTAAGGCAATCGAGTATTTTCTGTCTGCTGCTCCATCAAAGAAGCCACCATGCATGTCAGGGTCTCTACCTGAGAAGTGAGCTGTTGTATTGTCTGGCGATTTTCATTGTCTGATGGTGTATCTCGTGACTTGTTGTTGTTGTTAAGGTCTCCCGTCTCAACCTTGGCGCTGTGTGCTTGGGTCACCTTTTGTCGGGCGGGTTGGCCCAGTCGGCGCTGGTGCTCATTCTCATCACTTAGTATTTTCATGACCTGGCGAAGGATTTCCTCGTCTGTGACTTGACTGTTTGAAATTAGAGGTCTTAGTCTCTGTCGGAGGTCAGCGTTTTTTGTCCCAAAGCCCTGGTAGATGGTATGGAGGAACACTTCCTGGATGGTCTTGGGATCATATGAAATGTCTGCACTGGCCTGTCGGGACTGGAAAAGGATTTTCTGCTTGAGCCCAATCATGCGGTAGAGAAACTGCTGTGGTGATTCTTGGTCTGATTGCCTGGCGCACATTAATTCCTGGAACATCTCAGTCGTTGCTTTCTCTCCGAGGTGGGACCTGAGGAAGCCTTTGAGTTCAGATACTGTAATTGAGTCTTTGTTTACAAGCATATCTTTAAAAGCTCCTGGTTTGATGATCCTCAACACCCCTCTCACCACTTCTGCTTCCGCAAAGCCCTCTTTCACTCCCTCGTCGATTTGTTTACTGATGTTATTGTAATTTAAATCAGAGTTCTGATCCCCAACCTGACCACCATGTACTTTAAAGTCTCTGCGCTGCAGGTAGGAAAGGTCTTTCAGCAGTACTGGTCTCTCTGAGTTCATCGATGGCATGTAGTGTAACTCTGATTCACCCTGGTGGAAGTAAGTTGTGGGTGATGTGGTCACTGTACATTCTTGTCGTCTCAGTTTCTCACCCAGCTCTTCATAGACTTTTCTCAGTTCTTCTAATGACTGTGTTGTTGTATTGGTATGAGTGCTAGAGTGAGGTTGTGTTTGCATAGCGGTACTGTTAGGGTGAGAATGAAGTTGTGATGTAGGGTTTGGGACTGTAGTGGATGGACTTTGACTAGGTGTAACGTGTGTGCTACCATCACTCAATGTACCCACTGGGAAATTAACCGGAGCATCAGCATTAATTACTCTACCTATCAAATCATTTAAAACCAACAACTGACCCATACCTTCATCCTCCAGTCCTAGCAAGGTATCAGATTGCATGTAAGAGACTACATACTCCATGCAGCTTTCTTCATCATTCGCATTCAGCTCTTCCTCATTTTTACTGTTGTTGATTGCAATGTCTTTTGCAACCTGATAGATGTCGTTACTTGAGAGTCTGAATAGTTGTTTCTTGATGGCCCACACTAATTCTTTACGAGCTGACGACATGGTGTATAGTTCTGATGTCCCCTTGTGGCTTGTGAGTTCAGTAAATCAACGATGTAGTGTCTTAATAAGTGGCGTGTGTGTGTGTGTGCATGCGTGTCGACCTCCAGATCACAAATGAGATCTCTGATGCTGGTGTGCGATGACCACTGGATCAGCGTGTAGCCCTCCGGACAGTGGCGTGCGCTGGCCCCACGGCAAGTAGCGTGCGCTGGCCTCAGGATCAGCAGTGCGGCTCCCAAGTGAAACGGAGATCCCTTCTCCCTTTGACCTCCCTCCTCGGACACCCACGGGTTGGCTCCTGGCCTGCAGCAGCGTCTTGTCACCTTGGTCGCGTGGTTCTTGTATCTCTGGATCTGCTCCCCCAATGGTTGTGATGAGGAGAGATCCCGGACGAGCCCCCACAGTTTGTTACCGGTTTCAAATATATAGTAACGGCAGTAACAAAGAGATTGTTTTTTTTACAGGGATTCACTACTTTCACCTCCTGATGTCAGCCTGGAAAACAGAATCAGTTGATTAGTGAGAGAAAGAGCGAACCGCCATCTTCAGATCCAAATCTCAATATCTATTTATTTACAATTGTATCAAATCAGGGTATTAAACAGTAACATTACTTAATGTAACCATGTTTCAGTTTGTTAATGTCAATTTAAACATGTCAATAAAGTTTTCTTCATATATCAGTGTTCCTCTTTAAAACTCACATTCACAAAATACTGTCTTCGCAAAAATAAACATCACTCTCTTTAAAGTGCATTAATAAATGCAATAATATCACAAGGATAAATCATGCTTGTAGCTATATAGTTATATATATATTTATGGTTATTTGTTCTCTATTAAAATTCAGAAATGCATCATCTCACTAATGCAATTATGTGAATTAAACACTCTCTGACTGTAAATGAATATTTAAATGACTTCAGAGTCACAACATGAATCATACACATAGGGAAAACTGTTCAACTCATTGCTAAACACAGATCAGACAGCTAACTGCTTCTGTAACTTCAGTATTAAATCTCTTTTAAGTTTTAAACAACATATCTCTCTTCTCTTAACATTTAGAGAATATTTATAACATGTCAGGATACCCAAAAACTCAAAATAAAGCCTTACTAAAGAGTGAGGACACTAATACACCGTCTCCCACATTCAGAGTCTCAATACACTCGCGTGTAACAGCCGCGAGCGCCATTGTTAACACAAACTTTCTCCCGCGATTATAAACGTGGCTCTCTCACTCGGCCTTACACATCAAACATTCAATAACAAACTCATCACAGTTATAATACATCTCTTACACTTTAGGAGGAAACAGTTCTTATTGTCTTTTTTTACAGAGTACGAACCTGGAAAACAGAATCAGTTGATTAGTGAGAGAAAGAGCAAACCGCCATCTTCAGATCCAAATCTCAATATGAGAGAAAAAGGAAGCGTCTGTCACTTTAGGCGGCGCGGTGCAACAATACTCGCACTTTGGTTCCGGTTTCTTTGGTTCCCCCCTAATTCATATTGTTCAATACAATAAAAGTTGCGATTCTAATGAATGCTTTCAGATATTATTATAACATATATATCATATAAAATATTAATTGTGTTACCACATAAAGGTGTATCACATTTTGCTTCGTGACAATGCCAAAAACATGATTAAAGCCATGAATGACGCAGGGCTCCCAAGTCTGCCATGTGTCGCGCACACGCTCCAACTGGCTGTTCACGAGGGCTTATTAGCACAGAGTAGCATAGCTGATGCTATAGCAGTGGGGCGGAAAAATAGGCATTTTAAACATTCCGCCTTAACCTACTCCCACCTTGAGGACATTCAGGGACAGCTCAACCAGCCAATTAAGAGACTGCAGCAGGACGTACAGACACGTGGTGGTGACAGCAGGTGCTGCCATTGAGCTCGACACATACCTCGGAGAGGCCCCAAGCCCTCGTGAAGACAGTACTCTGAAGTACTGGGGTGTCAACAAAATTAGGTTCCCCACTTTGGCTAAAATGGCCCAGAAATACCTCTCAGCCCCATGTAGCAGTGTGGAAAGTGAAATGCTTTTTAGCTCAGTGTCACACATTATAAATGAAAACAGAAACAGGCTGACTGCTGATAATGCAGAAAACTACTTTTCTTAAAAAAAAAACCTGCCACTCACTTTTTCTAAATAGGCTCCATTAAGTGAGTCGTCTTAGACTTGATGTTAATACCTACCTCAGTTGCACTACCTGCCGCAGTTCTATGTTGGTGGATGTTGTTAGTTTATTCAAATATTGTGCACTAAATAGCAAAGATGTTTATTAATGCCCCTTGTGTTGTCCAAAGCGGCAGAGTTTACAACAAACTGAAAAAAAATACTTGAGTTGCACTGTCACTGTTTAATTTTTTTTTAAATAATTATTTATTCTGTAATATTTTGCATACAACATGCTTTTCATTTTAAATAAATGTTCTTAATTCCAAACTAGCCCCCTTTTTTTTGATAAATTTATGACTAAAGCTGTTACCTGTAAATTGAAATCATGTTTTTTTTATTAAGTACTCGGTATCGTTATCAGCGAGTACTGAAATGCAAGTACTCGTACTCCAAAAAAGTGGTATCGGTGCATCCCTAGTTACAGTCCATGTTTTATTACTAAGGATTTTTTTTCATTCAACAGATGCCTTTTTAAGATGAACCCCGAGAAGGGACCAGAAGTGGAGAAGACCACATCAAGAAAGAAATCAGCAGTCAGTCCAAAGTTTCTTTCACTGATTAACAAGATTGCGGAATATGAAAGGATGGAGTAAAACTTTGAGTGTCAGATCTCCTGAAATTCTTGACAGTGTCACAGATTTAAAATACTTGCTGATTATTTGCTTTCATGGTTGAATCATTTTTTTTCATGCATCATCTGTTGTCAAGATTAATTAATCTGTTCACAGGTGGTTCAGTTTTAAGAACAATTTAATTATTAATTTTTATTTGTTTACCAAATTGTTGCAGTTTTGAACAATTCTTTTATTGTGTGTTTTTGCAGTTATGATATTTTTATATATATGTATATTTTTTATATACTGTTGCAGTTCTGAACAAACTGAATTGGTATGTTGTTGCAGTTGTGATCTAATTTAAACCTTTGGGCTTATTTTTTAATTGGAATATTGTTGCAGTTATGATCGTTTGTAATAATATTTTCTATACTATTGCAGTTATGGACAAATTATTGGAATATTGTTGCAGTTGTTCTATAATCTTTATACTGGTATATTGTTGCAGTTTTGAACAAAGAATATTAGTAAATTGCAGTCCTGAAAAAACTATTGGTATATTCTTTCAGCTAGGTCAATAAATTATTAAAACACATTTTCGCAGTCATGGCTGATTATTTGAATTAAAGAAGTGTTCAAACTTTATGATAATTTAATGTTTTTTTTCTCAACTTTCCACAATATTTATGTAAAACATCTTATTAAACATTAAACGCTGAAGAAAATACAGAAAATCTCATGTAAAATTACAGCAAAAAACTATTTTGGAATTACGGAAAATTACCGTTACTTAATGTGCCCGTTATTTAACGGTATTTTTCCGGCACCTCAGTGTCACAGTGTTTGGGTTGTGTTCCCTGGGTTTCCACTAGGTGTCCTCATTTCTCACGGTGTCTTTCTCCTTATCACTTCCTGTTCCCTTATTTGGTCACCTTCCTCCTGTTTAGTAATTGATTGTTCCCCACCTGTCTCCTGTTCCCTCCTTATCCTTCTGTGTATTTATACCCGGTCTGTCTGAGTCTGTCTTACGGAGTCCTTGTTTAAATGTTTGAAAGTTTATTCATGTCCGTCGCTTCTTGCCTTGCTTTGCCTTGTCTTCGTGTCTTGTTTATGTTGGATTTGGATATTCTGGTTTTGACCCTGCCTGGACTGTTTACCCCTTTGGATTACACTTTAATAAATGACTTACCTGCAATTGGTTCTATCTCCGTGCCTCATTGGATCCCTGCCATGACAGAAGGACTCCGTCACACTAGGAACCAGCGGTATGTCGTTTTTCCGTTCCCCAGCCAAGATGGTGGACCGGCGAACCAAGTACCTTCGGTTGATCGCCCTCCGCCAAGAGGGCAATGAAGTGGGGGCCCTGGCTCAGGTGTTCTGGTCCCTGGCCGAGGGCATGGGTAACAACGATGCGGCCCTAAAGGACTATATTAATGGCGGGCTGGATGATCCAGTGTCTCAGGAGGAGATGGCACAGTTAGAGACACTAGAATTCTGGGAATTCGTGCGCTACCTGCAGCATCGGCTTCGGTGGGATGCCCCAGCCACTTCTGTCTCTTCCGGCGGGGTGGTCGTCAGCCCAGCACCACTGCCCAGGATGGCAACCAGCCAAGCGCCACAACCCAAGATGGCCGCCAGTCCAGCACCACTGCCCAAATTGGCCACCGGTCCAGCGCCACAGTACAAGATGGCCGCCAGCCCAGCGCCAATGCCCAAATTGGCCACCGGTTCAGCGCCACAGCACAAGATGGCCGTCAGCCTAGCGCCACAGCACAAGATGGCCGCTAACCCAGCGCCAATGCCCAAATTGGCCACTGGTCCAGCGCCACAGTACAAGATGGCAGCCAGTCCAGCGCCACAACCCCAGGTGGCCGCCAGCCCAGCACCACAGTACAAGATGGCCACCTGTCCAGAGTCATGGCCCAAGATGGCTGCTTGCCCAGTGCCGCTGCAAAGGATGAGAGTCTCAGCTGACCCTCCGGAGTCAAGTCAGGTTCCAGTTGACCCTCCAGAGTCGAGTCAGGTGCCAGTGAACTCTCCAGAGTCGAGTCAGGTGCCAGTGAACTCTCCAGAATCGAGTCAGGTGCCAGTGAACTCTCCAGAGTCGAGTCAGGTGCCAGTGAACTCTCCAGAGTCGAGTCAGGTGCCAGTGAACTCTCCAGAGTCGAGTCAGGTGCCAGTGAACTCTCCAGAGTCAGGGCTAGTCACCGCTGAACCTCCAGAGTCAGGGCTAGTCACCGCTGATCCTCCAGAGTCAGAGCTAGTCACCGCTGATCCTCCAGAGTCAGGGCTAGTCACCTCTGATCTTCATGAACAAAGGCAAGTCACCTCTGATCTTCATGAACAAAGGCAAGTCACCTCTGATCTTCATGAACAAAGGCAAGTCACCTCTGATCTTCAGGAACAAAGGCAAGTCACCATTGATCTTCATGAGCAAATACAAGTCACCAATGATCTTCATGAGCAGAGCCAGGTCAGCACCGATCTTCTGGAGTCCAGTAGAGACACCATGGAATTACCAGAGTCTCGTCCTCCTGTTAATCTGGCCGCACGGAGGTGGTGGGCTTCTGATCTGCCCTGGGGGCTTTGTGCATCGACCACAAGGATGTGGTGGTCTTCTGCTCCACCCTGGGGGCCTTCCGCCCTGACCACATGGTGGTGGTGGTCTTCTGCTCCGCCCTGGGGAACTCCAGCCTCGACCACAAGGATGTGGTGGTCTTCTGCTCCGCCCTGGGGGACTCTGGCCTCGACCAAAAGGTTGTGGTGGTCTTCTGCTCCCCCCTGGGGGGCTTCCGCCTTGACCACAGGGGTGTGGTGGTCTTCTGCTCCGCCCTGGGGGCTTCCGCCTTGACCACAAGGTTGTGGTGGTCGTTTTCCCTGCCCTGGAGGGCTTCCGCCTTGACCACAGGGGTGTGGTGGTCTTCTGCTCCGCCCTGGGGGGCTTCCGCCCTGACCACACGGTTGTGGTGGTCTTCTGCTCCGCCCTGGAGGGTTTCCGCCTTGACCACACGGTTGTTGTGGTCTTCTGTTCCGCCCTGGTGGGCGCCACGTGAAGTCCTTCATGGACTTTATGTTTTTCGTTTTCTGTTGTGTTTTCTGTCGGTTCCCCTCTGTTAGCCTGGCCCTCCGTCCCTCCCCCTGGACCTCCTCCGGTCCTCCTCCCTCCTGGTCTCCCTGTTTTGTGTTTACACTTCTAGTGTGTGTTTCCCAGGTTTCCTTTCTGGCCCTCCGTCCCTCCCCCTGAGCCTCCACCTGTCCGCCTCCCTCCTGGTCTCTGTTTTGTGTCATTTCGTGGAGCGTCTGGGAGCCGCTCCATAGAGGGGGGGTACTGTCACAGTGTCTGGGTTGTGTTCCCTGGGTTTCCACTAGGTGTCCTCCTTTCTCACGGTGTCTTTCTCCTTATCACTTCCTGTTCCCTTATTTGGTCACCTTCCTCCTGTTTAGTAATTGATTGTTCCCCACCTGTCTCCTGTTCCCTCATTATCCTTCTGTGTATTTATACCCGCTCTGTCTGAGTCTGTGTTACGGAGTCCTTGTTTAAATGTTTGAAAGTTTATTCATGTCCGTCGCTTCTTGCCTTGCTTTGCCTTGTCTTCGTGTCTTGTTTATGTTGGATATTCTGGTTTTGACCCTGCCTGGACTGTTTACCCCTTTGGATTACACTTTAATAAATGACTTACCTGCAATTGGTTCTATCTCCGTGCCTCATTGGATCCCTGCCGTGACACCCAGCTGCCGGAATTTTACCTTTTTTTTTTACGGGATTTTTTTTTTTTACAGTGTATATACTGTAATACCACCTTTGTATTATCTCTCAAAGAGATTTTATTGTTTTCACAAAAATAAACTGGACTATAGTGATACTTCAGGCAATTAGTTACACCATCATTCATCTCACATTAAGTTAAGATTGCTAATGAATATCCTTTCTCTAAAAAATATCTTATTTTTTTCTGTTTTATTACATTTACATTCAGTCATTTTGCAGTCGCTTTTATCCAAAGTAACTATTGGGAAAAACAAAGTGATTCTTCTTAAAGAGGCAAACACACAGACACAGGAAGTGCTCATAATACTAAGTTTCAGGCATTTGTTCAAATAAGTACAAGCTAGAATGGGACATAATAAAAAAAGAGAAAGATGAAGGGTTTTTCTTTTTTTTAGGATGAAGTCAAGTTGAAAGAGATGAGTTTCAGCTGTCACCTAAAAATTGTCAGGGATCCAGCATTCCGGATAGGGGTGGGAAGATCATTCCACCAGCCAGGAAAGGTGAACGAGAATGTTCTGGAAAGTGATTTTGAGCCTGCTTTGATGGTACCACGAGGCATCGCTCACTAGCGGATCTCAGACTTCTGGAGGGGATGTAGATTCATAATAGTGAGTAGAAGTTGGCGGGTGCTGAGCCTGTGGCTGTTCTGTGCAAGCATCAATGTCTTGAACATGATGCAAACAGCAACCAATAGCCAGTGCAAGCAGAGATGCAACATGGGAGCTTTTGGGTTCGTTGAAGAGGTTTGATTGTGCTTGATGGAAGTCCAGCCAGAAGAGCATTACAGTAGTCCAGCCTAGAAATAACAAGGGCCTGGACAAGAAGTTGTCCAGCATGCTCCATTAGAAAGGGCCAGATTTTTCTGATGTTGTGCAATGCAAGCCTGCAAGATCGAGCAGTCTTTGTTCAATGCCTTACAGTAATA